>NC_138237.1:8873429-9393429 GCF_964197995.2 Scardinius erythrophthalmus | reverse complement strand
AATGTTGTCAAACAACAAATAACAGCATTTTTAAAAGGTTATCAATATTTTGCATGTATTTCACATATTTATGTAAATATTTTGCTGACACCCCAAATTAAACAATTTCTACTACACATCTCAAAGTCTAGACCAGGTATAAAACTCCGTCAGGACACATGTGGTGTAGCTGCATAATGCCAAGATGTTAAACGCAGATAAAGAGAAGAAAAGCATAGACTGTTCACATATTTTGCCTTAACTAATGAGAACCATCAGGGCTCCATTACTCTGGTCTAGATTAAGTGATGTCTGTCCGCCTTCACGCACATGCTCATCTGGTTTTGTTTATGTCAGCCTGCCATTTTGATATCAGTATGCATCATCACACAAATGTACACACACACACGTAGTGACTTTAAGTTCAGAATAAAGTAAAATGACTATTAATAACAACTACACAGACTCACAGCCACATATACATACACGCTTTCTAAAATATTCGTTTACTTGCACAATTAATGTTCCCTCACATGAACTTGTTGCGATTAGAATAATTTCACGTTTCTAATTCATTCCAAAACCTCTTTACACCAACAACAACAACTCTGAGGGGAAAGTGCGGACATAAACCCTTTCCAGCCCAAAGTCAGTCTCAAATATTCGGCTATTGATAGGTTTGTCTCAACATTACAGCAATTATCCAAAATATTTTTTTGTGGCCATACAAATGTAGTTTTATTATTAGCCTTTACGGCTTTGTTAGCATTGAGCCTAATGTATATGCTAGTTCACTCCTAAAAACGGACAAAATAGCATTTTAGCAGATATACCGGTACATATATCTTCCGCTTCAGAGAAAATAACCAAAAATATTTATTGTTTAGAGGCATGTAAAAAAATTGGTTCAATCAAATGCTCTCTATTGACAACCCAATAAAGTAGTTTAGCTATTACAAAACAGGAAAAAAAGAAGGATTTTGTTAACATGACTAGCCTAACTTCCTCTTTCGAAAGAAAGAAGAAAAAAAAAGAAAAAACGGGAAGAAAACTTGCTTTAAAAGAAACCATTTTATGGGGTCTATAAAGTAGTAACTCAGTGGGAATTAAAAAAAAAACTTTGTATAAATAAAAAATTTTTATTTGTTAACAAATAAGATAACTGGCAATTGCCTCTGTTTAGCACTGCATAGCTAACTAGCAAGTAAGAGACATTTTCCAAAAACATTCAAAATCTTAATTATTAATTAATATACAGAAACACACAAACACACACTAGTTTCCCCATTCAAAATAAAGCCTATAAAGTGAAACAGGAAGTAGTTTAAGTGACCAAACCGCCGTGAGTTTCATTCGTCCACTACAAATATAATCCAATTGGCTTCAGCTTTTTTCACAAGCCTCAAAGGAAGAAATGCTGAAGGAATGTTTCATGTGGCTTTGGAAATGAGTTTGTGCAGATCAATTGCATAAGAGTTAAAGTTTCTATGTGGCTGCACTTGAACAGGAGCGAATATAAGAAACAACGGCTCCCTCTGTTGGTGAAGATAACACACAACACTACAAGGGTAAAGCCAGAGTCTCCCGTACGACCTCTGACCCGTGACACAGGTTTCATGGGCTGATGAGGGACCTTTGAGCTCAAGCTGGTAAATTACTCAAGCTTTGTACTTTGCACAAACACGTCAGGTTAGATCAGGTCAAGTTGTATCCCTTAAAACTCATCTTTGACAATCAAAATGACATTTTTAAAAGTCTTTTAATGTGAAAACAATTGCTTCATGCCTTCTTGAACTTTAATGTAACTCCACACCCTTGCCTTGTTTAGTATACGCGGAAAAATGAATATGCAAATTAGCCCCGCCTCCACACACTCGCACCAGCACAGAATACCTGATCCACTGATAAAAGTTAAAAAATGGCAAGTGGAAATACTGGTTTAATTCAGCCATATTTGTTTAAACCAGAAATTGACTGAGTGAATTATACAGGCTCGTCTACAAGTCGATGTATTAGAATGGGAATGCGCTTTACTGTATGTATCGCTCTTACAACGTGACACATAACGGTAATTCATATGATTAGCCTTTGCCTTGTCTATGTTATCAAACATCTAATAGTGTGTTGCCCAAACCATGTTCCCGTTCACCATCTCAGAGTCAGGCCGCTGCCTTCTAAAAACACTGGACATCATCGAATGTCAGTGGAGAAAAGCCCCGGGATTGGTCACATGTTCGTAACCGCAGGATACAGGGACGTTTCAAACCGTGTTTTTGAGACTGTCTTTGGTTCGCTGCAGTTTTAAGGAGAAAATACTCAGCAATGGTGTTGACTGGTGAATTTGCACATGGTTTGTCTTAAAGTATATTTTAAAACACCAAACAGACATATACACAACATTAAGCTTGGGTCTTTAAGCTAGGGTGACCAGATGAGATTGGCTGAAATTCGGGACAGGACGGGTGGGGGGTGACGGGTGTGGGGTTTGGGCGCGGCAAAAATGACGTCATTGCGGTGTGGGCGGTCGTGCGCGTTGGGTTCGCAAGACACAATTTCGCCTGGCGGTGTGCGCGACATTTTTTGTAACAACGCGCGCGGCGCCGCATCCGAAGATGAACGACTTCGAGCCGAATCTGGCCGAGCTCAAACTTCTCACCACACCGGCACCCAGTTTGCACGTCTAAATGAGTTGCTTACATTTAAAAAATGAGCATACAATAGCATAAAAAGTATTTTTAATGAACATAAAGGTCCATGTTTAATAAAAATGTTCACGAAACTTAATGAAATGTTTAGTGAAATTAGAAAATATGTAAGAGATCGTTAATATACTTATGTTTTATACACATTCTCATATCCATATATTTTGTTTTATTGTCACTAGTATCTCAGGGTTTACTGGGTTTTACACGATTCTTTTTGTAGTGTGGTATTGGTGGTGGTGTACTAAAATAAACATTGTCACGTGTGTAGCTTTCTTCTCACTGCTGATTCCTGATGGTTTAGAGGACAATTACTCCAGTCGCCCCCTGTCGTTTCACAGAATAGTACAACGGCGAGCGCGTCAAGTATAAACGCCTCGTCCGTTTGCGGAGGTGCAAGCGCAGTCTGCGGAGACTCGCGCTGCGGAGCCAGGCGAAAGTATAACCAAGGCTTAACACTAATAAGTCTTATGCCAAAATTATTATTACGACTAAATTGTCGGTCGTTAAATAATTGTGTAGATGATTTGCTTTGTGTAACCCGACATCAGACATTAGGCCCATATTTAACGGCTCTGGGACGACTCAACCTCCACGGACAGTTTTTAATGTTTTATCAGACAATAACAACTCAAGAAATTGCTTTAGTATAATTTTCGGGACAATTAGGGCCAGATTCGGGATTCGGGACAACAGCTTAGATTTCGGGACTGTCCCGAATTTTTCGGGACATCTGGTCACCCTACTTTAAGCACAGGTGTTCGGGAGTAACACTCACCTGTGCTTGAACGGCCAGATGAAACGCTCCCTTTTTAAACGGCAGAAGCCCGCCGTTCTGATTCCGTGTGCCTTCTGGAAACACCCACAATCGGATCTACGGAAAGTTAAAAACACAAAATGAGATTCTTTGCAGCACCCACTGAAAATGACTAGCAATTAATATATAGATGGATAAATAGATGCAACAAAGTACCAAACCACAATTTAGTTTGCAAAATATTAAATGACATCATTGCTGTTGTTAGAATGTTTGGTATTCAGAAATCAACAGAAGTATTTTTCGTATTAATTTTCTCAATATGAATTTAAAAAAAACAAAGAGGATTTGTGGATGGCAGTGAAGTGACGCAACTGATGCTGGTGGGTCACATGACAATGATAACATGTAAATGTGATTTTTTTTAAATCAAAAAGGAAACTACACCTCAATAGGAGCGTATACCATCAATTAACATGGTTTGAGCTGAATGAATTGACAGGAAGACTTAGTAAAGACGAGACCTGGTCGGCTAACATGGTTTTAGCAGCTTCACTCATGACATTCTTGGCGTCTCTGGTCTTTTGGCGGTTGATGAAGACGATTCCTCCCAGCCAGCAAATCATGCCCACCGTCCCGGCCCATACCAGCTCCTTCTTAGCTACCATCGTGCAGCGGTCCGGCAGTATCTCCATCATGCCTGCAGAGATGAGTCAGTACACAAGCATGATCACGTAACATCTGGGTGTGCATGTAGAAAGAAGCTAGTTCATGCAGGTCCGGTCATGTTGGCAGAGCTCAACAGGATTTTGACCCAGCTTTTTTGCCAGATTGCGATCCCAACCATGTTTTGAAAGGCAAGAGTGGGTAAACATGGTAATACCGAAAACATTAAGTGTTGATTGGTTGTGTGTATTGGTTCACCTAGCACGTCGAGTGATGATTGGTGGTTGGAGATGATGACGTAGGGTCCTTCTGTCTGTAGATGCTCCCAACCGCTGACCTGATAGCGCAGACCCAGGAAATACTTCACATGACGAACCATGAACCGGATTACCCTGCAGGAAGTAAACAGACATTACAATCCAGAGCACGACTGATAACGGTCACTCAATCCATTTTCACAAACATGGCTTCTATATCTCTTTCAATGCAAGACATTTTCCCAGCATTTTATCATTCACCAGGTAGAAATAAAACTTTTTTTAGTAGTATATTGTTTTCTCGATTTTAATCGTAACAGCCCATCAAAAATGCACATTTTGACGTATTGATCACGTCCGTAACTTGTTTTTCGAATCACTAGCTTCAAGTACAAGCATAAAGAAGACTACAACACTAATAATATCCATCAAGCACTATGTCATTAATTATACAAATTTTCTACATTCCAAAATGGTTTGGTCAAAAAGTTTGTTTGAATCTCTAAAAAACATTAAAAAAAATTTAGACAAAATAAAGTGACCAAGATCTTGTTTATAAGTGCAATAATTATCCAAGCTAACATGAATGCACTTGTATGTGTGTAAAAGACAAGGTTCTTATAGTTAAAGGTATAGCGGAGGATTTTTTACTTCCAGGTGGATCACCTATACTATAGGTCCTCTTAATTGTCAATCATTCTGGTGAATCAATCAAACTTTTCAAAAAGTGGAGAGGGCGGGTCTTATCTAAAATTCGGAAAGATCCTCCATTATGCCTTTAACTTAAACTAAAACTATTTTGTTATAAATATAAGATGAAAAACTTTAAATGAAAATTGGCAACTAACTGAAATTATGTTGTTGAGTTGACATTGAAGAACTAGAAATTACTAATTGCACATACATACAAATGAAAAGTAAAATTGATTTGATGTTGCGCGATAGAACAGAGAGATTAAAGATGTAGTATCTGTGAGACCTTTGAACACATAAGAGCTTCATATCAGTAATGTGAATAAGTGGAGCAAATGTGGGCCAAAGACATCTGCGGTTATGCAACACCGCAGCTGAAGCGAGTCAACAAAACTTGTTCATTCAAATATTTCAGGATCCTGAAAGATGATACAATGAATTGTGTTCAAATACTTAGGGTTAGTGGTTTAGCACAACACTTCACCCCAAGTAATATATATATATATATTGTATGCTGCTGTCAATCGATAAAAAAAATTATAACTATTAACCATAATTTTTTTCTGTGATTAATCGCAATTAAAAACACATACATTTTTGTATATATTTAGTTTATATATTTTATAATGTATTAATTTCACAGTTAATCTCCAACATAAAGACAGTATATTAACTAGCCAAAGGGTGACAAAAATTAACGGATGCTGCGTTAATAGCGTTAAATATTTGAACGCTTTAAACTGTCTTCCAGCCACTTCTGCTGGAATTTGAACTTTTTCCCATTTTTCTGGTCTAGTTTTATTCCTGTCCACCGCTGTACAAAAGGCCCTCCGCATCACGGCAATTTTGCTCCAGCCGGAAGCAATTACCAAACCGGTTCCGCGTTTATCACACTATCGTACAAATTTTGCAACAGCAAATAAAAATGATTAATTATGAAGGCTATATTCAAATAAATTGATAATATAACATTTTCTTCAAAACTATATCTACATTTTTAATGCCTGTAGGATTCAAATTTAATGCTTTTTAATGCCATTTAAGGCCTTCATTTTAGCAAAATCCATTTAATGACTTTTAATGCCCCGCGAAAACCCTGCTAAATATAAACATTTACTGTTCATTTGATTTGATTTAGCTCTGGTTCAATAATGCACAAAAATGCATGTCTGTTTCCAGAGTTTACACAGGCATTTTCTCAACAGTGATGGTTGTGAAATTACCCTGAGGGTTTGAGTTTGACATGTTGTGAATGGTAAACAACAGCTCTCGTTCTTAGCAGTCACTGCATGTGCGTTTTGTTACAAGAATCTCAGCCAGGTCTGCAATAAATCTGGACTGCTATTTTTACTGTAAGTTTATTTGAATTGTTTGAATTCGTTTAGCTTAAAAATCTACCTCATGATTACACAGAAATTAAAAAATATATATATCGAAAATTTCTCTGTCATAGGAACTGCATAAATGTGACTGTATAAAGAACAAGAAGAAAAATAATTACATTTCTTCCATTCAAACATTTGGGGTCGGTAAATTATTTTTATTTTTTTTATATTTGATTTAAAAAAAAAACAGGATAATTGTGAAATATTATTACAATTTTAAATAACTGTTTTCTATTTTAATATACACGTTAAAATGTTATTTATTCATGTGATGACAAAGCTGAATTTTCACCCTAACAGCATTAACTTGAAATAGAGTTTTTGTAACATTATAAACATTCACTTTTGATCAATTCAATGCATCCTTGCTGAATAAAAGTATTAATTTCTTAAAAGAAAACAACTTACTGACGCCAACATTTTGAACTGTAGTGTACCATGTAAATAGCATAGTATATGAATATGATAATCAATCAGTACAATGATTTTTAAAATTTTTTATAAAAATGCATTTGCATCTTATACTTTAACTGCACTGTGCATTATGCATTCTATTTGTGTACTCTGTACTCTGAGTACTCTGTAAAAGAAAAGTACCATGGTACTACCAAAGTAACATCATGCCACATAGATTTGGTCATCACACATTGGCACATATTTACATATTCATCTAAACTTCGCTCTCAGCAGTGTGGTCGGTGTCGTATGTTAGCTATCACTGGTCACGTATTTCGAATTTCGTTTTACCTCTAAACGAAGAACGAAAAAACTAACGCGAGTATATCAGGGCCTTAAAGGACACCCCGGGTATTAATATAACGTAAATGATGTCTCTTACTGAAATACGTAGTAGAAAACCCATGAAAGATTTACGTTATTTTAAAAAATCCACATCGTTTTATACATATTTTGGACAATGGGGGGCGCCATTTTAGGTGCGCAGTGCATTCTGTGTCGATGACGTCAAATGGTTGCACTGGATGAGCTAGCCTACTTACTGTTGCTATTTTTGCTGCAACACAGAAAAAAAAAAATACTGATATATTTTGGTTGTTATTTTCAGTCGAAGGGCAACAAGAGAAGTGATGTAAGTCTTCGCTGCTTTCCTAGAGATAAGAAGAGGAGAAAACACACAAGTGTATGAAACTTAAATCCATCCTAAAGTGCGTTTTGGTCTAATAAGAAAAGGTCAAACTGAATGATCCATTGTGTCACAGTGGGATATTGACTGCTAGGGGCTTGTGACGGTTCACTGGGACCATTATAAAGAAAGAAAGTGATGAAACTGTTTTCATATCACAATAAATATCACAGAAAAACTAAATTTCGCAATGTTATTTTTTTCCAATAGTGTTCAGCCTTACACCACAGACTTTATTTCAAGCGTTTAACCAAAAACACACTGACTTCAGGACGGCGAAAGAGGAAGTGCTAAAATGCTTACTTGTTTCTAGGTTTTGGTCTACAAAAATACATCATCCTCACACTCTATTACCACCAGCTATGGAACGGCAAACAT
Source organism: Scardinius erythrophthalmus (assembly GCF_964197995.2). Taxonomy (NCBI): domain Eukaryota; kingdom Metazoa; phylum Chordata; class Actinopteri; order Cypriniformes; family Leuciscidae; genus Scardinius; species Scardinius erythrophthalmus. The sequence goes on along the minus strand of NC_138237.1, from coordinate 9,385,471 downwards.
ATTTTATTTGTTACTACACACATCTTAAATAAACTCTGTTATCATAAATGTCAACCTGTGCTCTGACACGTTAACCCTAATACACAAGCACAAAGGAACAAGAGTTTAAACCCTGTCAAGCTTGGCTGTTATCATAGTTATCCATGTTAAATTCACGAATAGCTTATCAAGAACACACAACAACTCCGATTGAAGGTTATACTACAATCTTTTTGAGAGGTTTATTTTGTCTTCATGTACCCTCATGTATTACTTAATTTCTATTGTGAAACATTACAGGAGATATTATCAATAATGCACCGGCCAGGGTTATTACAGTTAAACCATAAAAATCATATTCTTGTTTGAAATAAAATAAATGTTAACTAAAATATAAAAAAACTTTAAACTTATTTTATATCAAATAGCTGCATCATTTTTCATTTTCATTTAGTTTAACTAAAACTAATTAAAATAATAACTAATAAAAATTATAAAAACACGACAAAATTTCTAAAACTAATTTTTTTTTTTTTTTTTTACTGTAGTATCTTAATGATACTAAGGTAAAACTGGTACAGGCCACGATGAATGGGGACTGGAGCTTAAATTGTTGATTGTGATTGTTGTTATTGTAGGAACAATAAAAATTGTTCCTAATCGCATGACTTCATAAAACTTGAACATCATTTTTTGTGTCCATTTTGAAGTTTTAAATCTCCAATACTGTAAGCACATGTAAAAGAATAAACTGATTGTCTCTAAATGGTGTTGGTGATGATAAAACAACACATTTTCATATTGTCGCTGAAGGGCGGAAAACTCGTATTGTTTAAATAATTAAACACTGTGTCGTCAAAGTTGGTTTTGTGGCTTTATATATGGCCAGACACTTGCACTTGTCATCATAATATTAACATTTGATGAAAATCAAGATTAAATGGAGTTATGAGGTTTTTGACCAGCGAATGACAGAGATATGCGTTTCGTCCATCAATAGAATGGCCGCATCTGAAGCAGTAAATGCATCACATTAGGTTTTCATCAACTTACAACTTAGGTTATAAAGTTTATTGTTGATATGTGGGTGCTCAGCTTTTCTTGTTGAATACTTTGGACAAAATATCATGATATAAAAGATGAAGCGCTATGCACAGGATATGTTGGCTATGCCAGCAAGTACCAGACTAACGGTGCGTGTCCACTGGCGCTGTGCAAGCGGAGCGGAGCGAGCGTTTTCAATTCATTCCAATGGAAGTCGAGCTTCACGCTTGCGCAGTGCATTTTGGGATTGAAAGCGGACCGGAGAAAGCGTTGAGAGCGACCGAGAGCGTCAAAAGGTTGGGCAGGACTTTATGCAAATATCAAGCGAAAAACGCGGTCGGCAGCCAATTGCTGTGAGGTTCGGGATGTGACGTCTGTTTTGAGAGTTTAAAAATATGCAAATTGTACCGGAGTTTATGCTGGATTTAGTGCTTAAACCATTTTGTTTACAAATTAGACCCTTTGCAGTTGTTATAAATATGTTAAAGATTTTATTTTGGATGTGTTCATTGTGATTATATTGGCTGGTTTTATAAAAGTTTATACAATTGAAATATCTTTGCTTGGTGCATTTGGAAACAAAGCTTGTCTATTTCTAAATGTAATCGCGTGAATCTCTAATGATTATACTGTGTGTGTGTTGTAAAAAACTTAGATTAAACACACTCGCAACAGACACACCCCAAAGCGGAGGCGTTATAGCGTTGCCAGCGGCACTGAGCGGAGTTTTGCCGCTGTAGTGGACACGCACCGTAAAGGCCCGTTCACACCGAGACGAATATCGGCTTGCGTTATTCGCCAGCGTTTTTCAACGCGTTTTTTGTGTTCACACCCAAGCGATTTTCGCTGACGATGAGCCGAGTGAACATGCAAATTCATTCCCTGACATTAGATGGCGCTTAATGTAAAACAGAAACCACTCCATAACAGTTCTCTTTTATCAAGATTTTTGTAGTCGCTGTCGCGTTTGTCACATAGTTCTTTATGTTCCGACACCAACGAGACCAGCAGCTCTACATTCATCTTGCCTTGCATCTTCCTTGTCTTATTTCTTCCCGGCAGTGTAGACGCTACTTGGCGTATATCTTCTTCGCCGTTACGTATGTGTGCTCGGCAAGACCGTTTTGTGTTTGAGCGCCCCCAAGTTGTGTTTTACTGTAACTTCAGAAGCTCCAGACACGTGAACAAAAGCGGCAATCTCATTGGTCGGATAGTTTTTGACGCGGCGCGTCAAACCAAAAAAACGAACCCGAGGCGTTTTTTAAAAAATGGCGCTTTTACGCGTGGCGTTTTTCGCGCCGGTGCGCACACTCACATTGGCGCCCTTTGTTTAGTCACGAGGCGTTAAACGTCGGCGAATATCGTGCGAAATTCGTCCCGGTGTGAACAGGCCTTAAGACTCTTCTCCATTCTTTAAATAAAAAAAACATTAGCCATTATAGACAGTAGAAGTAGACAGTTTCTTGAGTAAAGAAAATGCTGTTCTTTTTCAAACATCAGTTCTGTTTACCTTTGCATTGCAAATAATAAGTGATCTACAGTATCTCCACCTGTGTGCATCACTTCATTCATGATAGATGTAGGTGGAGTTATGAGGTTTGACTGACAGTTTGAGGATCCAATGGAGTTAGCCTACTTCGTTTAGTCACAACAAGCTAATTTTAATACTTTTCATTGTTTAATTATTTTGTAAAACCCACATACAGGCATAAAGGATGACCAGTAGCATTGATTCTTAAAATAAACGACGGAATATAGAGATACAAGGTTTCCGCCCGACAGCGATAATATATTCTTATTTGTAGCATTTATTTTCATTTAAATTTTTCTTCTTTTTTTTGGTAATTTGATAATTCTCCACGGCACACCTGACAACCTGTCACAGTGGTTGGGAAACTGCTCTGACTCTCTCTCTATTAGCCTCGTCAGCTCTCCCCTTTCACCCAATATAAGTTCAGAATCCTTGCATCATCTCTCCATGTGGCACAATCACTCTTTCCTATCACAATGATAAAGAGAGAGAGAGAGAGAGAGAGAGAGAGAGAAAGGGTGTTAGGTCATCCTGTTAAACCCTTAATTGCCATGACCAAAACACCTAAGCTTGCATAAATTAGTTTCCACATATTTGCCGCGATCAGATTCTAGTATGTACAGTGTTTTGCACGCATGACAACACTTCAACACTTGATAGTCGAGGAACGGTAAGTCAACACTGACACATGAGCTCACACTCTCCTGGCGTAATTACCGGGTAACGTCGCACCCCCACATTCAAACACTGTCCTGAACAGACTTGCTCATCTGAACCAGCTCATCTACAAACCCTACACATGGCACTCATAGCTTGAATCACTAAACAGGCCATATAAAATATCAGTGAACTTCCACTTGGGAAAGATGATTGCATTAATGACTGCAATAAACCGATGTCTGTTGTTCTATGGCGCCCAGTGTGTTCATTGTACCCTGCGCGTGAGTGAACCGACTGTTATGAAGAGCAGCAATAGTTTTTCGTGAACGTGAAATAGTCTCTTTCAAACATATTTAAAAGCTGCAGAACATCGGGACAGGCGCTGACGGGATCTTTTGTGCACATGCAGTCGGACCTCAGGTCTCTGATTTTCATATCCCATGCACACTATTACTGAAGGCCACAAACACAAGGCTGCTTTTCATATCACACAAGAGATCCTGTCTGTGCCAGTCTGGCTGGCTTAGCTGGGAACACTTAATATTCAGCGATTTTACAGATTTGACTGCACTGACACTATTGGATGAGAAGTGAACTGAGCAGGATGATAACGTCACTGTTTTCTACAGAGCTGCTATATAATTTAAATATTTTTTTATTTGATGCTCTTTAGTCTTTACACAGTTATTGAACAGAATTAACAATGACTGAATTGACCTCAGCTGAACAATGACACTCTTGTCTTTTTAGAGGTGCTTTACAGCAGAGTTGAATTCTGTTTGCATATTGATTTTACTGTTTATCACTGTAAAGCTGCTTTGGAACAATGTGCTATATTGTATACAATACAGTATTTACTGAAAGTATATTACTATATAAATAAAAATGACTTGACCATGTGTGCAGTTGACATAAACTTGACATGGCATATGGTGTGTGACAAGGCATACTCCATTTAAAACAGCTTTTTGCTATTATTATTATTAATCATCAGCATGCATGCAGATTTTATGGCCTCCTAATTGAGACATGGAATATTTTTACTTTTAAAAAGTTTGCACTCATGCAGGTTTATATACAATTTCCTGAAAACATTCATATCAATTGTAATTTAACATTTGATATTCATTATACACAATGATTTTGATAAAAAAAAAAAAAAGTTCTCCAAACTTACTTCTGTCGAGGACCCCAACTTGTAAAAATGCTTCAATAAAGGACTAAATGTCCTATTTAAATGAATGTTCCAGATTCAGTTCTAGATTAAGAAAATAATTCTGACCAACTCCTCAGTTTGTAACTTACAGTGGAAGTCTACAGGACAAGGCATTCTGGAAAGTTAAAAAGCAGTATAAAGCTCCGAGATCACTTATAATTTTCCACAACTCATGTTGTCTGAAGTTTTTTTGTCTACTGAAATCTCTTGGAAAGATATTTTTGCAGTGTTTCGTCAGCAGAACAATCCAAAAACACATTAAGTAATAGTACAACCCACTGAAGAGATGTATTGTCTATCCCTGACAGCCTCGCTTTCATACCCGTTAAAAAATCAAAGATGGCGCAGCAGTGAATAATGTCTATGGGAGGCCAAAAATAATTATAATCAAAATATTCAATGAGATGTTAATGAGAGTTACTAATACATTCCTATTTACATTCCACGGTTGCATTCTAGAACAGTGGCTCCCAAATAGGGTGGCCATGCAATAGTAAAATAATTATTAATACAATTAAATCAAGTAAAATAGCTAAAAATCACTTCTACGGTCACTTAATCATCAAGAAAACCACTAAAGTAAAAAAAATTAGGCATTTGCTTTATTCTATTTATGTATTAATTTCATTGAACAAAACTACAAACACATAATCACACAATCACAATTAATTTAAAAGGGTTGGTTCACCCAAAAATGGAAATGATCCCATATTTACTCACCCTCAAGCCATCCTAGGTGTATCTGTATATGACTTTCTTCTTTCAGCCAAACACAATCGGAATTATATACTAGCTCTTCCAAGCTTTATAATAGGAGCAAATGGTGCCTTGTTTTTTGAAGGCCAAAAAAGTGCATCCATCCGTCATAAAAGTAATCCATACGGGTCCAGGGGGTTAATAAAGGCCTTATGAAGCGAAATGATGCGTCTTTGTAAGAAAAATATACATATTTATACACTTTATAAACTATAATGACTGGCATCCGGTAATGGCTGGACATGAGTTGATTTCCAGCTGAAGCGTGACCTCTGACCCAACGCTTGGCGCATTGACGAATGAGGATAGAAGAACAGAGGATAGAGCAAAACAAAACACCGGTCACAAAATCTAAAACAAGCATTTTTAAAGAGAATTGTCAGAAGAGATTTAGTCTCTTGCCCAGGCCTATTTGTTTTAACCATGGCGTCTACTCATACCAAAGTTTACGCTGAACTCGACTCTCTCATGAACGTGCGGACGGGCATTACCGAAAGCCAGTGATTACAGCTTATAAAGTTATAATTATGGATATTTCTCTTCAAAATCTCAGGTACCATTTTTTAAAATAAAACTCCAATAGTGTTTGTCTGAAAGAAGAAAGTCATATATACACCAAGGATGGCTTTAGGGGGTGAGTTAATTATGGGATTATTAATTATTTCAATTATTAATAATTATAATTCTTAATTCTAAATAAGATTTTCATTTTTGGGTGAACTTAACCCTTTAATGTATTGACAGTCCTAGTTTATGTTAATCAGTTTAAATATTGACTTTGACAGGAGGACCTAGGAGATTCTGTGTAAGTTAAACATCCGATGTTCTAGAACGTCCGTTACCATGGCAGCGACATTCTAGACCGTTACGGAACGGTCATTCAAAATTATTTTCGGCGCGAACATTGATTCTAAACTGATGGCATGGAATCCGCAATTCCATCGATCATCTGTCCACTGTGTGAAACGTGTGACTGTTGGTTTAATCTAGCACCATCGACCAGGATGAACTCTGCACCAGCTGAGCCATGAAACCAATCCATCATGGCCTCATTAATACAACTAGGAAGTCTTCTATCAGACAAACTAGACCATGTAACTAGTAAAGCAACCGTTTCACACCTTTCCACTACATCATCAGAAAACAAACACACGCTTTGGTCGCCATATCTGGCTTGCAGCACGAGACGCTAAACCAGATAGCCTTAAACACATACAAGTGGAATATGCACGCGCTCTAACCGCATATTTACATTATCTTATGTAGATAAAACATACAGAGCTTAATTAATTCTTATTTCGAGTTAAATATAAGATACATAGGCCTGTTCTCTCTACATGTGTGTTCTCGCGTAACGTTACACTGTTCTTAGCGAGCTGGCTAAAGATTCACTAACGTGATCCGAACATCTGTCCGGGGTAAACGGATGCAATGCATTCCTTTACAAATGCATTCACATTTCAGTCATAAAAAACATATGCGGGTACATAAACAAGCAATTTGACCCATGCATCGGACGTGTAAACGATAAAAAAGATGATTGCATGTGTATAGCAATATGTTCCAGTCTTAAAATACAATTGAATCTATATTATGATAGCCAGATTTTCGGTGTAACATCCAATAACCACGTATAATGGCCGCCCAGTGTCCCGAATCAATGCACGAGTGTAGAAAGGAAACATTGTGTGACTTGCGTTGTTGACAACTCACCTCATATTCTCAATGTCTCTGCCGCCGCTTTTCAGAATGCACATCGGTATGGTGGCAACGGCCAGCAGCATCATGTACGCCACATAGAAGCACTTCTTGAAATAGTAAACGAACGTGCTGCTGGTCCATAACAGAAGCGGGAGCACCAGCAGCACAGGCAGCATCCACAGGGCATCCATACCCGCGACCAGCGCCTCTTTCCCGGCTGTCGAGAAATTATACAAGGCCAGCGGTGTGGAGCGGAGGGAAGACCGTACGAGACCAACTCAGAACCGAGTCTACATCAGACACCACGTCCAAGTCGCACACTTGAGCAACTTTACCGATCCTCCTGCTTGTCGTTTACGTAATATAACGCGACCGAGGGGGATGTCAGCCAGAACCGGAGGTTTATAGAGAGAGCCAGGCGTGGGTTATCCACTGAGAGCGCCTCTGAGTGTAACCTTTGGCCGTATGAGTGTGTGTGAGTGTCTGTGTTCGATTCGCGAATCGTTCTTTTGAACCGATTCTTTGAAATGATTCTGTCTAGAGTTTAATGACTCCCATTTAACATCAACTTTCCAACAGTATTTTAATTACTGTAATTCAATTACACTCCCGTGAAAAATTTTACTGTAATTGAATTTGTTACTTCTGATGTAATTGCATTAAATACTGTATAGACTACAACAATTCTATATAAAACAATTTAACATAAAAACCTTTATGTTTTTAATGTAACCTTCTCCCTTTACACACTTTGGTCAGTTCAAAATTAATTTATGCAATTGTAGGCCTGTTGTTTATTTGAAAGAATTGATAGGGCAGTTTCGTGTCTATCCTTGTATTGTTGTTCAACTGGTCGAGGTTGATGGGATTCTAATTACGCTGTTGAAGATGTAAATGGTAGTAATTAATTACTTACCCAACACTGCAAACTACCATAATACTACAGTTAGCTTGATAAAACTGTTAAATAGAAGTTGGCCTAAATAAAGTAAATAAAAGTGTATTTGTTAACAGTATGTGCACTTTATTTTCTGTTGCTTTGTGTGTATATTTATGCTTTGGCAATATTCTATGCAAAAAAAAAACACTATTAACAATATGCAATAATACATAGTTTTTTTGCATAAAAATATTGTTACAAACACTTTTAAGACATTTTATGACACTGACAAAAATTACATTTAACCGCAATGTAGGCTAATAATAATAATGCAATGTTTTTATTGTTGTAGTTGAATGATTATTAAGTTATCATTGTGCCAAAAAAGCAGAATTCGTGCAAGCAGTGTGTGTGTGTGTGTTCATGACACATTGTTAGTATGAAAAATATTATTCACTACTCTACAGAGTGATGATTTGGTTGAATTGATCGAACCAGTGAACCATTTTCTTTGAACCAGTTCACTGAAACGAACCGATTCTCTCAAATGATTCGGGCTACCCCACGCTCTGTCTTATGCACAAAAAAGCCTGCTGTAAGTTTGAGTCCCTCCCATGTGTGTGTTTCCGGGTACTGGTTGCTTGCATTTCCATGTCATGTGTGTTTGTTGCAAACTACAGTTTACTCAACATATTAGATTGTGGCAACATTTGGAGTGTGTATTCTATACCTCAATAGAACGTTCTGGAACAGTTGAGGATGTAGGCTATACTGTGTCTTATGAAAATGCTCAGCACTGTTAACAGGATGATCCAGTTACTGGGACAAGTCTTGAGCACGGATCCCATCGAACTAAAGTATTTACATCTAATTTGAATGTAAATTACTATTGGAAAAGGTGTCATGCTGTGCATACTTTTTCCTCTAAATCTTTGTGGTTATTTTATAGGCTGTTTAAATAATAAAAAAGGGTATTTTAATAAAAAAAGAGAGAAAATCCGGTGTTTATTAAAAATGTCTCCTTCCTGTGCACTAAAATAAAAATGAGTTATTCAATAGACCACCAGTCAATGTTACGTTAGTGTCATTGATATTTTAGTACATTAACCCTGCCATAGCCTACAGTAGGCTAAAGTTTGATTTGCACAATGTGCTGTTGCAAAACTATTTGCCATAAAATGTATCTTGTCATTTTAGAATGCTGGTAGGAAAAATCATGATGCCAAGTGTTGAGAAGTGAACAGCCAGATTACCGATGAAAGGAGTTGCAGTTAACAAGATTAAATGATTAATCAGGGTGTGTAATCTGATCCATCAGATCTTCAGTGCTACATGTGGTCACACACACAGAGTCATTTAGCCGTTTAAATGTGACCTGACCACAGTCACAGCTCTAGGCCAGTGTGTGTGTTTATTCCCGGACAAAGGCTATTTCGTCCTTTTAGTGCCATTGCTTTAGTTTCAACATACATGCATCAGTGTGTAAAATATGTGGTCTATGATTATGTCAATATGAAAATGGTTGCCTCCAAAACACATTCTGATTCACTTGAAAGTGACCGCAATCTGTATATTTATTATCGATTAATACATGGAAAGAGTTGTCTTTTGATGTAACAAAAAGACTAATAAAAATCGACATTTTCTCAGCTGAGCTAAACACCCAATCACAGCAGAGCTTCTGCGCTTCCTATCATGACGTCAGAGAGTAATGGTCAAGGGAGCACATCATGTCATCACCAGCTACGGTGACAATTTTGAGCTAAACTTTGTCCCCATAGAAGTTGCCACACTGATGATACCACTGTGACATTTTATATAATGGAGGTTATCCAGAAATTTAGCAAGATGATTATGGACTATTTCTTGTGCATTCCTTATTGTTTCTGATTTATTTTAGCACAATTTTCCATGAACCTTTACCGCACTCTGTTGTCCGTAACATGAATTGCAAGAATTTATTGCACATAATTTTGCATTTAACTTCCTTAGAAAGTAAATATAAAATATACAATACTACAAAAAATTGTTTTTATGTAATCTATTTGTCACATAAGAATTAAGCACACTGTGCGCATGCACTCACACCTCTAATTATATTTGCACTGCAGTTTCACTCTCAATGTGCTGCATGCAAGACGAAACCTCTGCAAGTACAAGCCTAACTGTAGGGAATGTGAAGGCTTGACATAAGACAAGGACAACCAGTGGGACACAATAAATAACAATAACCTGAAAGTGGCCTGCACATTTTATACACATGCATACAGTACTTTAAAGGTATGTAACTTTTTTGTTCAAAACGAACAAAATATAAATAATGAGTCAATACATCATCAGCCAGTCTTGTTTTTGTCTTTCCCTGATGGTAAGCCTTTTATAAGTGTTTATATGGGGATAAGCAGGATGGTTTTCACAGGAAATTGCTTTCATACGTCACTCACCTGTTTGTGTCTCGTCATATCCGTAAACAGAGAAAAGTTGATCCGGCTACTTTGACACATGCACTGAAAAAAATGATTAATTGAATTTAATAAAAAAATGTATGGTAAGTGATTGCACACATTGAGTTTAGTTACATTTAAACAAATGTATTAAGTTGAACTCATTCAATTTTAGTTCAACTTAATGCATTTGTTTAAATGTAGCTTAAATCAATTGTGTGCAACCACTTACCATAAAAAATTGATTAAATTCAACAAATCATTTTTTTCAGTGTGCATGTAGTGGGAGTGGCATAGGTTAGTTTTCACAATGAGCAAGAAAGGTTGACATGAAGCAGCTAAATCTCAAACCTCAAACCAAAACGCGACAGAGCTCGTAATAAAACAAGAACCAACATAGGTTTGGCTTTTTGGAGAGAACTGAGGGATTTGAAATGTTGTAAGTAACATGGTGTTTTTAAACTCAGCAGGTGAGTAAGGTATTTTTTTAACAGATACATTGCCATATTATGTAGCTCTCCAACCGAGTTCATTGTAAAAAGCATTATCTTGTGCAGGGTCATTTCTCATTTCATTATGGGTTGCTGTTGCGCTGGAATTTATTTTCAAGTAAGTACCTTGTCTATTAATGGATCTTCAGTCAGCTTGAGATCCTTCTCATCTAAATTGGTTATATCTCTTAAGCCTATGAATGTTTAATGAGCAATAGGGTAATTAAATCTCTCTTCCGTTAGTTATGAGAAAGAACCATTCATACAAACACAGCCATATTCATCCATTTGGCTTTGTCAAAGCACAGCTAAAAAAAAAAAAAGTTTTTTTTTTGGTTTAATGGTTTAAAGTTTTTTTTTTTTTTTTTTACCACTATGTATCTTTAAGAATGTTTATGCACGTAGATATAACTTGATATTCTAAATAATATATATATAACTGATAATAAGTAAAATCGAATTGAACTTAAGTGTTTAATTTTCTATTGTTCATAAATGTTCTAGAATTATTATTCAAAATGAAATTGACACTTCAATTACTTAGACTTGCAATGTGCAAAAAAATATAGCTGGTTTTCATGATAGATTTGTCTTTTTCTGTTCTATTCTATTCTATTAAAGGGATTCCCTATTCTTTTCTGTTCTATGTTGATTATTTATTTTATGTATATTTTATTCAAAATGTCTTTCTATTTAGCCTAAGGGGTATTCTTATTGTCTTTTAATAAATAAAGAAGCAAAATTAAAGATATTTTAAAACCGAAAAAAAAAAATCGATTTTTTTTTAAATATTTTTCTATTCTAAATTTCACATTTAAAGGGATATTTCTCTAAATTGTATCCTATTGTATGTGGTCAAATTTAAGGGATAGTAGGCTATATTGTCTTTTTATTTAAAAAAAAAAGACATTAAATGTTTTTTTTAATCGAAATAAATGTATTATATCACATTTAAAGAGATGTTTATCTTGTTTTTATTGTATTGTAATCAGTCCTATTTTAACTTCTATAGCTGGTTTTCATGATAGATTTGTCTTTTTCTGTTCTATTCTATTCTATTAAAGGGATTCCCTATTCTTTTCTGTTCTATGTTGATTATTTATTTTATGTATATTTTATTCAAAATGTCTTTCTATTTAGCCTAAGGGGTATTCTTATTGTCTTTTAATAAATAAAGAAGCAAAATTAAAGATATTTTAAAACCGAAAAAAAATCGATTTTTTTTATATTTTTCTATTCTAAATTTCACATTTAAAGGGATATTTCTCTAAATTGTATCCTATTGTATGTGGTCAAATTTAAGGGATAGTAGGCTATATTGTCTTTTTATTTAAAAAAAGACATTAAATGTTTTTTTTAATCGAAATAAATGTATTATATCACATTTAAAGAGATGTTTATCTTGTTTTTATTGTATTGTAATCAGTCCTATTTAAAGGGACAGTATTGTTTGTTTTCTGTCGGTATAGTGTAAATCAGAGTCTCTTCCCCTTTAAGGCGCTTTGTGGAGTCACAGAGAGGCCGAATCTCCAGCAGATCGTTCGTCAGTGATTCTCATTCTCACTCTTAAGGAGAATCAACCATCTGTCTAAATATCTTGCAAATGTCAGAGCTAGTTTTTAAAGCATCTTGGGCCGTACCGTATCTCGTCGCGCGAGGATGATGCCTGGAGCTCGCGCGTCTCTGGATGCAGCGCGTGCAAATGGATGCGTGTGCGCGCGCGTGCCCTTGAGTTGAGCACCACCAGCATGGGATGTTTCTCCATCGCACGGCCGATTGCATCGTGAAACGAAAGCACAAGGCTATAAAATAAGAGCAAATGATTATTTTTGCTCTTAATTGTGCCGGAGAACACCACTGGCGTGTCGTCTGTAAAGGTGAAAACGAGATGAGAAAGTGAATCTGTAATTGTGCTGCGCATCATCAGTGTTCCTGTGAAGATGCCGAGGAGTTTACGCAGGCTGGTGCACCTGGTGCTCTTCTGTCCCTTATCTAAGGGTTTAAAGGTAACTTTCTTCACTCGAATGACGATGTTTGGGAATAATTTCCCTACGGAAACCTTTTAAAGAAATTGAAATAACACAGTAACACAAAAGTACCATAGTATATCACCATATATTTTGAGTATGGCACAAAGGTAATATGTTTCCTGGGTATTGCATTATCATGGATACTGTTTAAATACCATGAGACATAAAAATGTAAGTCATTCAGCACTATGAAAAGGGGAACCAGGGTTAGTTAGAATTTGTACTCTAGTAAAGATATCTCATGGCAGGTTTAATTTTGAAAGTCAATTTCTGTTAGCTATTAAACATTTTTGCCCAGAAATATGTTGACATTTTGTGACACCATGCCCAACTTATAGGGGGAACCTGCTAGTAAATTAACTTATTTTAGGCTTTTCAGTAAAATCTAAACAGCAGTGTCTATGTATGTATTGTGTATATATATATATATATATATATATATATGCAGTAAAAAATACATAAACATATGTATGTATATATATATATATTGCACACGCAATGAAACCGTAAATATGCTAAAGGCAACATGTAAACATATCAGCAAATTCTGTTTGTGAAAACACACATTTGTGTAAGTGTACTCTAAAAGTTACTGAAATACAGTCTTTGTGACCCAGTGTGACAACTAGCCCCGGTCACCCCTATTCTATCATACAGCTTGGTATGACCATTTGTTACCATCACTGAATCTCCTGATTTATATGCATTGCATTCTTCGTCTGTGTTGTTAAAAGACAGATTACATAAATCATAAGAAAGAGGATCTGTCATTTTAAATGTTGCAGTTAATATACTGTTTTCACACCTTTAGCTAATCTCGCACACGACTGATGCTTAATGCACACTGTACCATAAGTGCACTCAGCGGAAGTGCACACTGTGACCGTTTGAGACTGTGCAGGTCAACTCCTTGCACTGAAGATGGCACAGATGACAAACACATCTTTCTTTTCTCTCGTACAAGAGAACGAAAACAGCAGTGATTCAGCCTGAAGTTAAACAAAAGCACTAGAGTTTCGCTGGTGTTTTATTCCATGCACTTACAATGGATGGGAACTGACGCTTTCAGTCTTCCAAGAATGATGCAAAAGTTTAATAAAATATAAAAGTGATCCGGATGACTTGTATGCTATATTCCAAGTCTTCTGAAGCCATGTGTAATTTAATTTGGTAACATTTAACAATGCCCTTGTCACATGTAGTTACTTTAGAAATAACTATAAATTATGCATACTTACATGGCATGCAACTAACCCTAATTCTAAAGCATTCCAAAGCATACTTATTTTTTTTTTATGTGTATGCTAGCGCATTCTAGCAGAGTATACTCCATTTGATAACGTGCGCAAATGTAGGCGGTGTGTCATCTTTGTCAAGTGTCTGCCCTATTTTTTTCCACAAGTTATGACCGAAGACAGATAAAAATGTCTTTTTCTTCTTTTAAACCAAAGGCTATCTCAAAAAAAACCCTCACACAAGAGCTTATCAATGAGGGCGTCTGTTGTTGTCAAGTTGTGAACAAATCATCAGGCTGGTATTGAGATCAATAGATTCATTGAAAAGATTTGACTCAAAAGAATGAACCGTTCATGCATACGACATCTCTACTTTTGTTAACTCAAATGAATGTGTCAGGAAGAGATAGGGTGAAATTTTTCATGATTGTGGTGATATGACCTCTTTTTTGTTTCTTGTATGGTGTGTTTGCGTGCTTTTTGAAGCTCGAAAGTTGTATTTGCATGTCTTTTCAATTGCAATGTTGTTCATATGAGTTTTGAACAACATGTGGGTGAGTAAATGATTACATAATGTTTATTTTTCAATGAAAAATTTAGTGCATATTTTTACATGATAGAATTTAAAAACTGATTTTTTTGGATTGCTTGTTCAGGCCTTGTTTTCAGAGAACACACAGAGTGAATTTAGGTGTCTAATAACAGTTGTCTGTATCAACAGGCAGTAATCAGATATGTGTGTTTTCATAGAGTCACACACACTCACTTTCCCACTCGAGGACAGAGAACATTTGCTGCCTCCGGCATTCAGTGCCCTTTTACACCTGAAAGCTGTCCAAGAGAAGAGGACGCATGCTAATCACCATTAAAATGCTTTCTCTCTCAAAGTAGCAAAGCTACGGTTTCATCGCAAGCCAACTCGCCCCATTCAGATTTTCTGCTCAAATCAAAAACGTTTTTCAAATGACCTTTTAAATGTGACTCAAATCCCGCATACAACCCTCCACCCTGGCATATTCATCACAATGTCATCAAGTTTCAACATGTAATTTAATATATTTTTTTCTTATATGAAAAACAAAAATGATTTCACTGTTCAAAGCAAAACATTTGAGACATACACATCGATAAATATTCAATTTTAATTTTAAATGCATTTAAAGAAATTATATATTTAAATTAATATTACATTTTGCATCTATATTTTTACATATTTTTTTAACATTTTTATATGCACATTTTTGTGTATACTTAATTTAGTTATTGTGTAAATAAATTATTTTAAATAATTTGCTTGTATATCATAAAATTATGACAATAGTTGAATTAAGATTCATCAATAAATATTACATTTTAAATTATCAAAAGATTCATTTTAAATATTACATTTAGCTTATTTTTCAAATATATTCTGTGTAATACTTTATATATTTATTGTAAGGTAAGAAAGAAATGGTTATGCATTATTGTATGATATATAGTCAAAGTACGTCACAGGTTGAGTTAAGATTGATATTATAATAATAATGATTTTTACACTGCACTTTGAAAAATTTGAAACATATGAAATTGGAAATAAGATCGATTTGAAAATGTAATGTAAACAAGAGCTTATATATGTCCTGTGAAATATTGTTGACTGTATATTTATGTTTCTTTCAGTCCCGCTTACCTGCAGTGAAGGTCAAGTACCTGTTGGTGGCGTGGTTTGGGATTCTGGTGGCCAGCTGGGTGATTTACATGCAGTATTCCTCTTATTCAGAGCTCTGCAGAGGACACGTCTGTACCATGCTCATCGTAAGTCACTGCATCCTCCATAACGCATAGGTTGAGCTCGACATCTCTTCCCATGAGCGCCATTCCCTGCCACTTAGGTGGAATCAACGTAGAATAGAGAGGATTTGCCACTTAAGACAGAGAGTGAGAGTCTTGTCATGATTCAGGATGATCTCATACACAGATGGGGTATATTTATGCCCTCTAGTATTTGTCACTGACAGGAACTCATTGCACATACAGTATCTGCTGAAACTGGAAAATTAAAAGGAGGAAGCGAGAGAATTGGCAGTCCATAATTATGCTGTTATAGAAACCACATTTAAATATTTTCAGTTTCATTGTAACAGTTGGCCTATCATGCTGTGTGATTGAGTTTACATCCTGTAGCTGAATATAGAATTTGTGATTAAACTCATTCACATATTCTTCCTTAAAAAGAGTTCACCAAAAAATGATCTCATCTCCTCACCGTCTTGTATCAAACGAATTTGCCAGTCCTTTCAGCGCCTTTCAAAGTGATGTTAGAATATACGTCTGTACATATCTGTGTGTCACGGCTATAGTGAGGCCCAGAGAAAGGAAAGCCCTTTTCAGCTCTTGTTTTGCAACATGCATGCTGACAGCCACTTTGATAGATATCAGAAATGAAAGCGAGAAGGAAGAGAGGGCGCGGATGAGAAGGAGAAGTAACGCGCTGCCTTTAGAGTGATCTGTGCATTTGTGGATCATTATCTGCCCAAGCACCAATCCATCATAACATCATGATCCGTCTGTCCTCTAACTGGCAGGTTTGTCCTCCAGTGGCTGGAACAAGGCTTTTTAATTAGGAATAGATGGCAAGAAATAGTATTTACAGTATGTAGCATTTGTGGTTAATGCCTATCCTTTTCCTGTGTGTGTTTTAGTGTGATCATTACCGCAGAGGCATCATCTCGGGGTCAGTGTGTAAGTCTCTCTGCGAGGAGAAAACGCTGTCTTTTCAACACTGTCTTTCAACGTCACCAACACACCAGGTAAACACACGCATGGATGATTCTTAAAGAAAATAAATAAGAAATTATCTTTTTTGCATCACATTTATTTTCCATAACAAAAAAGCATTTTCCTCACAGATTCTCATTGAGATAATGCATCTAGACATTTTACTTTATATTCACAGTTTTTTTATTTAATATGCATTTTTCTCAATGGTGATTTTCCTATACTGCATTGTTATACATTTTTTTAATGAATTTTTTTATTTTATTTATTACAAATAATTGTATTATTAATCATTTATTTTTTCTTTTCATTTTTTTGTCAGTGTGAAAAATAAATCAATAATGGTCCTAAATAGGCATGTATATATACAATAATGGATGATTCTTAAAATAAAATTCAGGTTACATTTGAATAAAAAAAAGAAAAAATATTATTATTTTTTTGTTACACAACAAGCACATTTTCCTCCCACAATATTCATTAGACATTTTACTTCATATTTACCTTTTTTATTTAGTTACCTTTTTACTGTATTATTTTACCCTTTTTTTAATGCATTATTTATTTAATAAAAATAATTAAAGGGTTAGTTCACCCAAAAATGAAAATTCTGTCAGTAATTACTCACCCTCATGTTGTTCGTAAGACCTTCGTTCATCTTCGGAACACAAATTAAGATATTTTTGATTAAATCTGAGAGCTGGATCACTCCTCCATAGGCTTCTAAGGGATTATAACTTGCTGGCCCAGAAAATGCATTAAAGACATTGTTAATATAGTCCAAGTGACCACAGTGGCTCAATCTTAAGTTTATAAAGCGACGAGAATACTTTTTGTGCGCAAAAAAAAAACAAAAATAACGACTTTATTCCACTATTCATTTCCTTCTCTCTGGGCCTCGAGTTTTTTCACGTAGTGTAACAACGCAGCGCATCTGTGTTGTACGTCACACGTAGGCTCACTATTGGCCGACGCTGGTCATGTGTGTGATGCGTGTGATGTATAACACAGAAGCGCTATGCTTTTTTGCGCACAAAAAGTATTCTCGTCACTTTATAAACTTAAGATTGAGCCACTGTAGTCACTTGGACTATATTAACGATGTCTTTAATACATTTTCTGGGCCAGCAAGTTATAATGCCTTAGAAGCCTATGGAGAAGTGATCCATCTCTCAGATTTAATCAAAAATATCTTAATTTGTGTTCCGAAGATGAACAAAAGTCTTATGGGGTTGGAACAACATGAGGGTGAGTAATTACTGACAGAATTTTCATTTTTGGGTGAACTGACCCTTTAAATAATTCATATTTGAATTATTTTTCCTTTCCATCATTTTTGGTCACAACGTAAAAAATAAATGATAGGCATATATATCTGTCACAGAGCTGTTAATATATATGTGTGTGTGGTGCAGGTGTACAGTGCTGTGTGGAAGGAGAAAGCCTTGTTGGTGAAGTGTGGTATTGAAGAGAGCATGAAAGGAGAAACGGGTCCTGACACGCCACTACTGCATGACAACAACCTCTATGATAAACCCACCCGCGGAACATCCATGGATGAATTCAGAGCGATGCTGCATTCCTTCCTCAAGGTCTCTTCATCTACTACATCTCCTTTATTGTACACATTAAAAGCAAATATCACAGCAAACCAGACCTGCATTCGACAAAGAAACCAGTTTTATGCTCATAGAGTACCAAAGTGCCTTTCCTTAAATTCTAGAACTTGACGTCTTTAACTTGAATTGTTGTGGTGTAGACATCTCTAATGCCATCTTTTTGTCAATTTTAAGTTGAACATTTAATGCCATGATTTTCAATGTTGATTAAATGAAATCACCATTCAACTGATCAGGAATATATGAAGAATATTCGCTGTGTCACCCAGCCCTAATTGTGACTGAGATTTGAGATGTTCATGTCCTGCAGAGCAAAGCAGAAAGTGCGCTAAAGGCAGTCTAAGCCTCTCTAAGCTTTCGGTTGTTCCTCATTCTTCTGTAGAAGGGTGAAAATGGAGAGAGAGCAGGGGAGGGAGTGGGGTAACAAGGAAGAGAAGCCAAAAATAACTGAAGGAGCTTGAAAAGGTCACAGCCAGAACAATACACTCACTTTCAGTGTCACAGGGGAGAACAACAAACACACACTTAAACACAACCCACACAAATGCTGTAAATGGCCATGCACACTTCAGCATACAAGTGTACTTGATAAGACTGTAATTTAAACATCTCATGAAGTTTTGTGGCTTTTAGTCCGTGTCTGTTAATGTTGAGGCTTGTGTCGGTACTGAAATTTAAAAAATGTGACAATACCAGCATTTCCCTCTTGCATTTTGAGCGCTGTTGAACGGATTCTTAAACACCTCTAATTGGCCATTGCGTTCATGCGCTCAACATATATGTCTGTGATGGACTACAATCAATGAACAACGCTTCAAAAACATGGCTTCAAATGCTCCCTTGTGTTTTTTGACAACATGTTTTTGAAGCATTGATCATTGTAGCCAATCACTGACATATATGTTGAGTGCGTGAACGCAATGGCCAATCAGAGGTGTTTAAGAATCCGTTAAGCAGTGCTCAAAATGCTGGTATCGTCACATTTTTTAAATTTCCTTATCTACTTGGTACCGAAGTCGGTTGCTAATCTGTTTGTTAGTGTACACCTAAAATTGCCAAATTACTTTCTTCTTTTTTCCCCACTGAAAAACAGTCCCAATTTTTTTTAAACGATCTCATACATACATGCATATAAAGATTTTCTCCAATAAAATGCTCTCTAGAATGAATACTTCTATGCTCCTAAATTTTCCCCTTTCTCCTTCTCTCATTCCTTCACAGGACAGTGTTGGAGAGCAATCGTCTCTTGGCACCCTTGTAACCCGTGTGATTTCTCTAGCTGATGTCAACGGTGACGGCAAAGTTTCATTAGCAGAGGCGAAATCCGTGTGGGCTTTGCTTCAGATCAATGAATTTGTTTTGATGGTGGCATTGCAGGATAAAGAACATGCTCCTCACCTGCTGGGCTTCTGTGGAGACCTTTACGTGACCGAACACGTAGCACACAGCGCCCTCTTCAGGCTGGAGGTGCCTGACTGGCTGCAGCCAGTATTTCCTGAGGCGCTGGGTGTCGCTCTAAACCAGTGGCTCGCTCCCGCCTGGCCCCGCAGGGCTCGAATAACCATCGGTCTGCTAGAGTTCGTGGAGGAGGTGTTTCATGGCGTTTACGGAAGCTTCTACATATGTGACGCAAGCCCGAGAAGGGTTGGCTACAATGCAAATTATGACTTCAAAATGGCAGACCTTCAGAGCTTAGCATCGGAGGCAGCCGTCAAGGGGTTCCTGCGAGGGAGAACTTGCGAGGCAAATGCCGACTGCACTTACGGGCGAGATTGTACTGCGACGTGCGACCGATTGGCAAGGCAGTGCAATGTGGAGGTGGTGCAGCCCAACTTGGCCAAGGTGTGCGCGCTACTGCAAGACTTCCTACTCTTCGGAGCGCCATCAGACCTGAGGGAGGACCTGGAGAAACAGCTCCGCACCTGTGTGACTCTCAGCGGGCTTGCTTCGCAGATGGAGGTGCATCATTCCCTTGTTCTGAACAACCTCAAAACACTACTGTGGAAGAAGATCTCGAATACCAAGTACTCTTGAGATCAACATAGGGATGATCAACAGAAAGGCAACGAAGAGCAGGAGAATTGGAGACTTCCTGAGAGCAAAAGTGGGGTCGGCACAGCAGCCTCTGAAGGGCCAACAGAATAGCTGAACTCTGTCAGCTACTACGGACTTAAAATCTGTCGAACATCAATCATCTTTGAGAGAGAATATAGTGAATGCTAAGAAAGGGCATATACTACATCCCCACCTACTATTTTCATCAAGGGAATCAATTGAAGATCCTTTAATCCTATTGAAATGCCTTTTTTGTTCACCTTTGCCTGAAAGTTCAACGGTGAAGTAAGACCAGTCCAGTTAGGAACAAAAACAATTGGAGGACATTTGACTGTGCTACACCTTCCCAAATTATACTTTGAATCCTGCTTGGTCAACTTTTGGTTAAGGATCTGACCTGCAAGCACAATACTAGTAGGGTCAATTCCAAGTAGAAGTAAACCTAGGAAAGGAGAGTTTCTGAGAGATTGGACTTGCTCTACATCCCCACCCTCTATTTTACTAGGTTTCATTTTACTCGATTCATCTGAAACCCCTTTAAAGCTATAGAAAAACTATTGGAACTATCTCTTTCCTTTGGCCAACATTTCCAAGGTGAAGTTAAGAGTCTAATTACGAACAAAGACAACTGGAGGACTTTTTTTGACCATGCAAAACCCCTTCCCAAATGAAACCTTGAATCCTGCTCTGTAAACTTTTGATTAAAAGGATTGGGGCTGCAAGCACAAAGATAAAAGGTTGATTCCATTAAGTAGTAACCCAAGGAAAGAGTTTGCAAGAGGACAGTCTTGATCTACAACTGTAATACCCTTGAGCAAGTTTTTGTGAGTTGCTTCTTGAAGGGTAAACTACATCCACACCTGTTTTGACTTTAAACATGGAACAAGAGGGATCTTTAGCAATGTTTGGAAGCACCCTTCCTTTTAAGTCAGGACTCTACGCCGAAACCTGCAACTCAACCAAGACGTCAACACTGGAATGAGTATGAGTTAAAGGAATGAGTAAAGGTTATATAAATATGTCTTTTTACAGAGTGTATGGTGTGTTGGTGTGTGTGTATTCTAGGAGGATGCTTTATCCCATGTTGTAGTTTTACTGAAAGGATATTCCTTATCTGAGCGGCCTGAAGAATTTGTGATGGGATTTGCTATGCTTAAACGGTGAGATTACTTGCTGTGTTTCTCAGGGTATGTGGGTTTATGTTTTTGGAAAATGATTACTATTAAAGGGATAGATCACCCAAAAATAAACATTTTGTCATTAACCTGTATGCGTTTCTTTGTTCTGTTAAACACAATAGAGGATATTTTAAATAATGCTGGTAACCAGAAAGTTGACAGTAGCCATTGACTTCCATAGTCATTTTTTTTTCCTGCTATGGAGGTCAATGGGTAGCCTGACTACATCAGACTTCGTACTTCCGCTCAATTTCATTTCGCTTCTGTTCTCAGTCTGAGACAGCTTCAGAGCTTTCTGTTTGCCACCGGTCTGGAAACAGCCGGGCCAATCAACAAACAGAGGGCGGGCTGAGAGCCGTGACGTACACGCTGATTGTACCGTGGATGCGTAGATTTACTTAACTTAACCTGCAAAAGCCGTTCACAGCCATGTTCACTCCGGTATTTCGCTCGATGGTTTTGTTTTCGCATCATACATGTGTTTACAGTGAAAGTTAGATGCGGCTGAGCATGCGCATAACACACGCCATAACCAAACGTTATGTGATTAGCTTACGGGTAACCAATGATTTTAAACTTCAGACAAGCGCCCCCTAGCAAGAGAGAAAACACTTCTCTGTTATGCCATTCCAGACTCTGTCTACGGAGCAAAGTGAAGTAGCAGAGTCTGGTATTACCAGGCTAGTCAATGGGTCCTTCAACTGTTTGATTGCCAACATTCTTTAAAACATCTTCTTTTGTGTTTAACAGAACAAAGAAACTCGTACAGGTTTGGAACAACTTGAGGGCGAGCAAATGGTGAACTATCCCTTTAACATTAAACAATATGGTGTTGAACAGAAAGTACAGTTTGAGGAATCACGGTCTAGTGACTGAATGCACAGGTATGTAAAACATATTTGCATATAAACCTGAAAGTGCGTGTGCATACTGTAAACACTTCTACTTGACTCACAGTAGCCACTTTTATAAACATCTCGCATCTCATTAATACTAAACAACGTGCACATTACACGGATAACCAACAGGAAGTACATCTCTCTGAGTATTTACATTAAGAATCATGTGACCAAGCGCACATTTAAAAACTCCTGTTTTCTTCTTTTTACTTTTAAGATCAGTCTCCTCCCTGACTGTGGTTCTTGCACAGATTCACACATACTATGCGAGAGTTGATTTCGAAAGGACAAGCTTATGTCTTCTAGTGTGTGCTAGGCTTTTCATGTTGTTGAAGTGATTTTTATGTACTATTAAGTCATGTTTCTTATTTTATTCTGTGCCTCTGAATGGAGAGCAGCACAATTAGCATCTGGCCTTGTTCAGGCTCTTAAATACTTATTTATTTTACCTCCATCATTCTGTTCAACTATTATCCAATGATTAGTAAATGTTTGAAACTCAAATTGTGCTTATGTGCGTTTTATTAAATATGTTTTGTTTTTGTTTTTGGGTGAAACACTGGCACAAAAAGCACAGCTCTTGGAGGACAAAACCCAAATGCACGTATCCTTTTACCTGACCTTTAGAAAGAAACAAGGAATCTGCATATATTAGTCAAGGAGGCCTCCCAAAACCTCACCTTTAAAGGGATGCGTTACTAACAGGACCAAAACATGTAAATTCACATGCTGGACTAACAAAGACTCAAACAAGCTGTTATTTATTTAAATTTATTTCATTAAATATTTCTATGCCAGAAGAATTATCACATCAGAAGACTTTAGTCTAAAGTTAAGATATCATATTTAAAATGTGAACATACGCTACTGTGCAAAGCTGAATTTTCAGCATCATTACTCCAGTCTTCAGTGTCACATGATCATTCAGAAATCATTCTAATATGCTGATTTGCTGCTCAAGAAACATTTCTTATTATTATGATCAATATTGAAAATAGAACGCCTTAGCGTTCAGATCTATTCACTTTGACGAATAGAACGTTTGCAAGAACAGCATCTATTTGAAATACAATGCGTCACATTGATCAATTTAAGGCATCCTTGCAGAGTAAAACAAATTTTTTTTTAAATCTTCATGACCCCAAACTTTAACTTTTTTCATGATCAATAATGGAGAAAAAAAAACAGATTTATTTTGTGATGATGACCAGTTCACTGTGGATTATCTCTGTTATGACAGCTTTCAAAATAAATAAACTGACACTGGATTATTGATGCGAGTGAAAACAACTGTACAATTGATGGCTTGTTAAAAAAGTTGACCAATCAGAATGAAGTATGTTGTGGGTGATGGTCATGTGATCTTGTTCAGCTGGCCCAAAGAGCAGGTGGAGATCAACAACCTCAGTTGAATCAGATACATGTGGCACGCAGCAGATAAACATTTTGGTTGGTCGTGTTTCTGAAATTATTAAAGCAAAATAAAGATTGAAGCAAAGATCCATTTCTGAGAAAGTAAAAATAACAACACACTTCATACAAAATCATACGGTTTCATCAGCAGAAGGAATCCAGAGACTTTTTTGTTGTTGTTGCTCTACTGATTTCTTTTTGACAACTTTTAATTAAATTCAAAATAGCTGATTTTCTGAATTAGAATTAATTAAAACCTAGACATACAGCAGATAACAGCGTTACAGTCATGCAAAGTTGTTTGGAAATGAAAAAAATAGAGATTGGTCTATTATTCAAACTGTTTGTCAGGTCTTTATATATATATATATATATATATATATATATATATATATATATATATATATATATATATATATATATATAATTTTAGGACCAACTAAACTTTACAGGATTACCCCCCCCCCCCCCCCCCCTTGAAACAGGGACTCATGCTGGTTTGTACGGGCTGGCACTCATTCTTTGCATTGTGGAATTACATGTACAAAGTAATTCATGGCGCCCTTCTGCTCTATGCTGCCTCATGACACAGACACGGCACATCCAGCTGTGCTGCAACGCCTCGAGGAGCAAAAACACCTCTGTGTGTGTGTGTGTTTAGTGGAGGAGGAAAACTTACTTGCCCAGCTTTCTGCAGTCGACCTTTGACCTCTGTTCAGGGTACTGTGTTAAATTGCCCCTATTATTCTATTTCAAAGGTTCCTAGTTTTGTTTTGGAGGCTCCTACAATAGATTTACATGCATTCAAGGTAAAAAAAAACTTTCTACTAATACACATTGCAGCATCACCTCTTTTCTCACAGTGTCTGAAACAGTTTAATAAATGACCAGTCTCTCTAAACCCTTTTTAAATCTTTTTTCTTAGAGCCTGCTCTGTTCTGATTGGTCAGATGGCCCAGTCTGTTGTGATTGGTCTACTCTGCTCTGATTGGTCAGATGGCGCAGTCTGTTGTGATTGGTCTACTCTGCTCAGATTGGTCAGATGGCCCAGTCTGTTGTGATTGGTCTACTCTGCTCTGATTGGTCAGATGACTCAGTCTGTTGTGATTGGTCTACTCTGCTCTGATTGGTCAGATGACTCAGTCTGTTGTGATTGGTCTACTCTGCTCTGATTGGTCAGATGGCCCAGTCTGTTGTGATTGGTCTACTCTGCTCAGATTGGTCAGATGGCCCAGTCTGTTGTGATTGGTCTACTCTGCTCTGATTGGTCAGATGACTCAGTCTGTTGTGATTGGTCTACTCTGCTCTGATTGGTCAGATGACTCAGTCTGTTGTGATTGGTCTACTCTGCTCTGATTGGTCAGATGGCCCAGTCTGTTGTGATTGGTCTACTCTGCTCTGATTGGTCAGATGGCCCAGTCTGTTGTGATTGGTTTACTCTGCTCTGATTGGTCAGATGGCCCAGTCTGTTGTGATTGGTCTACTCTGCTCTGATTGGTCAGATGGCCCAGTCTGTTGTGATTAGTCTACTCTGCTCTGATTGGTCAGATGGCCCAGTCTGTTGTGATTGGTCAGATGGTTCAGTCTGTTGTGATTGATCTACTCTGCTCTGATTGGTCAGATGGACCAGTCTGTTGTGATTGGTCTACTCTGCTCTGATTGGTCAGATGACTCAGTCTGTTGTGATTAGTCTACTCTGCTCTGATTGGTCAGATGGCCCAGTCTGGTGTGATTGGTCACAACTGTAATATCTGAAAAAGCATAATAGGGGCACTTTAAGTCACAACCCATATAAAATGCAGCTCCACTTCATCCATTCCGTGTCTGTCTTGAGTTCACGAAACACAGTTACAATCTAGAATATTCAAATACAAAAACAATTTAAGGGAACAACGGAGTATTTGGAAAGAGTTGAACAGACTAAAATGGACACTAACACACACAGAGGTCTGGGTTGGGTTATCCGGCCTCGTTCCAAGCCCCTGGTCCACCATGCAGGACAGCAGGGTCGATCACAAGCCAGTTTCTTTCTGCCCACTTTTGGCACAACAGTGGCATCACAGCCAGAGTTACGTCTCATAGGGCAAAACCCAGAGAACACAAACACAACTACACACACACACTTACACAAAATACACACACTGATGGACTAGACTTCAGCAAAAACATTATTATTATTTTTTTATCTGATTTGTACAGAATTATTGTGCAAATTATATGCATTGCATTTATTTGTATGCATTTATAATGCAGTTGTATGTTATTAATTAATATATTATGTAAAATACTATATATTATACATATATTACAATAATATATATTAAAATATTAAAAATAATATATATTATAAGAAAAATGCTACATATAAAGTTTATTTAGACTACTGTTCAAAAGTTTGAGGTCAGTAATATTTTTAGGGTTTTTGAAAGAAGTCTCTTCTGCTCACCTAGGCTGCATTTTTTTTAATATAAAATACAGTAAAAACAAAAATAATATTATTACAGTCATCAAAATATTACAATTTAAAATAACTTTTCTATTTGAATATATTTTACAATGTCAAATATTACAACGTATTACATTTTTACTCAGAATTCTTTGATGAATAGAAAGTTCAACATTTATTTGAATTATAAATATTTTGTAACATAAACATTTAAATAATATATACGTGTATATATATATTATATAAATATATAATATATATATACAGTATATACATATATATATATTTACTGTCACTTTGATCAATTTAATGCATCCTTGTTAAATCAAAGTATTAATTTCTTTAATACTAAACTATTAAGACCTTTATATAAGAACTTTTATAAATTGCAATCTAAAAACAAATATGAGAAAAAATAAAAACTGTCAACTGTGTGTTTTATAAATAACAGATTTATTTATTTATTTATTTTTCTTCTCTGATCACTTTGAAATTTCCTTAAGATTTAATTTTGGCAGAAGCAGGCTAGTAAGTGAAATTCAACCATATATGGTTGTAAATATTGTTGACCATAAACCTTTACCTGATGCTGGAAAATCATGGTGGTTTCCAAACAGGAAGAAAAAGGCCTTCATTCAGGGTCTGTAGTGGAGTTAAAACATAATTTTTTAACAGCATTGTTTTCTGTAAAGTTGACCTCACTGCAGTGGGTTCAGTGTGGTTACAGTGCTTTGCATTGTGATTGACAGTAGTGAGTGTCACTTTGAGTTGAAATCACGTGTCTTGCGCGCTCACGCCCCCTACCGACACGAGCACGCGCTGCGTCGCTCCTGTGTGTCCAAGAATAAAAATAACTAAATATATAAATAAATAAAGTACTAACACATGACAGCACGGTTTCATTATAAGCTTTTAACAGCAGAATCCAGGATTTTGCACTGTTGATCAACATTTTCCTATTATACTAAAGGCTAAGTTATTTGCAACACGTGGGCGGTTTCAGCCAGTTTGAAGCAGGAAGGTGAGTTATGTCTGTAAACATTGCATATGTACCCATCGACAATATTTAATGTGATTAATTAATGCATCGTAAATACTATTACATACTTATTTTTATGACGCCACACTCATTACCCTAACTAAGTATTCTAATGCACAAGATCTAATATACAGTCAAGATCTTATACAATATAATAAATAACATAAAATGCCTATGTCTACATAATAAAAATCTAATGCGCAAATTATTTTGCTTCGTGAATTCAAGATATATGTAGGCAATATGTAGATGTTCTTACCTTCATTGCAGAGGGAAAAAGACCCAGTGAGTTTCTTTTACTGTCTATGGTGAGTCCAGAGGAGTGGCTAAAGGTATTTATAGTACGGCAGCCTGCTGGGACATTCAAGGCGGATTTACACAGAGCAATGAATTAATCTCTAAAAAGGTAAAACAAAAGGTTGGGGTCTTATTGAACGGTATTTTTAAAATACAAGTATGTATATGTTTCAGCATTGCAGTAATGATAAAGGTTAGAAAAGTCAGAACGTGTATTTTCATTTCAGAAATAGAGATTTCATTTCCTATTTGAGTTGTCAAAATATCACTGAAATCTCATTTGTTATTATCTATTAATTAAATGTTTTTTTTTTTTTATTATTATTGTGGATTCCCTATATTATTATGACTGCCGCTAGCGAAAGCGGTCATATAGGGATTGTCAAAGTTTTTTTTTTTTTTTTTTTCGTCACCTACTGAATTTTCCGTCAACGATACCAGGGACACTGAAGCACCGGGGAACATGAAATTTGGTGGACATGTAGCCCCACTAGACTTTTACGGAAAAATTTCGTTTGGTCCCCGGGGGCCACTCCCCCCCCCCCCGAGCTGGGGCCCCCCAAACCCCAAAAATGCAGTTTTTCCTACATAACTACCTGAACCGTGGCACCGAGGATGAAGAAATTTTAATGGTATGTTGCTCTTATGGGCCCACATCAACCTAGCCCATAATCACTCATTTGTGATTTGCGCCCCTCCCATAAAAAATGAAAATGCAATATTATTCTGCTTTAATCGCCCCTATCTTCAGTTGAGATGTTCAGAACTGCACCATATTTCATGTGTATGATTAACTTGACATCCTCTGGGGGTATCCTCCTCTAAGTTTCGTAGAATTTCATCCATGGGGGGGTATAAAATAAATTCATTTATGTGCACATTTAGTGACTGTACACTCATCGGCCTGTAGATGGTGGTGTTGAGCGAAGGGTTGCTGGTTTAGGATGATACTGTCACACACACTGACATCCACACGCACAGACACACACCCATACACACACATACAAATCCACATGCACAGACACACACACACGCGCACACACACATGTACGCACGCACACATACACGCACAGACACACACATACACGCACAGACACACACACAGACACACACATACACAAACACACACACAGACATGCACATACTACTACTTTTTTTAGGTATATACCCTTTAAATGCAAATTAGCTGCCGCTGGACGACCCAGGGGGCGGAGCTTCATGAGCTCGCGCTCAGTCTCTCAGGACAATTTCATCTCACGGAATGATGATAATATCAGAAACTCTCAGTAACGGTGTTCATTTCGAGTCGGACAATAATGCCTACAGAGTCAGAGTGCTGTATAGAGATGGAACAGGTATAGTTTAGTAGTTTAATTACGGTTATTATAACGTATTTGTCATCTGCTTATATGTATCCATTATTTATTAATAGCCTACAAGTCTGCTGTCTGAATGATGATCAAACATACTGATGAGTTTAATAAAGTTTATTGTACATCACACAAAAGATGAAGCGTCAGTTTTACTTCAGAAAATCACTGTAAGAGCTGAGTAAACACAGTAAGTTATTAGAAGTGCGCAAGTACATAAACGAATTTCGGTAGAGTTGAGGGAGCATTCCTGTGGGCGGAGGTTAGTCAAAAAACGGTTTTAATGACGTCATTAAAGAAGGAAGTAGAGGGATGTAGTCCAAACGGACCGTTCGATGTAGGCGACTTCTGTTAAATAAAATATCTCGCTTGGCATTGAACTTTGAGCTTTATAATTTTACAGATATTATTTATGCTCTAACAGCAACATTACACACTAACTAAAGTTTGAAACATGGGATCACGAAGAACGGGACCTTTAAAGAATTAAGAGTGGGGGGGAAATCACATTATGATATGTTTTTCTCAAAAACATGTTGGGAACAATTATTTGGTCGAATCCATGATGCCATGGATACCAACAAGATGTCCAGGACCTCTGTCAGAGAATGAGGCCCACAGCATTAAAGATACAGCAGAGTATTTCATTTTACACATAGGGTACTTTTTTATCCCTGTGTGCACCAAACCCATCGTAAGTGTTTTAGTTAATTTTTTAGTTTCATCTGACCATCTTTAATGACACGACAAGTAAACATCGCACTATGGATTTGCAAAACTTTATTGGGTTCATAACAAGTGAGCAATGGAAATCAAAACAAAACCAATAAATATTCAGTTCGAAGCCACTGGATTTGACAAGTTGTTGGACGTCTTCAGTTCTGGGATGGTTCATTTTTAACCTGACTTTGAACTGCAGTAACTCATATTTCGACTGAGCTTTCTATATGTGGACGAACACTGCGATTAGCGCTGCTGAAGCTCATTGACTTTCCCTCATCCTGAGGCTGAAATACCCTTGAGAAGCTCCATCTGTCTCCTCTTGTCCTTCGCCCTGTTCACTGTCATTTTGAACAGCCGGCAGTACGTCTCCATCGCAACAGGAGTGTCATCGTTGCCTGGCACTGGGTACGTGATGAGGCTGGGGTTACAATTAGAGTCCACAATCCCGACGGTGGGAATATTCATTTTGGCTGCGTCCCGGATCCCGACGTGCTGCTGGAAGACGTTATTGAGCGTGGAGAAGAAGACGATTAGGTCTGGAAGTCTCACCCCGGGGCTGTACTGGATAGGGGCGTTGGTGAGCAGTCCTCCCTTCCAGTAGCGTGTGTGCGCGTATTCTCCGCACTCCCTCGCCGTCGACTCCACCAGGTGCCCGAACTGCCGCCTGCGGCTCACGAACAGGATGATCCCGCCGCGGTACGCCACGTGAGCCGTGAAGTTCAGCGCCCGCTGGAGGTGTTCTGCTGTCTGCTCCAGATCTATGATGTCAACATCCAGACGAGAGCCGAACACGTACGGTTCCATCAGCCTAGAGAGAGAAACATAGCTTAGAGATCTCAAATAAAGTTCAGGTTTTGCCACCTTGTATAGATTTAATACAGTAGTGGCCAAAAGTGATGTCCAGTCTAAGAAAATTGGCAAATTATAAAAATAATAAGATTTTGTTAGCATGAAGACATTATGATGAACACATGCAAAATACAAGAGAACCAACAAAATATTTATAACCGATTATGATGTACGTCAATGTATGCTTTTAGCTTTTTGTTTTTCTGTGCATTTATTTTTTGCATAGTACAATAAAACTTGTAACTTTAGTTTGCCTTTTTTGCTAACCAAGTTTATTGTTTTGTTGTTCCTTCATATTTATGGTTTGATGGTTTAATCGAACTTGTAGGGTCATTAAAAACACTACTTTGTGTGTGTGTGTGTGTGTGTGTGTGTGTGTGTGTGTGTGTGTGTGTGTGTGTGTGTGTGTGTGTGTGTGTGTGTGTGTATACACACATACATGAATACAAATACAAAAAAACAATAATGTGAAACATTTCTATTTTAATATACTTTAAAATCTAACTTATTTCTGTCATGCAAAGTTGAATTTCTGAAGGATCATGTGACACTGGAGTAATGATGCTGAAAATTAAGCTTTGCATCACATAAATAAATACTATTTTAAAGTATATTAAAATAAAAAAACTATTATTTGAAATTGTGTTCACAATATTACTGGTTTTTTCGCTATTTTTGATCAAATAAATGCAGCCTTGGTGAGCATAAGAGACTTCTTTCAAAACATTAAATATAGTAATGTTTACAAACTTTTGACTGATGTGTGTGTGTGTGTGTGTGTGTGTGTGTATGTATGTATATTATTCCATGTTATTTCCTCAAGTAAGGGTCATTTAAACTGAATGTATTATTATAATAACTATAAGAATATCAAGTCATACTGAAAGACACTGCATGTGAATTACCCACCTGTGTCGGCAGCCTTTCTTGTGTCCGAGATGGACACGGGCCTCAAACAGGTCCTTTACGGTGAAGAGCTCAGACAAGCGGAAATAGTCTGGTTGTGTAAGTGGGAAGTTCTGGATTTTCTCTGTAGCAGCTGCATATGGAAGACTGTATATTAGTTATGAATACATATATCTCACACTCTCATTGTATGAGTCAAGTGTTTTTTTGTATAGGGCTTTTAAATATTGTTTTACAGCTTTACAGACAAAAAGGCACACATATATCAGGTACTTAAAGTTCATACACTAAAGTTCATACACTACATAAGCTAGCTAAAGAGGAATCATTCTACATCGAGCTGCTTATATATGCAAAATACATCTCATCTTTATTAATTTATGTCTTTGTGGTTAAACAATAAAGTAATGTAAAATGTGGTGACAGATTTTGTGGTGGGAAACGCAAAGCAAAACCAAATCGCAAAGAAAATTGTTATATACCAAACATTTTCAATCTTTAGATGCCACGGACCCCCAAATATAATCCTCCTC
Source organism: Scardinius erythrophthalmus (assembly GCF_964197995.2). Classification (NCBI taxonomy): domain Eukaryota; kingdom Metazoa; phylum Chordata; class Actinopteri; order Cypriniformes; family Leuciscidae; genus Scardinius; species Scardinius erythrophthalmus. The sequence goes on along the minus strand of NC_138237.1, from coordinate 9,353,417 downwards.
CTCATGCAAGGGACAACCATCCTAAAACTTAAAAGGTTGCAATGTATTTTATATGTAAATAATTAAACAAATGATAGTGAAATTAGCTATATTTAATAGTTTACTTTAACCTGATATCTTTTGTATTTTAATCAACTGTTGTTATTTATTTATATATTTAATCATTTATTTTAATGTCATTAATTTTTAAAGTCACAGTATTTCCTCTAAACATTTCCATCGACCCCCAGCACTCCCTTGTGGCTCCCAGTTTGAAAAGCCCTGTAATATACTATACACAGACAGAAATGATATCTCTAGGTCGCTGGGTTTCATAATGATAATAAGGATCATAATCACCGGTGTCTCTGGTTGATTTGACTGCAGCTGCTGCGGAGCTGAATGTCTGTCCGTGACATGACAACACAGCAGTGACCAACCGAGGTCTCCGGAGAACCTGCGTTACTGAAATCATCATATTCAATTTATTAAATGTTAGATTTTTTTTATTTTTACAAAAGTATGTTGCATGCATGGCTTCTCAGAAACTCAATGGTGTCACGTAGTTTCACACGTAATTTATTGTCATAACAAATTACAAGCAAAGTAATTATGTGTTAATAACTATTCTTATTTTTACTATGGTTTACACAATAAAATGCACTTAAATTAACATTATATAAAACACGTTTTATTTCACCTCTAGTTAAGACGCCCGCTGCCATGTTTCCGCTCGAGCTCCGCCCACTGAGCTTGCGGAAGAGCGCAGAGGATTGTGGGTAGTGATGTTCCAAACAATGCTTTGGTTATATTAAAACCGTTTGGGTTACACACCACATGAACTACAAGTACCACAATGTCCCCGTTATTCGAAATGAACAAAAAAAAAAAAAAAACTTTATTCAAAGAACCAGTGTCTTTTTGATTACAATGGACAATTTAAATGATGGAACTTAAGAACGATAGATAAAACAAGAAAATGAAAACAAATATAAATCCAGAACTAAATAATGTGCTGCAACAATTACATTTTAAATACATTTTCTTACATATAAATGCAGCTCTTACATTTTAAATAAAGTTCATTTTACAATATTCTGTTGAACACGAGAACATTCTTTTCATTATATTTTCCAGCTTCTTCAGTTTATCTGTAATAAAACAAAACATCATGGACAAGTTCCACTAAAGCGTAACAACCAGAAAGCATCTAAATAATTTCTGTTGGAATGCCTATCACATTATCACAGTTCTTTACACAAAAACAACTTCAACAATATATCTACTTATCGTGTGAGCCATCAGTTGTTGTCATTATGTGTCATTTAGTGAACAATATGTCCTGTATTATCTAAGTGGTGTATTTACCTGGGCACACTGACCACAAACTGCAGCCTTCGTTTCACTGTTTTGCAGTCCTACAACACACACGTGCAAAACACATAAAAACATGTTTTGCCCAATATTGCCATCTTTGCTAGGACATTACGTAGGGTTTACCAGGACCACACACACACAGAGACTTAACCACTTCAAAAACTCAACCATCACATATGTCTATACTGTCCCTTACACGTAATGAGTGTATAAAATCTGTGTAACATCAGTGTGTGTGCAAGTAAATGCATGAATCTTTAATATAGTAATTGTATGTACCTCTAGCTGCTTTTGAATGAGGCGGCGTCTGGTTTGGAATTTCAGACACCTCTCCTCCGTGTCCAGAGCGATATATGGGCTTAGTAAGAACCCTGGATCTATAGAGGTGGAGAGAGACCTGGGGCAAACAAAACAAACATATTTACACATGCATGTACACTGCCAGTCTCTGCATCTGTCATCTGCAAATAACACATTTGATTGCTGATACCTCTAAAATACAAAGCATGCTCTTTTTTAAAAACGCTATTCGGTTTAGAGTTCCAATCTTCATTTATGCATTTTGCAAACACATCTGGATGCACGTTTATTTACTTTAGCATTACAGTGTAGAAGATAAAGCAACAAATCTAGAATTACATATTCAAGCAAAAATAAAACATCGACATTTACAAACATGCAAACTGTTTAAAACATAATTGCCATTTTTAACATAAACATAAAAAGCATTAAGACATTTGTATCTATTTATAATATTGGTCTGATACAGTATATCATGCATCAAGTTCAACCAACACAGTGTGGACACGATAATGCAACAAACATTTGTATTACATTACATTCTTATGAAATCCTCCAATCTTCTTTTGTGAGTAAAAATTGACTCCTTTGTGTCTTGATGAGTGTTTAATTACTCTAGAGTAAAAACATGAACATTCAGCAGGACAGAAATATAAAACAAACATTCTGAATATTCGCCAGTCAGTTACACGACGTAGACGTAGAGTTTATTTTTAAATCGCAAGGAAACTGTAGTTTATCCAAGAGTGCGCACATAAACCGGCATTAGCTTTAGTTTCCTCGAACATCTGTGAGAAAGGAAGCAACTTTATATTAAGATATAGCAGAGGAAGCTATGCAAGATACTGATTATAACATACATACACATACACACAGTTAAGAACAATACAGCCTTGTGTCTCAAAGTCAATTTTTATTATACATCTTCAGAGATACAGTTTGAGTTTATTTTCTCTGTGCAGAGCAGGGGACCAAAAAAGTTTTTTTTTTGCAAAATATTTATGAAAACTGGCAATGCCCAGCATAGTCAGCATGAGTCTTTACTTTCTTCTCTTCTATAAACAAAAATAAATAACATTCTTTTTACATAGGAAAACCCCTACATATAATAAGCAACAGAAACAGGAACTAAGAAACAGGTGCGGAGAGAGAGAGAGAGAGAGAGAGAGAGAGAGAGAGAGAGAGAGAGAGAGAGAGAGAGAGAGAGAGAGAGAGAGATGTGTGACTTGACAATTGTGTTTTGATAATATGCAAACGTGCAAATTAAAAAGAGAAAGATGACTGAATATTGAAACATTGAGTTTCCTCCTTGTAATTTGTAATCAGTTTGATATAAAAAAAATGTTTTAAGTCCACTGGTACAAAAATAACCTAGTTATGACAAAAGAATATAAAGAACTCCTAACTAAAAACAAACAAACAAAAAAAATGTTAAAAGGGCACATCAGGGGAAAAATGCATTTGTTGAGGGCAAGTTAGTAATTCAAAGGGCAAAGGATACAATGCTACTGCCATTTTTCTGTAAAATGTTCATACCAAGTAAATGGCTGTTTTTCATACACATTCTGTATACATATTGTCTGTAAACTCAAAGGGGCTCGTTAAGAAACACAAGCAGAACAAATTTCTTGGTAAACTGTTTGTAAAATTCATTGTAAGAAATTAATTTTGCCTGTGTTTCACAAACGAGGCCTATTTTAGTCCTTCACTGTTGCACTGAGGAGATTTTCCTCATTAAGAATCCTCAGGGAACATTTAATGTTACTGAGAGGCGACTCAGACTTCCCTCTCAGAGGTCAGAGGTCAAAATTATGTCGTTCTATTGTGGATGAATTACACTGAAACGTAACAAAATATTTACAAAAAATGTTGTAGTTCTTAAGAACCATTGCAAAATGTATAACAAATGAATATGCATTGATGCACACTAAAACAGTTTCATTCTCTTGGCTTCTACATTCTGTAGTCCTTTTTACAGTTTAGTACTGGAAGATGCAATCTGCACAGGTTTATTTACCTTTTAGCCATGTTTTTCTGGGGATTTTTTTGTTTTTTCCTATGGATGGGGGAATTTTTTAACCTGTGGAACTCTTATGTAAACTCACCGGTTATATTTTCATCTTTTCATAAACCTTCGGTTTTTCATAGCAATTACTTTTCATAGTCACAATTTCTAGTATAAAGCAAAGTTTGTAAAGCAGGATTCATTCAGAAATGCTGCAGAGAAAAAAAACAACAAAAACAATAAAAAAAAGTTTAATCTCTCTTTATGACATGTCTGCTTTTAAATATATTTATAAATGTACAAACATACAAAAAAATGATGTGGTACACTCAAACAGTCCTATGTGAGGTCCCTTGGAACCTAAATAATACAGTACAAAAAGACAAAAATGTTGAAATGCAGGATGAGACGCTGCAGTCCGTCAGGCTAAATGCTGAAAATAAAACACAGCTAACGCTTAAAGCCGAAGGAAAATTTCGGCTGTATGGTTGGGAATCTTGCAGAACACCAGTGGATCAGATATGGATCCATAAATACCGCCCAAACCAATCTCATTAATCCTTCTAATTAAAGACCGCAACAATTTGATGAAGTCTAGATGGATCAAAAGCATGGATTGGTACTGGGCTTTTGGCGACCATGTTCCCTCAACTGATATGTGTGTGTGTGTTTGGAGAGAATAAGTACTCACTGATTAGTGGGCTGATTCCTCCTGTCTTTTGTCTTCTGATCTTTCCTTTCCTCATCTGACTCTACATCTGTCTCATCAACACATTTATCTTCCTCATCTTCCTGCTTTTTCTCTTCCTTGCTAACACTTTCTCCCTCCCTTTGTTTTTCTCCTAAACTTGCAGAGGATTCTGTCGACTCAGCTTGGATGCCCTGCAGTTTTGTCTTTGCTGAGAGTGACGGGAAAGGAGTCTGGTCCTGTTGCACCTGGATTACTTCGTTGCCCAGGTGGGGCTGCAGTACGGGTGAGGGCTGGCACAGATGTGAGGTTGTGGGGGATAAGTGTAGTCTATCGGAGAGGTGTCTTTCCCTTTTCAGGCGGTTATGCAAGTAAAGTCCCTCTGTCCTGCCCCCAGAGGGTGCTGAGGTCGAGAGGTCACCAGTGATGACGGCAGGGTTATCTGCAGGGGAACTAATTTGAGGTTTCGAAAGAGGTGAGGGACAAAGAGAGCTAATGACATCCTTTAAAGGTATCCTAGTGGCTGATCTACTGTGGCGGCTGACGGGAACGTCATTACAGTCTGCCGAGGAAGGGTCCTTGACGTCGCTCATACTGCTGTTAACGGGCCTCAACAGGAACAAGTTTTGGTGTTGATGACCTGATGAAGGGGGCGTTTCTGACCTCACAGAGGGTGTTGTGAAGGAGTTGGGTCTGATGCCATGACTTGTTGGACTGTCCTTGCCGTTCTTTGGATCTCTTGGGGTCGAGATCTCTAATGTTTGACATTCAGTCCTCCTGAAACCCATAATGCAATTGCTGCCTGGTGTCAGGACTGGTCCCTTGTTGAGTTCTGCAGGTGCATCCATGGGTCTTGTGGGTGTGGCAATGGATTCCTCTTGCGTTTCACTTTTACTACCAGAGGTTGACGTTGAAGCAGACACTTGAGTTTCTTCATTCGTCTTTTGAATTTCTGTTTTAACATCAAACTCTGCAGATGAGGTCAAAGAGTTTACGGCCTCTTCCTGTTTGATGTTTGCGGCGAGAGGTGCGGACACCTTGGCCCTTTCAGCTAGAAATCTCCTGATCTCTTGCTCAATGCTATCATCGCTGTCAACAGAACTGTCATTATCTTCTGCATGTGGATTGGAAGAAGATATATCCCCATCTGTGGCCTTGGGAACCCCATCATTCCCGGTCACTTTGTCGGTTTGTGCAGGGCTTTTAGATTGTTTGATGTTCTGGACTTCTGATTTGCCTTTAACAGGTTTGCTTTTAGAACCCTTGTCGTTTTTAGCCTGAACGTTCAGCGTTTCTTTGCCACCTTTCAAGATGCCAGACTTAACAAGCTTGGCGGTTGGGATACTCTTCTGGTCGGTGAAAGGTTTCTGTTTTTTCATGACATCCAAAGACGACGCCTCTGAAGGTCTGGCATTTTTTCTCGACTTCATATCCCTCACTTTCTTTTTGACTTTTTTCTTTGTCTTAAGCAAGTCTTTAATTGCAGCATCTAAGTCCTCATCACTGTCCAGAGAGCTGCTCTTGTCACTGCTGTCGTTTCTCTCAGAGCCAATCACAGTCTTTGGGCTGGATGTACTGTAAGTGGAACCTTTGTCTTTGGGTTCACTAACATCCGAATCCTTGCAAGGTGGGGAGTTCTGCTTCGGTTTGCTATTTTTTATGGTGGTTAGACTGCTTGAATGTGATATCACAGTGGGAATGGTAGAAAGGTCAGATCTGGTGGAGTCACTCTGAATCAGAGGTGTCCCTGGGGGCTCCTCTTTAACATTTAATACCAAGTCACCATCTCTGTCAAGTTTGCTTTGTTCATCTTTAAACTTGCGTTTTTTTGACAGAGAGAGCCTGGCTGCTTTATTCGGCTGGGTTTCCTTCGTCGTCTTCTTCGGATCCTTGCTTGCTGTCGAATCTCCTGAAGCTGGTGGAGGTGCACCTGCTGTTATCGGAAGCTCTTTGTTCATTTTTGCTTTATGCTCCAAAAATTTCCGTATCTCTTGTTCAATTCCATCCTCACTGTCAACGGAGCTCTCATCACTTTTATTCTCAGATGGTGCAACAATGGGGAATGGTGGAGCCTGCAGCAAATTTGCGTTAGCAATGCTTAAGTTGGACTCAAACACCTCGGGCATGACAGTTTTGGAGATGTCTAGAATGGCTTCTGCACACATCAGCTCAGCAGTGTTGACCTTCAGGCTGGAGTGGATCTGATGTTCTGTGTGGGTTTGTTTTGGGTTTGGAGGGGGAGGTGTAAACCCTTTAACTTTAGAGCCCTGGGATGTACACTTATTCAAACAGTGATTTACAGCCAATGGTGTAGGGAGATTAGACTTCTTGGTTGTCAGTTTCTTCTTCTTGTTGTTCTTCTTCGACAGCGCTTTGAGTGGCTGAGTGCTCGTGCGTTCGGGAGAAATGACGGATGGTTTGCTACGTTGCACAGGCAGGAGTTGGGGAGGTTTGAGAGGACTCTTCTTTTTCTTCTGCTTGTGTTTATCTTCCTGGAAGCGACGGATGGCTTCCTCAATACCTTCATCACTGCTCGAATCAGAGTCCTCGCTTTGTCGTGAAGGTCTCTGGACATCTTTGTCACTTTCCTGTTTTTCTCTTTTCTCCTGCTGGAATCTCTGAATCTCTTCTTCGATTCCATCATCGCTGCTTGAATCGGGCAATTCCTCTTCCTCTTTAATGACAAGACGAGGTGGAGTTCTGTCCATCTCAGAAGACGAGGAAGATCCTTTCTTAGCTCTGGGTAGAGGAAGACTTTTTACAGGCAAAACTTTACTTGAGTCAGCTTTCTTAAAGGGATTTTCTTTGCTTAGCTTCTTCTTGATGACTTTCTTCTTTAATGCCAGCGTCCCACTCAAGGCTTTCTGGATATGATTGCTAGCGGTTAACACCTTGGCACTACTGGAATGTGTGTGTTGTTTAGCAGCATCTGGGACAGTTGGTTCTCTCCGTGGAAGTTTGGGCGCTGGGGGCGAACTTGTCACCAGATCCCCTTTGCGTTTGTGGTCCACCTTCTCCTTCAAATACTCTTGAATAGCTTCCTCAATTCCCCTGTCCACAGAATCGTCACTATCTGAATCATCGCCAGTATCAACCATGGCGGACTGTAGCTTAGTGTCGGCCCCTGCTCGTCGGGATCTCGTCGCAGTGTCCATACATCGCAATTGACCCTTGTAGCCAGCCTCGTGGCTGGAATGAGCAGCCTTTTCGGGCTGCCCGTTTTCATTCATGTCCGAAGACTGGGTGCTGTGAAGGCTCTCTATAATCATCTGGATCTTCTGTGGGATCGGGGTGCCGCTAACTGAGGCAAGGTCGCTGTCGGACGCACTGTCATTGAAAAAGAGAGGCAGGCTGCAGCTCTTACTGGACCTCCATTCCGAGTGAATAGCCACCACCGGAGGAACCGTCTTCAGGAACATTCTAGAAGGTCGGAATGGAAGGGATGTAGGTGCATGGGGAATCTCCACCGGTGATCTTCACATTCTAAAATGGGAGAAACAGATTTCTTAAATCAACAACATTATTTACTTCTAAAACATAATATGACAATGTAAGCAGAGTGCTATATAAAATATCACCTTTAAACTTATAAGGTTTCATTTGTCAAAAATATTAATGGTATGAGGTTCCAGAGAGAGTTGTAAAATTGTCACTTTAATTACTTAGAAATAAGCTACAGGCAGGGCCATAGCCATCATTTCAATTAACATTTACATGATCACTAATGGACTATAATTTGAGTTGATCAGGTTAATGGATGTTAACTGACGGAACTGGTATCATGTAATACAGCAGATTATCTTCTCAAATACGAACACAGTCTATTAATATTTGTTTTTATTAGCTTTATGTATATATATATAAAAATCCAACTTGCTTGAATTTTAAAAAACATTTTTGATTTTACCTTTTGAATTAAAATGCTTAAACCAGGGTTTAAACATGAAAATTCCAGGACTTTCAAGTACTTTTCAAGCAATATAATCAGAGATCTCACTTATCAAACAATATCTTTATTATCTTTCAAATTCAAAAAAGGTAAATAGATCAATAAAATTATACTAATAAAACAAAAAGGTATAAAGAAAGTGCAGCACATTGCAAATCATGCAATGACTTTGGCAACTTTAAGTATGGGAACATTAGCAAAGCCCTAGAACTTTCAGTGCATAGAAGAGCAAATAGAAAGCATGGATAAACTTCTTACATGATTCTGTCATAAAAGATGTAATAACTGCAATTATTGTGCAAGCCAGAACAGGTGTTTCAGTGACATATAGGCCTAAAGCAAAGAAAAATGACAAACACAATTCTGAATGATATTAATCTTTTATATAGTTATTATTATTAATATTAAGTTTTATAATAGTGACACTTTCTGCAAAGGAGCTGTTGTTAGACACATTTTGTTTAAATGAGCCAAGAGCTGTCAGTGTGTGATGCTGTTCTTAAAGCTTACTGACTAGTCGTTCATATCACAACGTTTACAAAAGAGAACATTTTATTCAGTGGTATTTGAGCTAAAATGAGTGAAGGAAATGTTCTATTTATATTTATTTATGTTTTTACTTTATAGTTAAAACCGATTATGAGAATTATTTCGTTTATTACGCCTCATAAAAATGCTGTGTTAAATGTACTTGTGCTTTGTTACACTGTTACCTTTGAGGGGAATGAATTCAGGAATAACATTTCTTATTTCAAATACTTATTTATCGAAAGTAGCCTAGTAAGCCTACTAAAAGAATCACGTTTGCAACCGTTAATGAACCAGAATCGTTAAGAGGAACCACAATGGAAATTGTATTGCTAATTTTAAAGGCGCATATGCTACACACCACGATCCCGAGCAGCGCCGTAGCCGAGGCCCCTCCACCGCCTTCAACTGCTTCATCTCCCGAGACAATAAACTCTCGTAAGTTATGAAAAAATAACTCCCTCCACTATGATGTTACAATGAAACTCCCGCCAAATAGAGACATTGTATCTCTTTTACACTTCCGTACGAGAAACTTGTTGTGTGTTTTGCCGTCAAAGCTCCGTCTCACCGGCGCTGTCCCTGCGCGCATCTCGCGGCTCTGCCTGCACCCGAGACCGGGGAGCGGAGCTAAGAGACACCGTAGAGGAACCAGCGTCTTCCGCCTGCCGGCCACGGTGTCTCCGGCAGTGTTTACACTCGTTTAGTGTCAAAAGAAGGTCTGTTAGATGGAAGTTCGGGGGTCGTCCGTCTAAATCGGACTATTAATAAAGCAGCCCCCCTAAAATGTAGTAAAGAGAGGGAAGGAGGAAAGCTAAAGTTCGCCTTGATATGTTCGCGGTGAGTCGCTCGCGGGGCCTCTTCACTTCTCGCCGGTTCATTTTGCAAAACCCTCTTTGTATGGTGTCTCTCTAACGTAAAACATCACAGTGGTAACAGCCCACTGCATACAGGCGACACATAACGGGATGAGACTCACCTTACGACTGATGAACAGCTGTTGCTATTATCGTCCAGTGTAGCAGATCCACCTTTTGTAATTCTTAACACATTTTTTGGACTGTCCACATACGGGAGCGGGCGCGCGCAGCTGTCTCGTGCACCCCTTCTGCCTTCCGACTTACCTTCAGAAATCACTTAAAGACACAGTACTGCTGAACAGACTGAATTTGTGTTGTGAAATGAACGATGTAGCCATATATATATATATATATATATATATATATATATATATATATATATATATATATATATATATATATATATATATATATATATAGTGACTGCATATGAATTTATTTTCCTAGGCTATTTTTTATTTACTGAATGATGGCAACAACAGGTGTCCAATATAGGCTACTGGACATGAAAAGCATCTCATAATATATAACGTTGCTTAAGAAGAGCATGTCAAAAAAAAAAGGGTCAAATGTTAATGATTTTAAATATTTTAAGTCACTGCATTGTTTTAGGGACTATTCAAAAGTGTGGAAAATAGTTTTTGCCTTCCCTATATAGTGTTGAGTGTGCCGCATAAAAGGTGTTTCATGAAATCGATATTTTTTCCTCGACAACAACGATTGAAATGTTTAATAGCTTTTTTTGTAGACTTAGATATAAACTCTTTAAAGAATAAACTGAGAAATTGCTTGAGTAAAAACTATTGTTGCTACAGATTTGCCTTGAAGGTTGCTATTTTCAGTCGGTATGAAACGGAAGTTGCGATAGTCTTTTATTCCATGTTGTGACGTAGGCCTAGGCTATATATCCGAGCGAAACGGCTTCTCAAACAAGAATAAATGTTGGGCGGGACTTGACTTTATCCATTGAAATGATTTAATGATTGTGGTTTGCTATTGGTGGATCTCATGTGAGTGGCAGGTTGCCCCTTCAGAAGAGAAGAGATGCTGCAAGAGGGAGGGGAACCTGGCTTTTTGTCTACTGTTTATAATTCTATTATTGTTGTTTAATTCTGTTTTGAGTTGTAACTGTATGCATTTGCTGTTATATTTGTTCAATTAAAAAAAAGAGGGAGGGGAAGTTATTAAATGATTAAAGATTACAAAGGAACATGAATTAAAAGAAAGAAGAAAAATGGTTCTGAACAGTACCAAATTAGGGTTCTTCGGCTTGTAACAATAGCAGAACCCCTTCTGGTGCTAAATAGAACCTTTTTATAAGGTTCCATAAATAAGCATGCTTTGAAAGTGCTATATAGGGCCTTAATGGTGTTATAAAAAACCTTTTCAACAATATTTATTTTCATTAATATTAGTATACAGTATCTTCATATTATTAATATTACTATTATTAATATAATTGTTTCAAATTATTTATTAATATCGTTTTTTTTTTTAAAGGAACCCTGATTATTAATACACATAGGCCTAAATATGCTACAATTGCTCTCCCCTACAAAATACATAGTTATAAATACATAAAATATTTTCGTTACTATTTATCCTCTATGCCTGGTCTTATATCTTGTTGCCTCTACTTGGGTTTTACTTTTTTTTTTAAACAGCATGTTGTGTCAATTAGATACTTTTATTTTTTATTGACATGGCAGATTGTAGCAAAAATGACAGTGCTCTCACAACAGAGGTTAGCTGAATACATTAATAAATAACAATTGACACTGAACACGATATAGATGTGATGAAGACCAAGTTCAGTGAAATATCTTCACAATCCCCTATGATGTCTCTATGTCCTTCATTATGTGTGTATTCTGAGTGGCAGATTCCCGAGGTTATGATACGGGACAGCATCTGAAATACACAATCGAGTTTAGAGTTACATTGTGTCTCTTCCATTTGATTATGTAAAAATAAATATGTTCATGAAGGCCAAAATTAGCAAAAATGGACAGTACGAGCCCTGTAAAAGGAAAAGGTGATAAAGTCATGGGATAGCTTTAATATTTTTTGTGACATGTTTAGGAATAAAGTCATAATTTACAAATATCATATTCCATATCTCTGTTGCTTATACTTTGTGGAGAAGAGAAGATGATTATCCTTAACTGAACAGAGCTGCTCACGCTTACATGTTCTGTTAAACTAAAAACAAACAAAAAAACATGATTGTTAGGAAATGATTGATAAAAATTTTAAAGTTATAATTTATAGACATTTTAAGAAAGAAATCATTTACCTGTTGAGAGTATGTTGACAGTCTGTGTACTAGTTGTACAGCTGAGTTCCAGAAAATCAGTAATGAAGAGGCTTTGACAGTTACAGATTTGAAAAACAAAAAGGCGGGAATAAAGAACCCTAAACTCTAAGAACCATTTCAGCATATAAAGGGTTCTTCAGGCAGGACGATACGGTTCTAAATAGAACTGTTACCACATGTAAAGAACCTTTAAAGAACCATCTTTTTTTAAAGTGTACACTGGGTTTGTGGAGAAGAGTGGAGCAGACTGATACAATTAATATCATAACTGCTTAGCTGAAGGAGCATGTTAGCATTTTAGATCCTAATGTGTGCTATTGCTAGCTAAAAGTCTAACTAGCTAGTAGATCCTTATAGTTCAGTTGTGTGGCACTAATTGGATGAATAAATATATGAATCAAATACCTGAATCATGTCAGGGAGTTCACTTTGAGACTTAATTGGGTCACTTAAAATGACTTAATTCCACGATGTTGAAGTTACATGAACAAATTATGTTTATTTAACTTAATTGATTCATGTAAGTCCGATGTACAAGATTAAATCACTTAAATCCAAACACACTGTGAATGATGGTGTTAGACACTGAGCAGAGTTATTTTAGTATTAGTTATATATGCTAGTCCTGCTATTTATACTTTTTTGGTAACACTTTACACACATTACATGTAGTTATGTATAATAAATTATGCACAAGTACATCTAACTAACCCTAAACCCTAACCCTTCATATTAATTATATTACACAGTAATTAAATTACTAATTACATTGTAACACGTACTAGCATTAGCTTTTAGTTTTATAATTTCAAGTATTTCATTAATTTTATTATGTGCTTTTGTCATTTTTATAGGTTTTGTTTTTTAAATATTGCATTTTTATTTTAGTTGCAGTTTAATGATTTATTTGTTTTCAGTAAGTAATTTTAGTGCTTCAAATTTAAATGGAAATTGGCAACTAATTGAAATAAGTTTAGGGTTTTCATCTAATATGTATATTTTATTTCAGTTGTATTGTGTAACGTTTTTTGTTTAAAACTATAACAAAATTTAAATAATGAATCGATACATCATCAATCCTTCTTCCAAAATGTGATTCATGGTGAGTCTAATATAAGTGTTTATATTTTAGACTTGTAGGATATATACTGTATATATATTAGTTTTATAGTTTTATAAATTGAGTTAATAACCCTGTATACAAAGCAGACAATTTCCATTTTGATCTGTATCAGTTTTTTTTTTCCGGTTAAGCTTGTAAATTTATGTTTAGGGTAAAGAATAAAATCAAAAAAGTCAAAGCATCTAGACTCTCCCTGTTTTCTGATTTGATTATTTTCCTTTTTTTTCATAACTGCCTATGTTGTGTATTAATATTAGTACTAATTCAATTATAACAGTCAAATTCACAATAAATTCTCTGAAATTGTTAATTCCTGAGAGTAAATTGAAGATGTAATTGAGACTGAATGCAGATTTTTTTTTTTTACTTTTTTTTATTGATCACAATCGTTATGAATAAGATTTAGCAGTGCTATTGTTTGGAATTATTGTGTGGATGTTGTAGCAGTCTTTGGACACATGGTGGCGCTGTTTACTAGTGTGAGAGTCAAGGCAGACTGGCTGTTTTCGAAAATGCCAGAAAAGGATTTGGTATGTTTTGTTGTATGTTTGGAGTTTCTGAATGCTTTTCTCATCCTTTACTCAGAACTAAGTTCACTTCTCTTCGTCATTTTTTAGTTCAAACTGTTGTCTTAGCAGAGTAACCACAGGTTGCCCCCCCCCCACCCCCACCCCCCTAATGTATCTATTGTTTTATCATCTAATAAGTTTAATATGTAATGGCAAAGTCTGGACTTGTGTCTGTTTCATTGTAAAAGTGGGATCTTGCATGTGCGTGCGCATCATTGTGAAGAAGACAGTATTTTTTCAGTGTGGGTGTTAAAGAGATGGAGACAGAATGGGTGTTATTTTCAGATTGATTTGGCGGATGATTCAGATGTGTTTCACTGTCGTTATAATTTTTACTTGCTGTCTCTCCTCGTCTGCCTATAACACCTACACAGTCCCAGACACACTGTCTCTTGTCTCCTCGTTTCTATCTGATCATTTTGAGGTTATTTAGGGCTGTATGTGGCTTTGTACTTTTGCAGCACCTGCGAACTCAAGACTTCCTGCCGGATGACTGACATTTGCACTGAATTTATTAACGAAGCACACAAATAAATCTGACCTAATACGCATACATTTTTAATCCTCTTAATCCTCTGATGCATGAATTATGACAACATGAGTCAGGATTTATTTTTTTCCCCTTGTGTTTTTATTGTCCTCCAGGCATGAAAAAACACAATTAACTTCTGCATGCGTTTCAGCGTTAGAACTATATGTAAAAATGCAGATAAATGACACATTAATATTTGTATACTGTTTAGGCCTATGGCAAAAAACCCCAAAAACAATCTGGAACAGTATAGCCTTTACAGTTTATAGAAACTGCATATAGATGTAGCTTTCGTATCAGGCAGCATAATGGAATATATATTCGCATTTTTTGCTTTGGTGAGCTGGGGCCAGTGATTCCATAGCCAAACCTGACCTCAGGAGACGTCCTCTGGTCACTTATCTGCTTTTCAACAGAGGTGGGGTCCCACTGCGGGTCACAATATAACTTTTTTTATTTTTTTTATTTTTACAGTGAATACCCTGCATGATAAATAATAAAGCGCAAGCTCCAGTCTGGTTTCAAGAAACCATTCAGGCTCGGAGTCAGACAGCACTTCTCCATCTTGCCTTGCCAGATCACGTGTGCTCCTCTGACTTCACTCCTATTGGTTGTCGCTCCCAAAGTCGCTCTTCATTTGCATAAAGTAACCATATCTCAACTTTGTCGCCAACAGTCACTGTTGCTCGTGTCACTGGAAATCGCCTCTCTATTGAAATGAATGGGATTGTGTTGCTGGTAGTGTGAACGCAACTTTAGAGTCCACTGTAGTGATTACAGTTACACCATTGAAACCAGAGCATTTAAAGGAAAGTGAGAAATGAATAGCTGTCCACTGTAGTGACCATCATGCATCACAGGGTTAAAAATAAATGTTTTCACAGTGAGGCCATAGAAGAACCACTTCTGTCAGGACCACTATCATCAAATATGATTGACAATTAGCATACAGTTAGGATTGGCGGTATGGTTCTGTTCTGGGCAAGAACTCTCTGCGCATCCATCCAGCTTTGCATGGATAAGTAGCCTGGCAAGCCAGACCTACATCAAGATGTTAGGTCTGGCAACTCACCATAGACACGGCTCAATCCGAGGGGCGGGATAAACGGCTGTCTTTCAAATTCCCTCTGCACGCGATAGGACAGCGCTTCAACCAACCAGAGCGTTTTCCCTACAGCGAAGCTAACGTTAGTTGATAGATTCAACTTTTGAATCTGGCCGGCAAAACTACGAACACATCTTCCTTTTTTAAGAATGACTTAAGTGCCGTTCTTTGCTCTTTTCTCAAAGAAAAACTCCAAGTCCTCCAGAGTCGCGGCCAAAGCCGATTCGAAAGACTGTTCGCCAGCAGCCGCCATTCTTTGTTTTCAAGTAGCAGGGAACCGTCGCAACTCTGTCGTCATTATGTTAAGCCCGCCCCACCTACTCTATACACGATGTGATTGTCCTGACCCAATTTAGGTTTTTACAGCTCCGAAAGTCAACGGAGAGTTGCTAGACTAGAGCAGGGAGAGCAGCAATAACTCTCGAGGGTAACTCTCGCCAAAATTGAACCTAGGCTCTTTTTGTTAATCTACCCGAATCAAACTTTCGTGTAAAAGCATAATTAGAATGGAAACGGCACTTTTAAGATTGACCGTATTTTCGTTTTAGGTCAAAATGCCTTTTGAATGGGAATGCATGGGGCACTTCTATGATAGCATCAAAATTCGGAGATTGACTACTTTTGACTGACAAAATTCCAGCCACCGGAATCACTAACTGATAAAGTGAGTCGTACAAAACCTTTTCTTTTTAGTAAACTTTGTGTACACAAACAATGTAGTCAATGCTCAAGTTCATGTGTAGAGCCCCTGACGATACTTCAAGCACAGTTTTATTTTGTGTCGAGCCTTCTTAGTGTTTTAAAAATAGTGATTTTGATGCTATCATAGAAGTGCCCCATTCACTCCCATTCAAAAGGCATTTTGACCTAAAACGAAAATACGGTCAATCTTAAAAGTGGTGTTTCCATTCTTAATATGCTTTTCTAGAAAGTTTGACTTGGGTAGATTCACAAAAAGAGCCGAGGTTCAATTTTGGCGAGAGTTACCCTTTAAAATGTCGAAACAATGTAACATTTTTTCTGGCTCATGTTTTAAATTATTTAGTTCCGTTATTATGCTTGTTGTTGTCATCTGTTGACGTTGTACAAGCAGAATGTGGCAGTAGGTCAGTGTGGTATTAGTCCCGCCCCTCCTCCACTGTGATTGGATGGTTGGGTAAAAAGTGACAGTGATGAGTGCTGTGTTTTACCCAAAGTTGAACATTCTTCAACTCTCGGCGACCTGTAAAAAACGCGGCGCTCCCATTGAAAACAAATACTGAAGGAGCTTAAATATGTATACAGTGATTTCTGTCAGAACCACTATCGTCAAATACGATTGACAATAGCATACAGTTAGGATTGGCGGTATGGTTCTGTTCTGGGCAAGAACTCCCTGCACATCCATCCAGCCTAGCATGGATAAGAACAGGGAGAGTAGCAATAACCCCCCAAAATAAAACCATATGCCATATAAACACAAACTGACAGCGAAATTCTGGATGTCTTTTACACACTATCCCCAACACGACTGATGCTGATAGAATGGTTAATACATCCTGATGTTAGTGGCATATGCATAGGTTAGTGCCACTATAGATCCAATCTAATGGGGGAAGCATCACCCGAAGCTGGAGCAAGCAAGGACATATTGCAACAAGCATTTTGCTGTAGCCAATTTAACAGTGTATGGTATCTATTGGGGGAAGCCTACACCCCTAGCGGCAGCAAAATCTGATACAACAAGCATGTTGTATAAATCGCGGAACTATTGCTAAAACTAGTGTAGTTTGGCAGGGGAAGCATACACCCTACAGCAGTAGCTCAGACTAGTGGCAACAAAATCTGATACAAGCATGTTATATAACCATGGGACTAGCATGGGGAAGCAGACAACCTGTAGCTCTGAGTCATATGCAGTGCGCAGCTAAGCAATGAAGTACAGTGTGCTTCCTAATTCATGAACATGATTTCTGCTCCCGTCGTACTGAATTCCATTGTTGTGGAGGTGAAGATGACGACTCCCATGATTCCACACTCATTCACGGGATCATCAAGCTACGATGTTGTTAGTGTTGAATGACGCTTAGTACAGTATGCTCAATAATACTAGATACGCCCAAGCAACACAGATAGCATTAGCAACAAGCATGTTGCCAATACCCCGATAGCTTTTAGCAATGAGCATTAAAAAGGAACTTAGCTTAGCTTCGGGGAGACTTTCAGAGATGAATGGAGGCTGAATCATATTGAGTCCCGTGTCAATAATGCAGCTGCAGACTGAGGTCACTTCCAAATCAGGCAGCTTATGATCGATGCGGCGAATCTCGTGTTCAAGTTCACGAATCTGAGGTGAAATCCTTGGGGGGAACAAATTCCTCTTGCTAAATTCCCAATTGCACGATTCCTTGTCAGATAATGTGGTTTGTCAGCTGAATTTCACATTTAATTAGCTCCCGAGACACGCGATAGCTGCTGATAATACTGAAGGAGCTTATATATGAATACAGTGATAGGCGTCGTATTCCTATAGGTAGACGTGGATCAGCTGAGAGTCAGCTGATAAAAGCTTGACTAACGTGACCTGCCAGAACTGATGCTACACTTGATTTCTGGTTCCTCAAAGAACATTTCAGTGAACAGTTCCTAAAACAACCTTTTTTTTATCTCAGTGTGAAGAACATTTTAATAACCCAAAATAACACTTTTCCTCTATAAAGAACCTTTTGTACAATGGAAAGTTTCCATGGATGTTAAAGGTAAAACCATGGTTAATTTTCCTAAGGGGCGGTGAACAGCCTTACAAAAGCTACATGTTGTCCTGTCCAAATACCCACACTTGCGGTGTTTGCATTGCACTTGACCACTTACTTACATGACGTTTTTTCTGTATTTGGCCAAAGTGTTCAAGTAGGCGTGAAGACTGCAAGTGTGTAGAACTTTTGATTACCTGATGGGACACACTTATGCTAAAAGTGCAAGTGTTTACAGAGCTTTATTTATTTTCAATACTTTGCATTTTAAAATAAACTTCTAAATGTCTGTTCAGTAGTAACTAGAAGACAAAATTTTAAAATTGTGGTGCTTCTAATTAAAGTCCCCCTCTGGTGGAAATCAAGTTTTTATTGTTGTTTATATGTCTATGTGGTGTTTTTAATATGCTTTAATTAAGACAAACCATGTGTAAATTCATAAGTTGCTAACACCATTGCTGAGTATTTTCTCCTTAAAACTGCAGTGAACCAAAGACAGTCTCAAAAACACAGTATGAAATCGATGTTTTTTCTGACGTCAACGTGTGATCTTCAACGAGTTGATCTTTGAGCTTGTGTGAGTGAGTGGAGGCGGGGCTAATTTGCATATTCATAGAACCGTGTATACTAAATGAGGCAAGGGTGTAGAGTTACATTCAAGCTTTTTTTAAGGCATTAAGAATTTTTTTTTTTTCAGGAAAAAAACGTTTAAAGATGTGATCAAAGATGAGTTTAAGGGATACAATTAATGACTACAGGGGGACTTTAAGTGATAAAAAGCAGTTGCTTGCAAATGTTGTACAAAATACACATAGCCTACTCATCTTTGCACCAATAAAATGTGCAAAACTTTATGTTTTACTACCAAATTATATGTAATATCTAGAATTTTTACTTGCAGTGGAATGTTTTCCCCATCTCTCGATTTCGGGGCATGCAACATAATGCATGATAGGATGCGCTTAGCATCGAAGACCGCCCCGAAGCGGTCTCCAAGATAGTGTGGGTTTAGTGTGCATTCAGAGCACTGTGCTTTGGCATTTTTAGGACATGGGACAGTCTTGCACACTTACTTTCTGTCGCGGGCACGTGCTCTCAAGTGGCCAAGACCGCAAGTGTATTTGGACAGGGCTTACAAACACTATCAACACCATGGCTAGCAGGCCAGGGCCAAACAGCCCTTTGTTTAAATCATAGCAACAACATAACACGTATAATTGGAGCTGTTAATTGAAAACACAACTACAAATAATAAGACATACTTACAAGTTGTGATCCACAAACAACAGATTGTCCCGACAAAGTGGGAACTGCTGAATTTCAGGAGAAGCTTTTGTGCGTAGCCTGCATTGTACTCTCTTAGTTTCTGGAAGCTGTTCTCCGTAAAATGTGCAGCACACAGATAAACGCTGGAGTTATATTGTTCAGGAACAGTGTTTAAAATCAATTTGAACCACTCTAAGTTTGTCAGCCTTAGGAAGGTCAAACAAATGAGTTTTGGAAAAGGGGTGGAAAAAACAGCGTTTCTTTGACAGCAGCAGCTCAACCAGGACTCGTCCACTTGTTTGCGTATTCCATGGGCAGGGATTATTTAAATGAGTATGTAGTACAAATGAGTCGTTCGTTGTAGTTCTTGGAAAGTGAATTCTGTTAAATAAAATATCTCCCTTTGGAGTGGACTTTGAGCTTTGTAACTTTGCAGATCTTTTTTTATCAGAATGAGCTTTATTCGCCAAGTGTGCGCAAACACACAAGGAAATTTTTTGTATTTTTTACAGGAGCTCTTGGGACATACATACATACATACATATATGACATGAGCACAGGCATTTAAATGAGGCTAAGGAAAAACCATAAATAAATAGAATAAACAATAATAATTTTGTGGTATACATGTGAAAGAAGACTTATGTACAGATTTGTGCATTGCGTACTGTGTGTACAGCTCTATTAATAAAATGTGTATATGTATTTAAAAAAATCTAATTATTGCTTCTTTCTCAAGTACTGAGAATGAATTATGCAACAGGTGTTAAGTGCTGTGTTAGCTGTTTAAGATGGAGATATTTGAGCTGTTTAATGCTCAAACAGCAACATTACACACTAACTAAAGTTAAAAACTGAAGAAGCATAATAGAACCCCTTTAAAGGTTCTTCATGGAACCATCAATGGCATAAAGAACCTTGTCACTGGACTAAAATTGCATATATAGAGATATAGTAACCAGGTTGTCAAAACTTGGATTAAATTATGATGTAAAGTGTATCAAAATTATACAACATTAGTCTTCAACATTATTTTGTAAGGAAATATAGTTATGCACAACTATGAAATGTATTTCAAGTAGAGCTGCACGATTAATCGTTAAAAGATCTCGATTCAAACACTCACGCAATCTCATTCCTAAATGACAATGATTCGCCCGTGTGTATTAAACCTTTGACAAAATCACACCTGAACATTCAAATATGCATTTGTGTTGCCGCTGAGCCAGAGAAAGCAGATGTTATGTAGGTCTATAGGCATGAAATGAAATTTTAGGCATGAAAATATGTATTGTCATTGAATCATTCACTCAAGAGATTCGTTCAAAAACGCTGATTCATCCAGTAATGAGTGAGTCACTGAATCATTCATTCAAAGTTTTTTTTTTTCAATAATTCATTCAGACAAATTAAACATTTGTAATAGACTGCAGCAATTATTATTTATTAGTAAATGACGTGTTATTTTGTTTAGTTGTCTGTTTAGAATCATGATCTCTGTTTGAAATAAAAAAAATTCGTGATTCTCAATTTATCCAAAATCGTGCAACTCTAATTTCAAGCAATTAAGCAAAAATATCAAGAGTTCATAAATTAAGCCAACTGTGTCCAACGTTTTGAACAGACTAAAACAGACTACTGGATGGAAAAGAGCAGCTTGGACAGTCTGCAGAATAACTCCTTTTGAGCTCCACGAAAGAAAGTCTCTACACAACATGATGGTGAGTAAATTACTTACTAATATGGTTTATTCTGCACCTAGTTGAGTTTTCTTATGAGAGATATTCTTCATCAAAGAAAGAAAATTGTCCCAACCAGTCCCGGTCTGTCAATCAGTGAAACAAATGAGAGAGGAAGAGAGACGTTTCTGCTGGAAGTGATGAGTATTTAAATGAATATGTTAGTATTCAAGTGAGGTGTAAGAGAGAGAAATTCAAGGAAATTGCCCAGGAGCGTCATTACCAATGATTAAGTGAATATAAGAAAAGAGTGGAAAGTGAAAGATTGGGAGGGAGAGAAAATAAGCAATGTCCAATAAACCAAATCAGATACATGTACCGCTAAACAAGTTTGTTTCCCTGTGGTTCGAGCTGCCAATTTCCTCTGATGAAATATCAGCCAAAGTTTTCAACGGCGGCAGATTTATCTTGCTGATAATTGTCTTTTAGATTATGGATGTTTTTGGAGTGATTTATTGCTGGCAGAACGTCCCTGTAAACCCGGTTACAAGGGCACCTTTAACTCAGCAGAGATTTTGATAATATGCCTTTTGAATAAATTAATCTATGTGTGTGTTTGACCCTGCAGTAGGGAACAAACACACACACACACACACACACACACACACACACACACACACACACGCACACACGCACACGCGCACACACACACACACACACACACACACACACACACACACACACACACACACACACACACACACACACAGCTTAATCAAAGCCAACTTTGTAATGATGTTTGTCTTTGCCCCGGAAAGTTTGTTTTATTCAGACTAACTTCAACACACACACACACACACACACACACACACACACACACACACACACACACACACACACACACACACACACACACACACACACACACACACACACACACACACACACACACACACACACACAAACTTTTACTTTGTCCCCTTGAACAGACTTTGTCCTACCCTGAATACACACACCTAAAATACGGGAATGTCTATTTTAACAGAATACACCCTTAAAATAGAGATTCTTTATTGGCATCTGGTTCATTGAAGAAATGTTAAACATCCATACAACATTTCCATTGCAGAAAAGTTTATTTATAGTAGAAAAAGGTTCTTTAGATTATTAAAATGTAAAAAAAAATATATATATATTTTCACTAAATGGTTCTTTTATGGCATCACTGGAAAAAGAAACAACAACCTTTGGACCTTTATTATTCAGAGTGTACAATAGGCCTAAGTAATATTTTGCAGGCTATAGTTATAGGCTTACTCCCAAAGTAAAATAAATAAATAAATAAAAAATCTTATGATCCCACAAGTAATCGAAGATAGTTGGAATCACTTTCAGAGTGATTTTTCTTTTCTAGCTGATGAACAATAAAAACATTGACAGCCAATCAGAATCAAGCATTTAATATTGTTTGTCTATGTGGTGTTTTTAATATACTTTAAGACAAACCATGTGCAAATTCATAAGTCAACACCATTGCTGAGTATTTTCTCCTTAAAACTGCAGTGAACCAAAGACAGTCTCAAAAACACGGTTTGAAATCGCTGGTGTTTCTGACGTCACAAACTTGTAACCAATCAGGTCAAAGTGTGATCGCCAACGAGTGGATTAATAAAGGTTACTTGTTAGTTTGGATTTATTAAAAGAAGCACATCAAGCATTTAAAATATTGGTGCTGCAGTGAAATTAAATATTAATATCCATATAAAATATGAGAAAATAATTTGAGATAGATTTGTAAAACATTCCTGCTTGGTGTAATGAAGACTTTTGTGAGACAAAGACATTTTTTTTTTAATATTTCAAACATTATTATATTATTTGTATTGCAATTTTAAGTCTCTATCAAAGCAATAACTTTTTTTTTTTTTTTTTACAGAAATTTGCAGCCACTGTGCAATGCCCCACATCTTGGCGAAGGACAGTACCGGTAGATTGATTTTTTATTTTGTGTGTCAAAAGAACCATTCAATAACATTTTCTTGTAGTTCTGCCTCAAATCACAGAATAAACCTCTCCCCCACACACACAGCAGGGAAGTGAGGGAAAGGATGGCCAGTGTGAGCGTCGCAGCAGGACAGAGGTTAGAGAGCGTATCGCTGAGGACGGACAGACATCCGGTCATTACTCTGAGACTTTCGGCAGGAGGGATTTTAGATATTCTGCTCCTTCATGTGATGCAGAAAAATATTCAGCCATTATTTTCAGTGTGTGTTACACATCAATGAAGAACACTTGGTTAGTGCTGAGAAATATGATTCAGTCAATCGGTTTGTTTGGACAGTTTGTTTCAATGAACCAATCAAAATAAAGAGAAACAATTCACTGATTGGTTTAAGACATCACTCACTGATGGGTAACACTTTATTTTACAGTGTCCATGTTACATAAGTTATGTACTTACCATAGTAATAACAGTAAATTATGCATAATTACATGCAACTAACCCTCAACCAAATCCTAATCCTACATGTAGTTGATTAATATTACTCAGAACTTAAATATATACACTGTAACAATGACACCTTAAAATAAAGTGTAACCTGATGTTCTCAGAGGCATATTTTAGTTAAATATTGCCGTTTGTGCTGTGAGTGTTTGAGAAGCTGGTATAGACTGCAATGCAAAATTGATTTTCCATTTGTAAAGATCTGTTTGTTCTTTATTTTGAGTATTTAAATGTAATGATAATGTAAAATATTTTACTTAAAATGTATTTTATTAAAAGTAATTCCTTCTGTATAGTGCTATTTTAGTAGGCCGTACACAGTAGCTATCTGGGGTCAGTAAGATTTTCTAAAACAAATTAATACTTTATTCAGCTAGGATGCATTAAATTGATTAAAAGTGACAGTAAAGACATTTCAAATCAATGCAAAATAGCAAATCAGCATATTAGAATGATTTCTGAAGGATCATGTGACAGAAGACTGGAGGAATGAAGCTGAAAATTCAGCTTTGCATCACAGGAATAAATTACATTTTAAAATTTATTAAAAAAGAAAACTGTTATTTTAAATTGTAATAATATTTCACAATATTTCTGTTTTTAATGTATTTTTAATCAAACAAATGCAGCCTTGGTGAGCAAAAGAGACTACAGGACTTTCAAAAACAAACATTTGAATGACATTGTATGCTATACATTATGTATCTAGCATTTCTAACCTAAGCTAATATTATTTCCCTATTAATTTATCACACTGGAAATGGAAAGCCAAGTCAAGTGCATTGCACATTTTTAAGCAAATGTTGTTGGTCATTCTGTGCATAAAGAAAATTCACACACTGCACGGCATATATACAATACACTGCAGAAATAGTTATATAGTATGTGATAGTATGCAAATCTGAACATGTTGAGTATCACTGATTGGCCAACAGGAGGCACTGTTCTCCTATCCTTGACTTATATGGCTCTGAATAGGGAACCATTTACACATTGAAATCCCCTTTTAGCTGCAAGATAGAACAAGCCTCTTTTGTTTCACTGATTATATTCATATTAAATTCACGATTCCATATAAATTTCCACATTACGGGGAATCAATATATGGTTTTATGGTCGTATCCACAGGCAGACCCTCTGGCGGGAAGGAGGGAGGGAAATTGAATCAGTGACAAAAGCAGGAAAGACAAGTGAGCATCTCAAAGCAATAAAGACATTATCAGGCGCTCACATGTGATGATAGTAATGTTCTTATGCTAATAATAATTGAATGAGCAGTTTGCTCCTCCTCCTCAAGGTTAAAATAATGCAGCGTTAATGTGAATGTGGGAGTTCCTGAGACGGATAAAATCAAACTCCTGAAGGATTAAATCCCAAAAGATGTTGCACCTGTGGGTCTGTGCACCATCCCAATGGATCAAAATTGACCATTCTTTGTGTGCGTGTGTGTGTGTGTGTGTGTGCATGCGTGCGTGCGTGTGTGTGTGTGTGTGTGTGTGTGTGGAATATTGCTGTAGGCTATTTATTATAAATGATTTATCTGTGCACAGTATTGTTTTTCATAGCTAATTCATGTTCCCTCGTAATCTTGAATTAAAATATTCCCCTCCCTCTTGCAGCGACTTCTCTTCTCTTCTCTTCTCTTCTCTTCTCTTCTCTTCTCTCTTCTCTTCTCTGATGACATGTTTATTTGCGTGAGGGCGGGGCAACCTGTCAATCACATGAGATCCACCAATAGCAAACCACAACCATCCAATCAATTCCCAACGGACAAAATCAAGTCCCGCCCTACATTTATTCTTGTTAAAGAAGCACTCGGATAGAGAAGAATAGATTATATCACAACTTCCGCTTCATGCCGACTTGAACAGCTGTGTGTGTGTGTGTGTGTGTGTGTGTGAGGTTACAAGGTGAAAAGTGTAAATGCTAATTACATTGTTCCATTTCTGTAATTTATTTATTTTTTAATATTTGTGAGTGCAGATTTCAGAAATTAATATTGATGCTGAATATGCCGTATTAGTATGGCTACAGGAAGCGTCATGGGATAATGTGTGTGTGTTGCTGTACAGCGATTAATGTTGTGACACTAAAAGCAGTACTTAGTGAGATCTAAATCACCTCATGTGGGAACATCTGTGTGTGTGTGTGTGCGCGCTTAATGATATTTAATATCTAATAGCATTTTACTTTAGTGCTTCTGCCCCATAGCACAGACACTGAGCGAGAGAGAAAATTAATGTAAATGTGTTCATATCAGAGAGTACATCAAATCACAGGTGGAAATTCTAGAGGAAGGAAGTTCATTCAGAGGGCAACATCAATCCTTTGCTGTAAAGGAACTCGGAAATGACCTATGTTTACACACTCTTTAGGAACCTCTTAGCAATACAAAGGCAACAACCAACATGCATAGGCAAACAGTCATGTTTTCAGTGTAGTGTAGTGTAGCCTATCTAGTAAGTGTAGTGTAGTGTAGTGTAGTGTAGTGAGTGTAGTGTGTACGGAGTGAGTACACTAAAAGTGTAGTGAGACTAATGTTGTCCAAATAATTGAAGTTTTGTGTTGACACAAACATCTCTGTGGACTTCTACATTGGGGATTCAGGACAAATGCACTTCCTTTTCCTATATTGGATTTATTTAACCACACAATGTCCTTCAAGGGAGACACTTCCCCCTGTAGTTCTGTGAATAATTTATAAGCAAATGGAAACAATTACACCGGGTGAAGAGACATGTACAATTGATCTTACAGCAACTTTTTACACAATTTAAACATGAAACATAGTTCAAAACGCTTTTTATCTTCTGTGTTGTGAGGTATTGCAGAGAAAATGCAGTGAGCTGTACACAGTCCGTAATGTTTATCTCAGCGCTAGAGCATACACCCGGTGCAATGCAGCACAAAGCGCGACGCAAGTGTTTTTTGTTAGTTTCAGCCCGACACAATTATCATTTTCACGTCCTGCACCACGTTGTTTAAATAGCAAATGCATTTGCGCCTATTTGTACGCCCATGGTCTGAAAACGAAGTGTGTTCGGGCGCATTGTTGGCGTGTTGCTATTTTGAGGCAACTGAAATAGACTGTCACATTGACCAACTGAAACCCGGTCTTAAGTCAATAGCGCAATATTTTTTTTTTGTTATTTAAAGCTGCATTATGCAGCTTTGCCGATTTCTTCGCTGTTTTCTCGCTTTTTGCTCACGGGTTTCTCTATAGAGCTCCCCCTACAGCTTCGGAATAGATATTTGACAACACTGTCGTCAAAACTCGTTGGCTCGTCCCATCTTCTCCCGCTGGTCATGTGCATTTGTTTTCAAAGAACCAGGCGAACGCACGGAGCCATGTCCACTGAGGTATGTATAATACACAGAAGGCTAGCATATAAATGTTTAGATAGTATATGTGTGCAGTGCCGTAAAGCAGTTTGTTACATCGCGAGACCAGATATCACGCGACACTTCCAGATGCTGCGGCCGGCGGCCCGCTGGCCCAAAGTTGCAAGGGGGGTTTTTCGTCTCACAGGCGCTCGAGGGGGTGCGAGAAGACCACCATTTAACCCGAAAACAGTCATATAACCATTCCAATGACTTCGAAGCTGTTCGGTTAAGATAAAAAAAGTTACTTAGTTCACCTTTAAAGAGCGTGTTAGTAATATGAGCCTATAGGCGGGTCTACAACGCACTTACACTCTGCTTATTAAACACACAGGGACACGCAGCAGCACACAAACATTTTTAAATATGACAAATAAAAGGATTACAAATGTAAAAGATTATTATTGTGTGCATAAATATATGGTGGAATACGGTTTGTCCTGTAAATGGTCTGCTTGCACACTTTAACCTCGTGCACGAGAAGATCCGTTTCCTCTCTGGAGACGCGTTCACTCATTCTGCTTGCAAATTCCGTAATGTAAATAGTGAATCCGCCATGGCGCGGACACAACTGGCTTTTAAAGGGAATGGGAGATGAGACTCGGATTGGTTTATTGCACACAAAGCCCAAAACACACCCATTACTCATTAAGAGAATAGGGACAACCCTTTTAGACCATGAGCTGGGCATGCCGACCATTTTTCCTGTGGTTAAACAAAAGTGGATTCAGACACGCCCTAAGTGCACTAGCGCCCTGCGCTTTAGACCATGCGCTTAGAACGTTAAAATAGGGCCCATAGAGTCAAGAGCAGTGAGTGATTTTCTATTTTTCTTTTGTTGTTTGATTCATATTAACAGCATATATAGCAGTAGGTACTGTATTGCGCTGCTTTCACTTTAATACACAGATCTAATACACATGTGATTTCTTTACTTGCTGTTTAGATTCACAGACATAACTGGCTGTGTGAACTTTGTGTGTTTTTGACATAACCTTATGCGTATTTGACAGTTTAAGTGCAATAAGACGTGAAAGAGAACTTAGTTTAATACTCACGGGACGCTCCGTCTGACAGCCAGCTTTCTGTGCGTGTGCTTCGGGTGTGTGCGCTCGGAAAACCATATAACAGTTTAGACTGATATAGCTTTAAAACGCATGCAAATTATAAACTTTCATGATGATGAAGAACAGCAATGATAAAGATGATAACTAAAACATCTTTTTGGTTTTGATTTTTGGCAGAATATCGGAGTCACGAGCTGTATAGGCTCCGCCCTCTTCTTGAAAGTGTGTTGGTGGGGAGCAGCAGCTCATTTTTATTTAAAGACACATGAACGAAAACAGCATGTTTTTCTTTCCACTCAAAAATGGGCATTTACAACATGCTATAATAAATGATCTGTGTGGTATTTTGAGCTGAAACTTCACAGACACATTCTGGGAACACCTGGGACTTATTTTACTTTTTCTAAAAAGGGGCATAATATGTCCACTTTAAGGACTTAAAGGGTCATTTCACCCATTTGAACATTGTTTTTTATTTAAAGTGGGTCATATATGTAGTCGAAATGTAAAATAATTTTTGAATTTGGTGCCTTCGTGACCGAGAAAAGACAAAAAATAACTTCAGAACGCATTTGTATGAAAGACAACAACTCCCACAATGCACCACATTGCACAGCTCCGCAAGCCACTCCCACTAATCCAGAAAGCGCATATCTGCCTATAAGAGAAATCACTCTTCCGTCTACAAGGCTAGCTACTACCAGAGCTTGAAATTCATTTCACATTCACACAAAATGTCTAGTTAGTTGGCGAACTCATATAGTGCATTACTCCTCGTTTGTATTTCTTTCGAAAAGGTGAATTATTGCATGGTACCTGGATGTTCAGTCAGAACATATGCGGTGCGAAACTAGGATAGTTCTCAACACAAACGTCCGTGTCCTCGTCTGATTCAGAGATTTCGTCCAGGAGAAATTGTCATCGTTGAAATTCTTTGCCGCAGACGGACTCTATCTCTGTGTTCGTAGCGGTTCGTAGTTGCATAGTGAGATCACCGGCGCCACCAGTCCGCCCTAACTCGAGCCAGTCCGGGCTCCTCGTCCGCGGCAGGCAGGTCTTCTCTGCCTCGGCTGCTCTTCGCTATAATGCGGCTTGTAAAGGTAGCCACAAACACCTGATTCAAGCATCAGACTTCCGAAATCCTCTTCTTCTATATCATATTGAGCACTCTCCTCCGCTATTGTCATAACTGTACATCTGTCTCCACAGCGCCTGTTAGCTTAGCTTCAAACAAGATGGAGGATATTGCTTTCAGTTTCAGAGAGTAAAGTCCCACCCACTGATCTGTAATAGGTCTGTAGCGTGAGCGCGCCCCACCCTGGGAAAGATGAGAAACTAGTGTCTGTAGTCTTAACAGAAATCCCCCCCTCTAACACTTCCTCCTACAATGACGCAAAATGACGATTTTTGCGTCATTGTAGGAGGAAGTGTAAGAGGTAAATAACAGATTTCTCCCGTCTCAGGGGAAAATGAGAGAGTGTTGCACGACCATTCAATAGTATGACTGGGTTTCTAACAATGCAAAGCTTAATGCAAATGGGTGAAGTGTCCCTTTAAGGTTTTATGGTCTTATCCACAGGCAGACCCCCTGGCGGGAAGGAGGGAGGGAAATTGAATCAGTGACAAAAGCAGGAAAGACAAGTGAGCATCTCAAAGCAATAAAGACATTATCAGGCGCTCACATGTGATGATAGTAATGTTCTTATGCTGATAATAATTAAATGAGCAGTTTGCTCCTCCTCCTCAAGGTTAAAATAATGCAGTGTTAATGTGAATGTGGGAGTTCCTGAGACGGATAAAATCAAACTCCTGAAGGATTAAATCCCAAAAGATGTTGCACCTGTGGGTCTGTGCACCATCCCAATGGATCAAAATTGACCATTCTTTGTGTGCGTGTGTGTGTGTGTGTGTGTGGAATATTGCCGTAGGCTATTTATTAAATTTATGCACATTATTGTTTTTTTTATAGCTAATTCATGTTCCCGCGTAATCTTGAATTAAAATATTCCCCTGCCTCTTGCAGCGACTTCTCTTCTCTTTTCTTCTTTTCTCTTCTCTGATGATGACATGTTTACTTGCGTGAGGGCGGGGCAACCTGTCAATCACATGAGATCCACCAATAGCAAACCACAACCATCCAATCAATTCTCGACAAAATCAAGTCCCGCCCTACATTTTATTCTTGTTCAAGAAGCACTCGGATAGAGAAGAAAAGATTATCACAACTTCCACTTCATGCCGACTTAAACTTCTAAACAGACATGAATGTTTAAAACAGTTTACTGGAATGTTCTGTTTTATTTATGTGTGTTTTATTTCTTTAACTTGGTCACTTTATTCATAAATATTATGAATGCTTTGTAACTCTGATCAGCTATACATCATTCTGTTGAATGAAAGTATTTTTTTTTTTTTTTTTTTTTTTTTTTATGAAAGTCTGTGAGTATACATAGTTCCCACATGACGTTACAACATACGGGCATTTGCCGACCCGACGCCATTTCTGAGGGCAGAACACAACATTCTTACAATGCAGAACATGAGAAGAAGAAGCTGAAACGGAAATTTTGTGATTAAAACGTAAAAATAGTCATCTCCTGCTGGGTCAATGGATGTTCCAATCGTGCCGGAGGTTCAGTTAAATTTAGTTTTTTAGCATTTGCCGACCAGGCGCCATTTCTGTGGGCAGAACAATATTAGAAGAAGCTGAAGCGAGTTAATTTCGTGATAAAAAGTGAAAATGGTGATCTCCTGCTGGGTCAATGGATGTTTAAATCGTGTCGGAGGTTCAGTTAAATTTGGATTTTACAGTATACCCATCATTAGACTTCATGAATGTGAGAAGACTAAGCTTTTGTCAGAACAACGACGGAGGTTATGGCTGGCGAGGATAAACAGGAAAGAAACTCCCTAAAAACACGCAAGCATTTGTTGTTTTTTTATTGCGAGTGTACACAAATATAAGTTAACACTTTGCAGTTTGAATTATGTCCTGTGAACAAAATGACGAGATATTAAAAACATACAAAAACAACATTGTTTCCACTGTTCGATCGCGCCCGCGACTCTCTCACTCTCTCACACACACACTCAGGGGCCACTTTTCAGCCCGGGAGTTTCAGGCCCAAGACCGGCCCACTTTTTCCATGGTGGAATTCCAAATTAGCACTTTTTCTAAATTGGATAAATGAAGCAACAGTTCAGCTCTTACTATTGTGTTGTTTGTATTAATACCATGGGTTAACAAATAATGTAAAAGTTAAATAATAAGTCACTTAGACTTTATAAGAAGCAATTACAACTTTATTTCACACAATTCTGACTTTATATTTCGCAATTCTGACTTTATATCACAATTCTGACTCTATAACTTGCAGTTCTGACTTTATAAGCAACTGCAACTTTATTTCACGCAGTCCTGAATTTATATCTTGCAATTCTGACTTTATAAGAAGCAATTGCGACTTTATCACACAATTCTGACTTTATATCTCGCAATTCTGACTTTATAACACGCAATTGCGACTTTATTTCACACAATTCTGACTATATATCTTGCAGTTCTGACTTTATAAGCAATTGCGACTTTATTTCACACAATTCTGAATTTATAACACACAATTGCGACTTTATATCACACAATTCTGACTATATATCTTGCAGTTCTGACTTTATAAGCAATTGCGACTTTATTTCACACAATTCTGAATTTATAACACACAATTGCGACTTTATATCACACAATTCTGACTATATATCTTGCAGTTCTGACTTAATAAGCAATTGCGACTTTATTTCACGCAGTTTTTCTTTATATCTTGCAATTCTGACTTTATAAGAAGCAATTGCGACTTTATTTCACACAATTCTGAATTTATATCTCGCAATTCTGACTTTATAACACACAATTGCGACTTTATATCTCGCAATTCTGACTTTATAACACGCAATTGCGACTTTATTTTTACGCAATTTTGACTTTATATCTCGCAATTCTGAGAAATAAAGTCAGAATTGCGAGATGTAAACTCGCAATTGTGAGATAAAAGGTCGCAATTATCTTTTAAAATGTTTTATTCTGTGGCTTAAAAAAAGCTTCCATACCTCCTGGCCTCTTCCTCCCATCCATCCTCCCTGACGCGTTACGGTAGGGCCGGCCCAGCTATCGGTAGGCGCCGGCGGTGCCGCGGTAGCCTACCTGAGAAAACGTTTTGGAAAAGACCTTTCTTTTATGTCTATGGAAAAGACGGACTATGGACCCAACCCACTCCATAGGAGGGGAGGGGAGAACTCCCTCACATGGTACAACCCATGCAGAGGCTGCGCGCTGCGGTGTCAGAATGCGAAACGCGTGTAGCCTATGTAACTAACGTGAAAAAAAAAAAAAAAATTCCTCGACCGGCCCAAAAGTGAAGCGGCCCACCGGGAATTCTCCCGATTCTCCCGATTACCCACTCCGGGCCTGCACACACTCACACACACACATTCCAGCACGGCAATCTCAGATTATGTCCCTAAAGAACCCGCGTATAAAGTAGTTCCGCATTACATTAATTAATTTGCACGCGAGTTTTATTTATTTTCATACCGTGTATATTACCGTGTATATTCATATTCATGCACATATTTCCAGGCTCGGAACTGCTCACATGTATTAAAACTCCTAGCCAATACCAGATATTAATGATACACATGATAATACTGTATCTGAGGCAAAGCTGCATAATCAGTGCTCAGTGCTTCCTTTGTTAGCGAATACGGATCAACACCATTTATGATTGAAATTTTCCAATTGTACCTCTCTCTGTCTTGTGTTAATAGAGTCTCTTTATAATCTCTCTGTCACTTTGTCTCTTCATGATTTTCGTAACATTATAAATGGAAAGAAATATTCGAAATTTGCTTGTAAAACTCATAGACAGTATGGTAAAACATTGTAAACACAGCAGCTTTTGCCCTCAAAGATGGCGTCTTCGGGGAGGTCACGTGACATTAATTGGCCTATGTATTATAGTAACACATGATCATTTGTCATGTCGATAAGGCCTCTCAGAATGGAGCTGAATTGAATTTAACGGTTTTGGCTTAAGTGCATGTGAGGATGTTTTTGGGAACGTTCAAGCTGTGAGACGCGAGCGCAAATGTGGCGTCGCCCTTGAAAGTGCTCAGCTAAAAAACACAATTCAATTAGCCACCATTTAACTGCCATGGATCAGACACCCAATGCCCGTAAAGCAGCTCAAGAATCAATCTCTCTCTCTCTCTCTCTCTCTCTCTCTCTCTCTCTCTCTCTCTCTCTGGTTGCTAGGAGACAGTGGAAGAGCAGGTGCATATGGCTTTATGAAGGTTCTTGACTTGAAGATGAGATCATCATCCTTTTCTCGGAGTCTCCTGATCTGGTGCTGTCAGAAATCAAAAGTTAAACCGCTGTGTGGTGCTGCATTGATGATTTCATGTGAAGATGCTGTTGCCCAAGGATTTAAAAAACATAGAAAGGTATAATAATCATACTATGAAATGAGGCGTAGGGCCTATATAGTCTGAGAGGAAAAGCTTAATGCTTATGTACTGCACATAGAGTTTCATATTCATATAACATGGTTTACAATGTACTTCAAGGAAATACTGTGACACATTTTAAATGGTGAATTGTGTGTGTGTGTTTTTTTTTAATTAATTTAGAGTTTAACTTGTATGTATATATTATATATATGTATATTTTACTGCTCTAAAGTCTGGGCTCAGTAAGATATATTCTTAGAAAGAAATGAAAACTGTTATTCAGCAAGGATGCATTTATTTTAAATAAATGCTGTTCTTTTGATCTTTCTATTCGTTAAAGAATCCTGAAAGGAAATGTATCACTGTTTACACATATATATTAAGCAGCACAAAAACACTGGTAATAATAAGATTTTATTTTATTTTTTTGCTGAAAATGCAGCTTTGATCACAGGAATAAATTACATTTAAAAAAATATATTTAAATAGAAAAAAATATTTCACAATTTTACGGTTTTACTGTTTTACAGCCGCATAAAAGACTGCTATCAAAAACATTGCCAAAACTGTTTGATCCCGAACTTTAAAATTGACCTTTTTTTTTTTTTTTTTTTTTTTACTGTTTAGTCACTCTGATCTGACTTCCTGTTCCTGACCTACTGTGCGATATGATCCATCTGCATAAACACATTTGACATGAAGGAAATAAAATTAACCTTCACACATGTTAATGCCCAGGGTACAGGTGTGTAAAATCATACATCTCTCCATACAACCAGTTGAGGAAAAAAGAGTTCCTAAATGCACTTCAAGAACAAGAGTTAAATTTTTAACCAAATTATATTTATTTATAAATGGGGAAAAAAACAATATAACTTCATGGGAGAATTTCAACATACTTAATCTGACCTAATAACAGAAAAAGCAAACAACACAGAAAATCAACCTAACGTAAAACCAAGAGAAAACAATGACACAAAGCTTTAACAGGCTAGTTTGAAACATTTTAAAAGACATCTAACAGATAACCACAAGCCCACCCAGCTCTGATGTTCACTCACTGTGGACCCTTTTCTCTTCTTAGGCCATAATGGATGTCCTGTTTACCAAGATGTTGTTATAACCACTTCCTGCCAATATACTCTTGAGAGAAGATGCCCTGTGAGATCAAATAGATGAAGCTTAGGTGTAGTCCATCTTTAAAATGATTTGCGAATATTTTGTCAAGTTCATTATGAGCTCAGATCTTGAAGATTTTGAGGTATGTCAGTTTGAGGAAAAAATATTGGAATGCATTCAATACATGCACAAATGTGTAAAGCTGATGTACAGATTTGATTTGTAGAAGAAGTTGTTTAAATGCTGACTGCAGCTTTAATTGTCCACATATCTCAGTGGCTAATGGCTAGCTCGTATCATTCAGGACATCATTGCATCTGCTGTTTCTTTTAAGAAGTACAGCAGTGGTCAAACCAGCGGAAATCAATCATTCTGCATCACAGGTGCATCAGAGAAGACAGCAGCGCTGAGGGCTCAAGCCAACCACAGCAGCTCACTTAATTAACACGCAAAGTCAGCAGGAGAATGTTAGCAAAGAGACAGGAGAACAGAATGTCTTTAATGAAATGCCCAGCATGCATTTAGATGTTCGAAAGTCATTGAAAAGGTCAACATTAAGGTGCTTCTTGCTTTTTGCCTTTCATATAGTGACTAATATAGCTGTCTGTGAATGAAAAAGGAATAATCAATTCTGAACTGCCTGAAATTAGTCTTTAGTAATTCCAGTTTTACTTCCTGTTTGAACTTATGTAGGTTTGTAACAATTTTGCATAATGCCAGCTTATGCTGTTCACTGGCTGCCGGCGAACAACAAAAGTATCAAACAAAGTAGGCCCTCAAACAAAGTAGTTGTAGCTGATGACGCCTGGAAGAGTTTGGTTCGTGTTGTGGACGAATGATGTCGAAAAGACACTGTTTTCTGAGCTGTGGAAGTGAATCCACTTTACATGCACTTCCAAAGGATGAGGACTCAGATGTATTTGTTAAAACCAATCAGAGCAGAGTAGACCAATCATAACTGACTGAACCATCTGACCAATCAGAGCAGAGTTGGCTCTCAGAAAGGATGGGTTTAGAGATTTCATCAACATCAGAATGAACATAAAAAAAAAAAAAAAAATGAATTATAACATGTTGATGTTATTTGTATTTCATCCTGATGAAAATTTTATATTTAAAGGGGGGGTGAAATGCTATTTCATGCATACTGAGTTTTTTACACCGGTAAAGAGTTGGATTCCCATGCTAAACATGGACAAAGTTTCAAAAACTAAGTTGTACGTTTGAAGGAGTATTCTTCCGGTTTGTCACAAGTTTCGGAAAGTTTTTTTCGAGTATGGCTCTGTCTTACGTAAGATAGAGCGGAATTTCCTTATATGGGTCCTAAGGGCACTTCTCCGATAAGATCGCGGGCGCGCGCGCACTCGTAAAGCAGAGCAAGAGAGTGAAAGCAGTTCGCCATCAAAGCGCCCTGCCCGGCTTTTGGGAAGTCAATGTCACCAAAGTGTTTTTGGTTGCCAGGGCAAGACAACCCTGCACAGATTCCCAAAGAACCCAGCGTTAAGGGACCCGTGGATGGAGTTTGTTTTTCCTGAGCATAAACGGAGTCATAAACGGAGTTGTGTAAGACTGTTGTTCCCTGCATTTCGACGATGATTGTTTTATAAACAAAGCTCAGATCGATGGATTTGCAGATCATCTAATGCTTAAGGATCGAGCAGTCACAATGATAAAGGTTCGCGGTCGTGCGTTGGAACGTTGAGTAAAACTGTTGAACAAATATCTCTGTGTGTTGTTAGCTCGGCGCGTTAACACAGCTAAGCTTCGCCCACACGGCCCGCCCCCAGCCGCTCGTTTTTTTCCGGAAAGACTCGGTACAGCCATCTTTCTTTTAAAAATATAATAAAACAAAAGACTTTTTGGAGAATATAATAACATTTTATTTTTTTTTGTCAAAATTTTTTTTTTGTTATTATTTTGTCAAACTAGCACATATTGAGTTACACAGCAATAGGAATTGGGAGTATTAGGTTAAGTTAGGTCCATTTTGAGAATATTGAGAACAATTAAAAAATGTCGTTGGTAAATGTTACAACAATGATCTAGTTACTGCAGATTAACCAGAAGATAGAAGGGGGGGGGGGTCTCTTCTTGGGGCACACAGATACAAGTCCAGGAAGTTATGACTGTCGGTGTGTTTTAATGTGAGCGGGTGTGTCAGCGCTTTTGGTAGTTTGCATTTGTGATCAAATGCTTAGAAATGAAGTTTTCCTGCCCTCTCATCTGTGGTCTCATGTTTTCCTGCATTTGCTTCAAAGGTAAGAGCCTCATCCAGCCTAAACACCTGCTCAATACTCTCATCTACTTGTTACGAATACTAGTTATTCAAATACTTGTGTCTTATTTTTGTTATCTTGGGGTTAAGGACATTTGGAGATGCGGACACATCTCATTATATGCTTCTCTAGATGTCCCTGTACAGCGCAAATGTTTTCTACATCAAATGTACAGTATATTGACAAAGATTGTCCGAACACATAAATATTTCCCCATTTGTCAGCTTCTTTGGATAAAGGTGTCTGCTAAATGCGAGATAGAATTCAAATGTTAATGGCTTGTTTTAGTCACAGGTTCAAGTGAGGAGCTGACTGTGAATCAGAGCCCATCTAACATCATTGTGAACGAGGGAGATTCTGCTCATATCAGCTGCTGCTGGAGGAAAACACACGAGAATAGAGTTAAAGTTGCTTGGAACATCAACGAGACCAAACTTTCAGGAGTAAAAGAGAATCAAACACAGAACTGTTCAACTCTCCACCTCACAAACATACTTAAAAATCATACAGGTCGATATGTTTGTGAAGTGACTCAAGTCATTCCAACCCTGATTGAGGTGAATGGAACTGGAACAGATCTATCGGTCAGGGTCAGACAACTACAGACTGGTAAGATTTTACCATCACAATATTATTTTTTCTACACATTCCAATACAGTTAAAACACTAGAAGACCACCATTATTAAACTCATTCAATAGTTGATCTAATTCAGTCTATTTCTTCTGTTGAAGATCCTCCCTCGCCTCAAACAACCTGGATTATAGAGTTTACAACCACAACCCCATCAGCCAGTGAGTAGCTACTTACAGCGTGCAAAAACACAATTATTTTTCTGTGGTACAGCAAGTGTTGTCTGGATGTGTTGAGTCATGGATCACATGGGTGATCTGGTTTCGTCTCTATGGTCTCCTGTCACTCTCTGGTTCTGAGTACACCTGGTATTAAGATGCGTTTTGGTCTCTCGAATCACAAATGGACGATGCTAAATACAATTGTAAACGGTGTTGTCTCAGTCTATAAAGAAAATAAATAATAAATGAATAATATTTTTTACATTTATAATAAATTCTTAACTTAGAAGGTTAAATGTCAAGTGTCAGAATTAATTATCATTATTAATATTTTATAACTGAAGAATGATTTTGGAAATAAATCCAAAAGATGATAACTAATTTTGGATCCTATCAGAATAAAGGGTAAGATGTTACATGAATACTGATTAAAAAAAATATGTTAGACATAAATTATAAATATACAGTTATTTTATTATGTATATGTTTACAAAAATATGAATAAGGAAAAAAACTGACTTATTTATTGAAGATTTTTTTTTATTAATTTTTTTTCAGGTTTACTAACTTTTCTTATGTAGTTGTAGTTTTGTAGAATTCCCTCAAACGATCCTCTGTTAAAAAGATCAATTGTTTCTCACAGGTAGTTCACGTGATATTGTGATAATATACATATTCAGAAGTCTGCCCTTCATCTGTCTGCTGATGGCGTTCTTTTACCTGAACAGGGACGTCAAACAAGCAACAGTGTCAAAACCAGGTAACTGTTCAACATATCAGCACAAAATTCACAATGTAGTTTAGTTGTTTGTTTAGCCTTTAACCAAACAAACCAGAGATGAAGAATCACAACATTGAAACATTTGATTTGAGTCAGATATGTATTTCAAAACTGGAAATAGACTATATGCTTAACATTTAGATTTAGATAAAAAAAAAGATAAAATCCCAGAATTGTAAAATGTATTATCTACAGTTTCAAGGATAAAAATATTCCCAGATGATGCAAGAATAATGGACAAAAGATAAAAAATAAATTATCTGATTACATTTAAAAACTAACATTAAAGGGGGGGTGAAATGCTATTTCATGCATAGGGCCTACTGAGTTTTTTACACTGGTAAAGAGTTGGATTCCCATGCTAAACATGGACAAAGTTTCAAAAACTAAGTTGTACGTTTGAAGGAGTATTTTTGGAACAAGTCCAAAAGTCCAAAGTCCTTCCGGTTTGTCACAAGTTTCGGAAAGTTTTTTTCGAGTATTTCCTTATATGGGTCCTAAGGGCACTTCTCCGGTAAGATCGCTGGCGCGCGCGCACACGTAAAACAGAGCAAGAGAGTGAAAGCAGTTCGCCATCAAAGCGCCCTGCCCGGCTTTTGGGAAGTCAATGTCACCAAAGAAGTGTGTTTTTGGTTGCCAGGGCAAGACAACCCTGCACAGATTCCCAAAGAACCCAGCGTTAAGGGACCCGTGGATGGAGTTTGTTTTCCTGAGCATAAACGGAGTTGTGTAAGACTGTTGTTCCCTGCATTTCGACGATGATTGTTTTATAAACAAAGATCGACGGATTTGCAGATCGTCTAATGCTTAAAGGAATACTCCACCGTCTTTTCATATTAAACTATGTTATTCCCTTAACTAAGACGAGTTGATACATACCTCTCTCGTCTCAGTGCGTGCACTCAATCGCTCTGGCGCGCGGCGAAACTTTGTTCACTCAGTTCATTCAATACGGGCCAAGCAGAGAAGCTACCAAACACCTCCACGGTTTCCCTATTTAAACACAGTTACTCGCGTAGTGTAACTCGACCTAGGACGGTGACACAAAACAAAACGTTGCACTTTTCTAAGCGTGTAAAATGGATAACTATATTGTATGGCGGAATACCATAGCAAGGGCTTGTAAGCACTTCGTCTTGGCGGAGTAATATCTTCACCAGAGGGAGCGGGGGCCGGTGAGAGGATTTTTCACGAGTGAAGATATTACTCCGCCAAGTCGAAGTGCTCATAAGCACTTGCTATGGTATTCCGCCATACAATATAGTTATCCATTTTACACGCTTAGAAAAGCGCAACGTTTTGTTTTGTGTCACCGTCCTAGGTCGAGTTACACTACGCGAGTAACTGTGTTTAAATAGGGAAACCGTGGAGGTGTTTAGTAGCTTCTCTGCTTGGCCCGTATTGAATGAACTGAGTGAACAAAGTTTCGCCGCGCGCCAGAGCGATTGAGTGCACGCACTGAGACGAGAGAGGTATGTATCAACTCGTCTTAGTTAAGGGAATAACATAGTTTAATATGAAAAGACGGTGGAGTATTCCTTTAAGGATCGAGCAGTCACAATGATAAAGGTTCGCGGCCGTGCGTTGGAACGTTGAGTAAAACTGTTGAACAAATGTTTCTGTGTGTTGTTAGCTAGGCGGGTTAGCACAGCTAACGTTAAGCTTCGCCCACACGGCCCGCCCCCAGCCCCTCGTTTTTTTCCGGAAAGACTCGGTACAGCCAATCTTTCAATTAAAAATATAATAAAACAAAAGACTTTTTGGAGATATGAAGGATGCAATATTACTCTATAGGTACTCAAGATTAACAGGAGATTGAGTGAAAATGAGCATTTCACCCCCCCCCCCCCCTTTAAAAATAAGCAAAATCAATCTTTTACACCGCATGACAGTGACTCTGCTTATGGCAAGCAAATAGAATTGCTATTTTTAACCTGTTTTGTATTAACAGTTTGTTATAATAATGATATGTGACCCTGGATCACAAAACCAGTCACATGTCGCACGGGTATATTTGTGGCAATAGCCAACAATACATTGTATCGGTCAAAGTTATCAATTTTTCTTTTATGCCAAAAATGATAAGGATATTAAGTAAAAATCATGTTCCATGTAAATATTTGGTAAATTTCCTACCTTAAATATATAAAACATTTATTTCTGTGAGTGAATGCAGCACAATCGCTAACATAAATATAGACAACTCTAAAGGTGATTTTCTCAATGTTTCGATTTTTGCACCCTCAAATTCCAGATTTTCAAATAGTCTTATCTCAGCCAAATATGTTCCTATCCTAACAAACCATACATTGACGGAAAGCTTATTTATTCAGCTTTCATATGATGTATAAATCTCAATTTCAGAAAATTGACCCATGTGGCTGGTTTTGTGGTCCAGGGTTATATATATGTAAATAAAATTCCTGTTTATTCATCAGCAAAAGTCCTCCAAAATACATAATTCTGCTGTGTATTGAGAGCTCCAGGGCTTTCGTAAAAACTTCAGATTGTACTTCTGCATTTTTGTATCCCCACCCACGGACAGTCTGATCGGCAGAGGGTTATTAACAGAACATTTATTGTAAGAGTAGGTTTATCACTGAAAATTGTATCGTACTTTTTCTACTCTTTAAACAGAATTATGGTAATAATAGAGCACTACGGCAACAGCTTATTACCTGTACACACTATGGTGTTTTACTTCTGGAGGTTGAGCAGAAGGTGCTCCCTGTTCCTCTTCTTCCAAATTAACTGATGGAATGGCAGTTTCGTTCCATTTTTTCCCCCGTTTGACCTTAAACACTGTGTCCTTTATCCACTGTGTACAACACTCTGGATCCTTCACTGGAAACCAAAAATACAGTATCTCATTCCTGCTAAACATTTAGGGCCCTATTTTAGCGATCTGAAATGGACTATCAAACGCGAAACGCAAGTAACTTTGTGGGCGGATCTCGATAGTAGCTGTTGCTATTATACTGGCGGGATAAATGACTCTTGTGCTCGACGCAAATCTAAAATGGGTTGGTCTGAAGTAGCTACATTACTCATAGGTGTGGTTTGGGCATAACCAAAACCGTAACCAATCTGTTGTTCCATGGCGGATTGCTATTATAACGGAGGATTTGCCAGGCGCGCGCCAGGAGCGGTTCACAGCCGAGCCGAGGAGACCGACGTTCTCGTCAGGGCCGTAAAACACAGAGAAGTGACATTGGGGATGGGAGAAACCCACCCAAATTAGCTTTGGTTAAACAGGCATATAATAATTTGGGTAAATGTGTAAGCTAGATTTATGCCTATTTTTTCACATCTTCATGGACACCATAATGATTTCCCTCATGTGGAATATTTTTCCTTGTAATTATGTATGGTTTGCAAAAATGGCAACTGCTGCGTCTTTGTAGAGTAGAGAAGCAAAGTGTATGCGTGTTGTGCACACGCTACATTATGGCCAAGCATTCGCCCTTAAAGCATCTGAACGTGCCACTGACTTTAGACTAGGTTTTTCCTGGTCTGTGGCGGATTTGTTTTGTGAAACTGCAAAATAGCACCAGGGAACGTTTGTGCTGGAACACGCCTCCTCTCTTCGCTGAACCCCCCCCGGGAGCCCCCCTTCATTCCCTAATTTACCGATGTGCGTCTGTTGAGGGAAAAGTCCACTGTGCGTCGGGTGCAAAATAGGAATGATGCATGCGTCGGTGTACAAAGTCAATTGCGCTGGGTGCAAGATAGGGCCCTTAGGGTCGTTACATAGTCAGTGCATCGGCACGCATACGCGTCCACAAGGCTACGCGTTGCTACGCTTCGGCTGTCATTATGCGTCGATGCGTAGCCAAACGTGTCGTCCTAGTTTTTGATACGCGACGCGCCGATGCACGCAATACTATGCGTTGTCGGCAGGGGCGACATTGCAAGTATTGTACATTAATTCAAGTATATTATGTTTACAGAAGAAGGTTTGAATACAATGGCGGATGAAGAGAAAAAAATATGCGAGCTTATGCGCATACATCTCGTGTACTCGTGCCTCTCTCTCTCTCTGACACACACACACACACACACACACACGTTCCAGCATTTCAATCTTGACATCGGAGCCTGTTATTAAGCTGCGTCCAAAACGCGAATAGTGCGTCAAATTCGCGTCTATCGCGTCTAGTTCGAAGCTTGAACATTTTGAATCCATTCGCGCGTCCAAAGTGAAAGCGAGCATTTGAAGCGAAATAGACGTGCGTTCAGAGCTATGCCTCTACTACCCCCTGTTGCATGAGCGGTGTATTGCATTTCATGCATCGCCCGTGATGCTTGCGTCTGCTTGCATCCACTGTTTTGACTATGAAAGAGAGCGCATCGCTCGCGTCGCTTGCTCGGGTTGCTCGCATTGACTATATTAGCGCCCTTACTCTTTTATTTTTGCACCCATGAACAATTCAAGTCGACACCATTATGATTAAAAGTTGGCTAAGAAGTATTTCCTACTAAAGCTAGGCAGTATTTGACTCTGGTCAAGCATATCCATACTAGACTGGGCGTGGCCAAAGTCCCTTTAAGACAAGTCATTTCACTCAGCGGCCATCTTTGAAACGCCTCTCGGGCATGCAAGTGCAGCTGCTATCTCTTTGAATGGGGAAACATCAAATTCTCGAAAACTGTTCGCCAAGCTTACGATTAAATACCATGTTTAAAATCACCAATGAAATCTGACAACAACTGACTCATAAATTTTGTTTCTAAACTCTCGAATCATGACATAAAACAGCAGCTGCAGAGACACGATGACTTTATCAACCTACGATTGGCTCTTATTTAGAAGGTGGGACTTATTCTGCCACATTGAGCGTTACGTTTTTCCCCATTCAAAACAATACGACTGACGCATCTTGGGTTTTTCTATAGTCTTTGGCGTGGCCTTGGATGGCCACATGCCTAGTGCATTATGGGTGTTGAACTTTTCCTATTGGCAAAAGAGAAAAGACAACAGCCCTTTCTCTGTTTTCTCTTGTCAGGTGGCACCAATATATTTTTTTTTCCCACCTTTCTACCGCATAGCCAGCCAAGTGTTATTTTGTTTTTTACTTTTGTTAAGACCACTAAACCCTTGACATAATATTCAGATTTTAAAGCCGCAGCGGTGATGTATGAACTTGTGGTCACTGGGTTCATTTGAATATAGTCAGTATCTTACAACATCTCAGACCGTTTGTTTTCATGCATGAGCACCAATGCACTTCTTTTGTTCTTTGTTATGACATATTGTTAGTGTGGTAAGCACATTTAAATAATAGGTTTGGTTCCACAGCTAAAGTAGTTAAAGTAAGTTTATATCCTTAGATGTTGCTGAGTTCTTACTGATTTTCATATGTGTATTCATATTTCAATCCAAATCTGTAGAATCAGAAGAAGGACTGGATGAAGACCTGAAGGCCGGAGAGACACAGATAAATCAAACTGAACTTTCTGAACAGGAGAAAGGGAGGGACAACTCAGAGAAACCTGAAGAGAAACCTGAGGAGAAACCTGAAGTCACTGCTGCTGCAACAGAAGAAGAAAAGAATGAAGAAAAAGAGACTGTTGTAGTTGTAGTTGTGGACGTTGAGCAAGGTTTATCTGCAATGCATGGCAATGAAAACAAGACCGTTTCTGTTCTGGACACCTCAGAAAAGACTAATCTAATGGCTGATGTTGAAGATGTGACCGTTTCTGTGGTAGATGGCATTGTTTCAGCTCTGTGAGAAAGACAGGAAATGGAGATATGGGTGTGTTGTTCAGGTCTATGATGTCACTTCCTGTATCATAGCTTGTTTGCTGACTTCTAATGGTTTGTAATGACTGTGACTGAATTCTGACAGTAGATTTTATCGAAACTGATTTGAAATATAGCCTATATATAAAAAAAATGTATTTTTCAACTTCATGCATGAATCTTTCTGTGTTTTTTGTGGGGTTGTGTATATGGTTGTGTGTCCAGGGGAGAACGAGTGTGAGATCAGTGTTGTGGTTTGACAAAAATGAGATGCGTGGTCTTTTGGGGGGAGGAGGTGTTCAGTGAAAATCTGAAAGCTTGAGTATCTCATACGTGTGAACGGTTATGATGTGGGAGTAAAGCAAAGTTCAGCTTCTCAGCAGATGCTCAGAGATGAAGTGTTCCTCCAGACTCCTGTGTGGGTTCCTCATGTCATGCCTTTGTTTCAGAGGTAAGTGCCGCTCAAAACACCTTCCTGAATGGAAAACCAGCACAGACTTTCAAGGATACTATTCGACTTTTGTGCAAAATAAAGTTAATCAAATGTGTGTAGAGCTGTGAGATAATGCTGCCTTCCTGCATTCAGCTGGAGACATTATTTTGTGGCATATTGCACGTTTTATTTCATAAACACTTATTTATCATTTATTTATGTCACATTGTAGCTCTGTGTAGAATCATCTGAATTGTATTGAA
This sequence comes from Scardinius erythrophthalmus, assembly GCF_964197995.2. Classification (NCBI taxonomy): domain Eukaryota; kingdom Metazoa; phylum Chordata; class Actinopteri; order Cypriniformes; family Leuciscidae; genus Scardinius; species Scardinius erythrophthalmus. Next base: position 9,308,544 of record NC_138237.1, on the reverse strand, counting down.
CTTTTTATCTGATATATATGCCTTTGATATTTACAAATTGACTTGCATATTTTTTATGTTGATTTTAAATGTACTTTTTAAGGGGTAGAGCTGTATAGGCGTGATGAAGGAGGAATATTTATACATTTAAATTGCAGTAAGACATTTTTAAAACTTACTTAGTCGCTCAGTAACATTTGCAGGCGTTATAAACAATAAGCAGTCCATGTTTAGATATTTCAATTCACATGTATTTGTATCAAGTATAACTTCACAAAGTGTCGTTTCAAAGCAGCTTTACAGAAAATGCATGTTTCTACGTTACAGTCAGTGCTGGGTAGATTACTTACAAATTGTAGTCCATTACTGAATACAAACTACATTATAATTGTAGTTAGAAACATAATCCATTACATTATGCATTTTGGGTATGCATTTTGGGTAATATAATCGGACTAGTTTTTGATTACTTTTATATTACTTTTGATACGTGTTTCATAACATTGATTTGAATGGAATAATCTTGTACCATATTGATAAAAAAATACAAAGAGAAATAAAATTTATTCCATTTTTGTTATCAACCAAATGAAGCACATTAAACATTACAGTACGCCAGGGTTTGGGAAGGAATAGAAGGGGGTTCATAAAGTAAAACATCTAATTAAATCATAAAAACATTAAATGAAAAATGTTCAATGTAATTATAGTCACTTGACTAATGGCCGGTCTGTGTGCAAAACAAAACAAAACAAAACAAAACAAAAAAGAAGAATTCTGAATGATTTATTGCCATTTTGTGAATATTAAGTAATAATATAATCAATAAAAAAGTAACTGAATTCTGATTATGAGTATTTTAAAATGTAATATAATCTAATTACAAGTATTTAATTTTAAGAATCTGATTACGTAATCCAGATTACAAATAATCAGTTACATACCTTACAATTAAGAGTAATCTGTTATCATGTGACTGTGTCAAAGAAATGTCCATATTGTAGAAATGTACAGTTCTAAGATAATACAAATCATGAATAATTAGCTAACATCATGTATTCATTTAACCAGAAAAAATGAGCAATGATAACATGTTGGAAAATATGGCAGATATGAGCTGATATATTTAGACCGAAATCGAAATGAGTTGTATGGGTTTGTTTTATGTTTATTGATGAATCACTTACATAAAGTAATTATGTGTCATATATTATCATCTATATAGCATGGTATAATGGTACTTATGCTAAAACTTTAGCAAAATGTAAAACTTTACCACACACAATGTTCGCAAAAGCATTGGACGAGTAAGAGACTTTTACTTAGTTGTTTCATTACTATCACACATTATTTAAGACATTAATTAAAATAAAAATATTGTATATGTTGTATATGTTCTTTTCTCTTTTCCACTTTTTTTTATCAGTGGCTTTACACCATTATCATCTTTTTAAAAAAAGAATTTGTCTAATTAAAGACATGTTTCCACTGGTCTTCAAATTCAATTTAGCAAAATAAAATTCTACATAACGGACAGGATTGTATCCTGGAAAAAAATCTATTTAATTTTTATTTATTTATTTATTTTGTATATTTTTAGATAAGAAGTTACACATTTTTATAGTTCCTGTTTTATAAGGTTAAAATGATTTATTGCTAACAGATTTAAGTCTGAGTAATGGAGAAGTCCCTAAAGATACAACATCAAGAACCACAGCCATAAACATTCATGTATTTCTCGTTTGCTGTTGTTTCTCAGTCACAGATTCAAGTGAGGAGCTGACTGTGAATCAGAGCCCATCTAACATCATTGTGAACGAGGGAGATTCTGCTCATATCAGCTGCTGCTGGAGGAAAACACATGAGAATAGAGTTAAAGTTGCTTGGAACATCAACGAGACCAAACTTTCAGGAGTAAAAGAGAATCAAACACAGAACTGTTCAACTCTCCACCTCACAAACATACTTAAAAATCATACAGGTCGATATGTTTGTGAAGTGACTCAAGTCATTCCAACCCTGATTGAGGTGAATGGAACTGGAACAGATCTATCGGTCAGGGTCAGACAACGACAAAATACAACAACTGGTAAGATTTTACCATCACAATATTATTTTTTCTACACATTCCGATACAGTTAAAAGACTAGAAGACCACCATTATTAAACTCATAAAATATTTGATCTAATTCAGTCTATTTCTTCTGTTGAAGTTCCTCCCTCGTCTCAAACAACCCGGACTACAGAGCTTACATCCACAGCAGCATCACCTCCCATCCTGCCGCTGTCCCTGGCCGCTGCCATCGTCCTGGTGACCCTCTGCTTGACCTTCAGTCTATGCAAGATGAGGAACTCCTGTAAAAAATCAGGTACACTTCATTTTAATACTGAGACTCATTACACTCTTGGAAGAAAAGGCTCTATATACAGTAGAACCTTGAAGGAACCAGTCAGGCGCTTCATATTTCGAAACGTTTAGAGGAGGTTCATTATGGGATCATTTTGTGAATTTAGCTTTAATAAAAAAAAAATGTAATTACTTTGATTACATTTACTTTCTTCACTAGAAGAAATGAAAATAACCCTTAAATAAACATTAAAGTAAAATGCAATCAATTAAGACATTTCTCCTTTTGGCATAAAGGGTTCAGAGTCATGAACCATCAGGTTCTTTATAGAACTCACTGAAGATTTTTTGAAGTGTACTGGCGTGTTTGTATGTATGTTGAAGGCATGTGCGCTGCATTCCTTTATCGTCTGCTGTATTGACTGTACTTTTGTTTTTCCTGCAAAGCTGAGATATTAAATGTTCATTAATAGTTTTTTGACACCACTTATACTCAGTCCACTACTGAACTCACAACCAGTGTCAATATATTATTAATTTAAAGGAAGGATTGGACATTTTCTTCAGCTGACTAAACAACAGCACGCTGTCATGCAAAAATCCGGACACTCTTACTGACTAACTGAGCAGTGTATGATGCAAGTGCATGTAATATGAAAAATAATGTGGCCTATGTCAGAAAGTTGCTGTGTGAGCAGGTCTTTTGTGTCAAAGCTTATCAGAGTTTGTAACGGTGCGGCCCCTCCGCACAGGAAGAGCAACTGTTGAGCTTATTCAAACACACACTAACATTACTTTAAAAAGTAACAGTTGAAGTAAAAAAATATTTCTATGAACATTACTTCTAAAAATTATTTATAAGTATACTACTATAAAAATATGAATTTTTATTTTGTTAAAAAAAAAATATATATATTTATATAAAAATAAATGTTACATTGTTCTCAAATGGTAAGTTGCAACCCCCAAACAGCAAGGGAAATAATGTTGAAAGCAACAAAATAATAATAATAATAATAATAATCATACTCAATTCTATCATTTGGTTATATGGATACTATTATTTCAATATTTAGCATTAGTGTTTGTTCCATGTGTTTGGCTGACAGAACACACTTTGAATGTTTATGCATTTACAAACTAGTATTGGTACAATTTTCCTATTCAGCCAGTGTCATATTATTCATTTTTATATCACTGGGCCTGTGCAGATCATATTAATATAATTAATATTAACATTAACATATTTGATTATAAGGACATTTCTGTTTATTTTTCTACAAGATCCAATGTAAAACCCGGTTCCTGAAGCAGAACCACTTAACTCAAGTATCAATAGTTGCATTAGTAATAGAATTGGGAGCGACTCTCTCTCAGTTGTGCTGGGTTTGGCATAGTTTTTTTTTTGTAGACAGTTTTTTGTCACCATGGACAATGTTTGCATGCAACGACTTTAACACCCTATGTATATATGCAATGCTACTTGCAGTATAGACAGATTTATAATGGGAACAGTGTATTTATTGTTGGGTAACATTGCTTGCTTTTGTCGTATCCTCTGCATAGACTTAAGTGACCAATTTGGAAAGGAGAAGTTTATAGTCATATGTGTCAGTAAATAAATAAAAAATGAAAAAAGAGCATTACTTATTTGGGGAAGTTTGTATGGTATATCTGTTACTTATTACTTCTGATTTATAAAAAAGAAAAAAAAAAGAAAAAAAAATCAGTAATGGAGATTAGATCTGTCTGGAATTAAGCTAGACCTGCACAAACACATAAATAATATAGATCAAAAAATGTATAATCATAAAAAGCTAATTTGAGTGTGAAACATGGTTATTATAGTTAACTAAAACTAAAACCACGAACAATTGTTAATAAAGATATATAAAAAACTTTATTTTACATTTTATTTCAGTTAGTTTCCACAGCAAATTTGCTAATTTTCATTTAGTTTAACTTGATGTACTAAAAAAGCTATTCCTATTGGGTATTGAGCGAATTATCCCTTTAAATTAAACCTGAAAAAAAAAAACACACACACAAAAACCCCACACTTACTACCGTAAAAGAAATGACAAAAACATACCACAAAATTACTAAAACTTTAACTAAGTTTAAACTGAAAATGTAAAATTCGAAATAGAAAAACTAATTCAGGATATCTTCCCTCAGAGCGAGTGGTGATTCGCCAGACGGCACACAGTGAGGGCGAGGAGCATGAGCACATGGAAGAGGAGGACGGCAGCACAGGCTCCTCTCGAGGATCCCTACAATGGGTAAGTGAGATCCGGCCTCATGAGAAATCGTAATAATACATGCAAGATGGCATAATTGTATATGCTGAGTCATGTAAAAACATACAACCATAACCTACTGTAAGTTATCTATAAAGCCTAAACATTACTGAAATAAAAAAACAACTATACAAGGTGAAAAAAAGTAGTGAATTGTCATGAGAATATGTAGGTCTTTGGCTCTGTTCGGAATGAATTACTAGCGTACTAAATACTGCAAAGTATGTACTGTGTATTATTTTGTAAAAACACAGGACTACAGTCAATCTTCAGCATGCTACATGTACATTGGTGTCACATGACCTTATGATGCTGCAATCATGTCTACTAAAGTTCATTTTATTCACAATGGACATTGTTTCAAAGCAGATTATTTATTTATTTTTTATTAGGAAATTAAAATTTTGTAAGGTCTTTATTTAGATGATTAACGTCTCATCAAATAAATAGGGTTATTATGCATTTTTTTCCAATTTATTTTATTCCAATCTCTTCCCTCTTCAGCGTCTTGTTATGTATCTCCCAGACAGCAACATAGTGTCGGCTCAGATCCGGGCCGCATCTGGGCCGTGTGAAATCCATGTGTACCGGATGCGGGCCGGATCTGGGCCGACACTATGTTGCTGTTTGGGTTAGTTCACCTGTCACATTGTGGGAGACAGATCCCACACAGTCCCAGTCGGCACTTGACTGACTTTCAGCGCTTACAATGTCTGAAATAATGTCTGAAATTCATTCACATATGTTTAAAAGACATTGAAACAATGTCGCAATATTAGTGTTAATTCGAATGGCAAAATCGAAACACAATTCAACAATGATTCAACCCGTAAAGAAATATTGAAACATCATCTGGGAGTGTGTTCTGTGTAATGCATAATTTTGGCAAATGCAGTAGGTAATTCGGGTAATATGCACACAGACAATTGCAATTCTAAACATCCCCCCTAAAAAGGACACTTGACCCAAATCAACAATAACGCACTGCAATACAGAGCACAATAAATTCAATATCTTTGATGTACAGATACTGGTATCCAGCTAGATCTTAAAACATGTTTATCTCTTGAATTAGAAACAATGAAAAGATGCTTTTACTCAGGATTGTTTTGCTTCTCACATTACTGTATGATGTCATAATGTACAATCTCTGAGCAATATCTGCAATTCCACTGAGTTCTCTGAGAGCGTGCGGCGAGATCTCACTCGTGTGCATCTGAGCCTCGTTCTGTGCCAAATCTGCTCTTTTAACAGCTCTTTAAATTCTACAGGGTTCTGACGAAACCATTCCATCCATATTTCAAATGACAATAATGTTTGTTTCATGTTCTTTCTCTCTTTACAGTATCAAGTACCAGTTTACTGGTCTTACTTTGATCTACAGAGGGGTGCAGAAGAAGACAAGTGACCACCAGAAAGGAAAGACAAACGTGATGTTCATTGGACTGTATTTTGCATTTTTCTTCCTTTCGTGAGAATGTCTTTGTAAATATAGCAGAAACTGTTTTAATCTTCAGATACAGTGGAAACCCTTTGAGCTCTTGATCGCGGTATCAGATGTGAATCTCTCTGTTAGTAGCAGCTCCACTGATAGATTGTTTTGTAGTTCTTTGTCTTTTCGATTCTCTGAAAAAGATGTTGCAAACTGACATGGAAAACTACTTTGATACGTTCATGCCCAAACTGATGCAATTCAAACATGTATATATTAGTAGACACTGTGTCTAACCGTGAGAAGTTTTATGCTGTACAGGTGTCAGCTACGCCTCTCAGCCTTCTTAGAAATGTTTCTAAGATTTGATTCTGACACTTTCATACTGTGGTTTCTTTTGCCATTTCAAATAAAAGTGTGTGAAAACCATTGACTGTGATACTGGTGTCATTACGTGCGAGAAAGAAAGGAGAGGGAGGTAGACGTCGAGTTTCAGGGTGGAAACTCTGGTGGTATTGACGGGTCAATGGCAGGAAATGGAAAGTGCAGTGCATCTGGTTTCCTTCGACCTTGTTTTCAACGTGACGCAATTGCGTGCACTTCTGTTGACCAAACAAATAAAACAGGTTAAGAAATCAAGCAGAATAAATACACCAAATTATTTCTTATATAAGAAAATAAATCGAATTAGGTCTATGTTACTAAACATGTTCAGATTCTGGCTGCATTTAGAGAGAGAAATGCTCCATCAGGTGAACTGGTCCTCACCATGCACAACCACATGACCTAGATTTAGTTTTTCTCTCACATATTATATGTTTTCAAAAAAACCACATCGATGACCAGAATGTGTTTCTCTTCCACTCAGGTTTGCAAACATTCTTGTGCTGGTCCATTTTGGTGTGAATGGATCTTTAGACTGATTTAGTAGATTTTCTACACCAAATAGGCAATCTTTTTTATTTTTTTTTATTTATTTTTTTTATGAAAGGAAAGAGAATCAGAAAAAAAATCCTAATCTTATAGACATACACTGCCTGGCCAAAAAACAAAAACAAAAGTCGCTGTTCGGATTTAAATAGGCAAACGTTTAAGAGTCTATGATTGGAAGACACATCATGGCTACATATGACAAAGCCAAAATATTCTAAATTGATGTGCCTCTTGATGGAAACAAATGTTGTGATATTTCCATCAAGAAGTGCAAACATTTTTGGTCAAGATCTTGTATTGGCAATGCAAGAGTCCAGCACTCTGTAAAGTCTCCTCCAGCACATCCCAAACACTTTCAATGAGTTTAAGATCTGAACTCAGAGGAGACGATTCATGTGTGAAAAATGATTCTTCATTCTCCTCACAACCATTCTTTCACAGTTTGAGCCTGATGAATCTTAACATTGTCATCCTGGAATATGGCCATGATGTGTCTTCCTACATGGATGTTTAAGAAATGAAAAGCTACACACTCCATCAATTAGGGTTAGAAACTGTTGCCAAACATATAACATGCTAGAAACATATTAATCACAGCAATAATGATCCAATCATAGACTCTTAAAGGAGAACTCCGGTCAATTTTAACATTGAGCTAATTTTTTTGTCAATTTGGAGTGCTGTCAATACAGAGAACAACGACAAAAATCGGTGTTGCCTACACCGTGTTATCCTCTTTTTAAAATTTGAACCCTGTTGACTTCAAGTAGTCGATTGCCGAGTTCACGCCATAGACAGTATATAAACTGGACACAGCGACCCCATTGGATTCAACGGAGGCAAGTGAAGTCAATTAGAAGCACAAACTTCCTGATGGTCGAGCGTACTGCGCAGACTCACACTGAGCTTGACGACGTAGATGTGACGTGAGCAACCCGTCTGTCTTCTAGTAGCTGTGCCAAGCGAAATCTGAATCATTCCCTTCCGAAACTTGCAGAGACGGAGAGTGTGAGTAGGAGGTGTCCATGAGCTGGAGCAGGAGAAACTTTTGCTAAGTATTCTGATTAATTACTTTGCCATTTTGTCTCCACGTCCCCCCGATTGCGAGCGAGCTTCTCCTCCTGTCCATACGGTAATCTCTCTACTGTGCGACAGAGAGTCGCGTTGGTATGACGCAATCGTTAGCCTATTTTTACAAAAACTGCTTCTACGGGGCCATAACGTAAGATACAAGGTAATGGAGCCTTTTATACATTTTCGTGTTTCTTTAGAAATAAATAATGGACAAATGGAGTCTTTAAACGCCTCAGATGTAAAGTTATTCGCTGTCAAAGTGACGCCAAAATGAATGGGAGTCAATGGGATGCTAACAGCAGGTGATGGTCTGATAGCCAATGGCGGCGCCCGGGGAAGCTTCAACATAATATGAAACGCTGCCCCCCTGGTTCACGCGCGTGATCATAGGTAACTAAACCTATGCGCGTGAACTCGGCAATCGACTACTTTGGACTTCAACTGAAAACAGGATGTAAATACAGGTATTTGCGCTGGCTTAAATAACATCATTTTTATTCATATCTTTCACATCTACTGCAGTCAGATCCACTCGTGTTCACTCTGAAGGAATCACTCACATGACCTGTGCACTTGTAATGACACATCAAGGATGTTAAGAGGCTAAAAGCAGGTTTAAATATTGCCCCATTGAAGTCAACAGGGTGCAAATTTTAAAAAGAGGATAACACGGTGTAGGCAACACCGATTTTTGTCGTTGTTCTCTGTATTGACAGCACTCCAAATTGACAAAAAAATTAGCTCAATGTTAAAATTGACCGGAGTTCTCCTTTAAGCATTTGCCTATTTAAATCCAAACAGCCGGGCAGTGTATAACAGTAATTATCAGGCGACATAATGCAACATTCTTTGAAGAAAACAACTGAGGCAGCAAAGTTTGAGCACAAGTAAGGGAACACTTTAACTTTTCACTTTGTTCAGTGAACATGTCCAGTTGCATTAGCGTTGCTCATTAAAACACATATAGCCAGTTAAGCTAAAGTTTTCAACTTTCAGTCCCTACAGATCCCTCTGACCTCAGCAATTGTTTGTTTACAGTTGCCATGAAGACTGCAGGTTTATGTGTGCCATCATTAGCTTATTAAAGGTCATGGTCTATAGTTGAACATTGAGGAGGGAAACCACTATGAATCGCAGCGTTTCGGTTAGCACATGCTTGAAGGGACAGTCAAAATACACATTTCTTTCCATTCATATGCATGCAAATGCGAGAGACTGGGAATTTAAGCTCATTTGAAGAAGTTTCACATTTCGTGAAGATCGATAAGCTATGTCTGTCAGCTTAGTCACCATGAAATCAAAATTGACTGTTTTTTATGGAATATTGCAGTATTTATTATAAATGATTCATCCATTATTTTAAATCGTGTTTACTGGCGCAAGGGACTGACAACCTATGGAAGCTTGTTTCTGCCACCGAAGAAAAAATAAAAAATACTTTTTAATCTCATAATTCTGACTTTTTTTCTCACAATTGCAGGTTTACATCTCACAATTCTGACTTTTTATCTCAGAACTGCATAATATAAAGTCGCAATTGCGAGTTATAAAGTCAGAATTGCAATTGCGTGATATAGGCCTAAAGTCGCAATTACATGTTAAAGGGATAGTTCACTTTGAAATAAAATTTTGGTATGTTTTAGCTTACCTCAAGGGCATCCAAGATGTAGGTGTCTTTTTTTCCACAGTAGTTTCAAGTTTGATATTTTTAGGTCAAACTGTTCTTGTCTGTCAGTCATATAATGCAGGTCTGTGGTCACTGTCTCAAAGAGCATGCACAGAGTCCAAATTAAAACAATTCCCCATCGTCCAAATTAAACAATTCCCCATTGTAAGTACACATTAATGGCCTAAGACACGAAACGATCGGTTTGTGTGAGAAAACGAACAGTATTTATATTGTTTTTACCTCTTATACACAGCCACGTCCAAGTGATCTGAGGGCGCGCACATCCGGGTGTGTGACATGTACGCAGACTGGTGCATAGATATATATACACTAGATGTCGCCTTAAAGACATTCATTCCAATAAACTGCCATAGCCAAGGCGACATCTATTGTGTCGAAATCTCGAAATTCTGACTTTTATAAAACGCAATTGCAACTTTATATCACGCCGCAATTGCAACTTTATATCACGTAATTCAGAAAAATAAATTCTGAATTGCGAGATGTAAACTCGCAATTGTGAGATAAAAAAAAAAAATTATTCTGAGGCAGAAACAAGCTTCCATAACAACCTGTCACTCACAAAAGATTGACCAGTATCTCAACGAATGAATTCCCGATGGACAAAATCAAGTCCCGCCCTACATTTTTTCTTGTTCGAGAAGGCAAGCGTTTCATTCGGGTATAGGCGTATGTCACAATAGGGAAGAAAAGACTATCGCAACTTTGCCGATAAAACACCTAAGAAGAAGAAGAAGAAGAAGAAGAAGAAGAAGGAGAAGAAGAAGACTATTGCAACTTCTGTTCCAAGCCTTTAACTAGATAAAAAACACAAACTTTAAAGCTGCAGCCAGGTTTTCACGCTAATCTCGTCTCCTGTTCTCAACGCACGCGACGCACAAACTTCCTCCGAGCGCCGCCATTTCATTTCTCCTGACAGACTGCAGGAGGCTGTAACTGGATTATCACACAACAAAAACTGCATGTAAGTCAATAATTTAGTCGTCACCTGCGTGTGGGACACTGGCAAACACCTGCATATTGATTGTCTGTCATCACGGGGTTTAATAATAAATGTCTCCCTCAGTCTTGCATTTGTCATTCAGACTAATAGAAACTCAAGTCCAATAACAGACTCACTCAATAAACATCTCTATGCCTATATGACAGATGTGTTTGTGTATTGTAATATTGAGCTGAATTATATTTGCCTGAGTTTTATTACAAAGTCTCTCTGTACACAAACACATAAAAAATACATTACGAAGCCTATATCAGTCAAAAGTTTGAACACAGCCTAATTTTTTTTCCTGGACGTTTTACAACAATAACGGTCACTTTCTGAATACAAAAATATAAAAAATATAACAAATGGAATTATGGGGATTATATATAGTGACCATAAACATTTTTTCTATTTATTTAATAACTTATGAATTAATTTATTAAATCAATCTATCAATTTAAAATTGTATTAGGCCTATATTTAAAATTTAAATTAAAATAGCTTGTTATGTAAATAAATTCTTATAGGCACACTATATATTTCTACAAAATTAATTTCAAGCATTTAATAAACCTTCAGATCACAAGGTTTTAGAATGAGAAACAAATTCAGTCAAATGTGTCCAAAATGGTGTTGTTTTCTTTCTCTTTATATTAACAGTTATGCATTTGGCATACACTTTTATCCAAAGCGACTTGCATTGCATTTCAAGGTACATATTTACATTGTTATCAGTTCTTGCTTTCCCTGGGAATCAAACCCATATGACCTTGGCGTTGAAAGCGCCAACACTCTACTGTTTGAGCTACAGGAAAGACATCAACTTATGATCATCCTTTTCATTTTTTCCCCAAGCTGTCATATCAAATGTGGATTTGCTTGTATCGTTCTTTTGTACAGCTAAAGGCTGGACACCCCTGCTCTCGGCTGTCAGATCAACACTGATAATTAATATCAGTGTGTCATAGCTGCGAACTCAGACACCTCTGGTAGTGTGTGTGAGTGGGGGGGCGAGCTATACTTCAGAGATTAATTTGTACCCAGAAGTAAACTCAGTTTGACAAAAAAAAAAAAAAACACTTTGGGGACATGCAGAAGACATGCTCTCTTAATTGGAAAAATTATCCATAGATTTTATATATATATAGGCCAATAATATATGCGCACCATCAGGCCGTAAACAGCAAAAATGTAACAAAACGTTTGAAACTAACATGCAAAAATCACTGCATTTTCTTTTTCTTTTTTTACTGAGACATTCCCATGACGTGACAACTAACCCCGGTCTCCTCTAAATGTACAGTATAGCAACACCTCATCTGTCAGTCATAATATTAACGTGACCGTTTGTACAGCAGCATCATCAGTACTGGTAAAACAAGGAAATGGGTGAGCACTGAGCATGGAAGTGGTCACATTGCTCACAGACGATGGTTGTGTTCACCCGCACTGCTGCTGTTTTGTGGGAGTTCTGGCAGGAACACAGCGTCCTGATAGTCTGCTAAAGAGATACTTTCCGTCTGAATTGGCTGAAATTACACCGCATTGGTCTATCTCTCCTTCCCTTATTACTGCCGTCCTCATTAGGTACAGAATGAGATCTCTCTCTCATGCACACAGGCTCTCACAAATGGGATGTCAGAGTATATTTCTCTTTCCATTCATCTCATCTTCAACCTCACTTGCTACCAGCTACAACCTTTTATTCTCTCTGCCTCTGATGCGGCTCCATATGCTGTATGTCGGCCTGGTTTCCTCTTTGAGCTCAATGTTCTCAGGGTTTAAGCGTCATTTAGAGTTTTATTTGAATATATTTCAAAATGTAATTTTTTCCTGTGATCAAAGCTGAATCTTCAGCATCAATCTTCAGAGTCACATGATCCTTCAGAAGTCATTCTAATATGCTGATTTGCTGCTCAGTTGTTATCAATTATTATTGGCGCTCATTTATTAATAATGGTTCTTGTTATGTTGAAGACTAGGAAATAGAAATATTCTGGAACATTATAAATGTATTTACTGCCACTTTTGCAGTAAAGAAATGTATAATGTTTCAAAAGATTTCCAAGTTTTCAGCATTGATAATAATACAAACCATTATTAAAACTTTTGACCGGTAGTGTATACCCCTTTAAAGACCCATTTATTTAAATAATAAGCGGCATTACTATCATTTAGAAGAGTTAGACAATTAAAACTAGGTCTGTGGCTGTGGCCCTTGTTGTTTATCATTGACTTGATACTTCTGAGCAAGTTAGTTTCAAGTGGTTATGTAATAAACAAAAACCTGTTATAAATGTGGTTGATGCTAGTCTTGATATCACCAGACTAAGCTCAATCTTTTAAGATTGAACATTAGTCTGGGGAGTCTGCTCTGCATTTTCGACTGCACAAGAGGCGTGATCAATGACAGTTCAAATCAGTTCAAATGACTCTGTATGCAATTGGATAGTCCTTCAACCAATCAGACCAACGATCCGGGTGACTTTGCAGCGAAAACGTGTCAACAAACGTGTTGGTTTGGAGCATTGATCAGCGGTTTGCAGAAGCAGCAATGGTATCGAGCGATTTTTGCAGGTCGTGCAAAACAAACAAACATGAAAGTGAGTGGTATTTACACCCACTCGAGCGATTTGCTTGCTAAACTAAAGAAGCCATTGAGCATTGTCGAGAGGTTAAAAGGAATTGGATTGGATTAAACCCGCCAATAGCGCGCCAGGTGGATAAGCCAGTTTGTGATTGGTCCCTGCAAATTTGTAACGGAAGCAGGATAGAAGAATGTACAGGTTTCCAGCCTGAGCTGCAGGGCGAAATCAAATCGCCGGCAGATCGGGCTGGGTTCAGCCAGTCTAGGTTGATGCACTTCAACGGCCCCTAAACCCCGGTGAACAGCCAACATGCTCACTTCCTGTTGCAAAGGTCACAAGTTTGATGTTTTTATGTGCCTCGAGCGAACGCAGAACTCTTCAAAGTCTAGCTCTGAATACATTAACACCTTTGGTAATTCACACACAACATTCTGCCCTTTACCCCGGTTTTGTTTATTTCCAATTAGCTTCTTGTGGCATTTATGTCATGTGAGCTGTCTGCAGGCCGGCGGAGAGATTCTCAAGGCATCAGACTGTGGCGCTCTGGGGCCGCTTGATGGAGTGGGTTGAAACTGTGGTAAAGATAGAGGGCGGAAGAGAAAGAGTCAGACAGGAAACCCCAAACCACTCGTTGAGTTCAGCATCTATTCATTCACCCCTCCACCTGGGCGTTCAGAGAGAGTGCATGTGGCCCAATACCCCTTTCATTTCACAGGCAAAATGTTATACTGTGGATGGATGACTTGCAGATGTGTGTTTGGCATTTTAAATGTTAACAGTGGCATTTTTTAAAAAAAGGAATAGTTTTCCCAAAATTCATCATTTTGTCATTGTTTACTCATTGTAATGTAGACTTGAACACAAAAATGTTATTTTGCTGAATATCATTGCTGCTCTTATTCCAATTAAAGTGGATGGGGACTGGGGCTTTATTTATTTATTTTTTTTAAAGCACCGTAAATGTACTCCATATGACTTACATTATAAGCCTTCTGAAGCCATACAATGATGAACAAATTAAAATGTACATCGTTGTTTACTAATAATGTTCCCCCTCCTCATAGCTCTCAAAATTGTTTTGTATTTGCATATGTTCATCATGTTAGACATTATTGATGAACGATCACAAAACATTGAAGAAACCAATTACGTTGTATGTCACTGATGTCAAACCTGGCTTCATAAGACTTGAAATATATCATATGACTACTTTTGGTGCTTTATTTGGTCAGTCCCCATCCACTTTCATTGTACAGTAAGTAAAAGAGCAGCACAGACATTATCAAAATAACTAGCCAAAAAAATAAAATAAACAATAAAGCAAAATAGCTTTATATTAACTTAAATTTCAGTTTTTGGGTGCATTGGTTCAGCAGCATTGGTTACAAAATTATTTTTTCTTTTAGGGATTTTAAAACAGTCTTTGTTAAAGCATTATGTGACATGAATCAAACCAACCAGCTGAGGTGAGATGATTATACTATGATTATAGCATTACAAACTTTGAATTTGAAGCAAAAAAGAATTTGAAAATCAGACAAAAAAGGTACAAGACTGTGTACTTAACTGCTTAGTGAGAGAAAACTACAATCACATGAAGCATTGCGAACAGCATAATCGAATTAAAAATGATGAAGAAGTGTCAAACTACTCGTATAAAAAATGTTGATTATATGTATAAAAACAATATATTTTAAGTTTATTGCAAAATATGCATATATAATCAAATATTTGAGTATTTTGAGAGTGCAAAGCCATAGACTTACAGCCTTGTAGCTCACAGTAGGGCTGTCTTTAAAGGTTTATGTTATCATTAAAAATCTATTTCCCTATGAAATTATTTACTTCCGGAACCCGGGTATTGCAGTCTATTGTTTCCTGTATTTGTAAACAGAATATACCTATTATTGTCTGTGTGAATCGAAAGAAAAGCTATACAGATACAGTCTTCAGACAATAACCCAGAATAGTTATTTTACAACAGTCATATTATGACAGCAGAGAGACAGGGGTAGAAATAATCAGCTGGGATAACACTTAGTTTAATGGACCTGAAGGAAGACATAGTGACATTCAGATCTGTCTTAACTGAGACAAATTGCAATGTGTGGTAGAACTGCATGTAACCAGTACCCTGATGAAAAAAGGTTTTCCAATTTCCAATATGAAATAGAAAACAGAGTAGAAAGTTATGAGGTACAAAACACATGTAATTTGGAAACAGCAAGTGAGAAATAAATCGTTTTGTGGAGAGACAGAGAGAAAAGTGTGTGTGGAGTAATTTCACAGAGGAGCTGTTTGCACTGTGCATTAGTCTGCTCGGATGTGATTCTGTTTATCTTTGTAATGAAACGTTGCAAACCGGAGTTGAAAACAAAGCAAAAGGTCACAGTAAAACTGTCTCGAGTAAACACTCCACCTGCAATGCATGCTGAGTACAGATAGACTAGAGAACAAAAGTGCTCAAAATAGCCATATTATTAAATATTTCACGCAGCCCCCCTAAGATTTTGCTGTTAACTTCGAAATATGTATTGTACACTAATTCGTGATCGCCTCAGTCCCCTTTAAAATATGAAACCGGCTTCGGCTTATCCCTGTATATTAGTCTCCATTATTCAGCGTGCACTGTTAGAAAAATCTGTAGAAATTACAGTATTACTGGCAGCTACTTGCCAGTAACTTACTGTAGATTTAAATTGATGTTATTTACTGGCAACAATTTGTTCAAAATTAAATGAACATTAAACATTAACAAGTCTTTATCTTTACAGAATAAAACTAAAATAACATCCTCATGCAAAGCATTCTGGGAACCAAAATCTGAAGGAAAAAAACAGAAAAAGGTTGATGAAGATTTCTGGTTCCCAGAATGCTTTGCATTAGATTGTTATTTTATAATTTTATTCTTTAAAGACAAAGACTTGTTAATGTTTAATGTTCATTTAAGTTTGAACAAACTGTTGCCAGTAAATAACATAAATTTAAATCTACAGTAAGTTACTGGCAAACAGCTGCAAAATTACAGCAAATTTTTTACAGTGTGTTCTCCAATCCGTAGCAGCGCAGTGTTAGAAGCAGAGTTCAAGGTGTGTGCATTTATTGATAAATTGCTATATCTGCATCTGTGTAGTTCTTTGTCATAAATGCAGTTTACATAATATGATGTGGGAGCAATACAAGACGGTTTCCCATTCACCTTTTTTTTTAATGTTCCTTTCATCTAAATGGCATAAAACTTTGTGGCTTTTTCTACTCTTGCTATACTTCATACTTCAATACAATAAAATTGCTAAAATATGTCATAATATTAATTTTATAATAAATCCAAAAGCAAAACATGTGAAAAGAACTGTAAAAATGGAAATGGAGTGGAAATGGCAAATGTGTGGTCCTCTGCAGCCATCTACTGGTTATAGTGGTCATTTCATGTCATTCTTATGTTAAAGGTGTTTGTTTTCCACCAGTTGACAGCAATTCTTCATTAAAGCATGGCACATTTTCCATGTTATCTCCACGAATGAAAATGAGAATTTTTATGCACAAATGTAGAGTTAAAGTTATAATAATAGTGTTTAAAACATAAACCCACGTACTGCCAATCTAGACAATTACTGTAATATAAGGTTTGGCCGTATTCTTAATGAATATTAGCTGATTATTTAAAATGATTCGAAATTAAATCAATATGCAGGGATTGACTGGAGAGTGCAGAACCTAAGTATTGTTCATGCCTACCCTAGTATACAAGCAATATATAATTTCGTTTTTTAATCATACCCTAATTGGAGGCTGAGCCCCCCTAATCTTGAAATCCTAGAATTGCCCGTCTGTTATATAATTAGCTTTATATAAAAACAGTAGAAATCCCATTGGACATACCATATTTGTTGAAAATGTCTCTGTGTGTATGTGTGTGCATTTATGTGTCAACAGAAGGGGTGAAACTGAAAAAGCTCAAGAGGGAAACACTGGAGAATAACAGAATACAGCATCATGTGAATGGCTTTGAAGTGATGTTTTGAGAGCAAAAAGTCTCTTTCTTCCAATTTCTTTTCACGTCTTTCCTTTCCTCTGATGCTGAGGGGACACAATGACATTGAGTGTCAGGTTGTGTTTTGAACTTTAGCTGCTTTGACAGTCACGCAGTTTATCATAAACAATGTGAACACACATCTCTTTATAAATTCAGCCGCTGCCTGTGCCTGACTGACAGAGGCATAATGCCTATTCAAACAGATATTCTACAGATAAAAAAGGTTAAAACAGAAATAAAAAGATAACAAAATAATATATATTTATATTGCAATATATATTGCATTATTAATAATAATATTTTCTGAATTTTAAAGGGTTAGTTTATCCAAAAATGAAAATTCTGTCAGTAATTACTCACCCTCATGTTGTTCCAACCCCGTAAGACTTTCTTTCATCTTCAGAACACAAATTAAGATATTTTTGATGAAATCTGAGTGCTGTCTCACTCCTCCACAGGCTTCAATGTAATCGATATCTGCCAGCCCAGGAAAGTTAGTAAAGACATCATTAAAATAGTCCAAGTGATACAGTGGCTCAACCGTTTATCAAGCGACGAGAATACTTTTTGTGCGCAAAAACAAAAATAACAACTTTATTCAACTCTTCATTTTCTTCTGTGTGGGCCTCTGAGTGAGTTCACATAGTGTAACAGCGCAGCGCTTCTGGGTTGTAGTCAGAACGTAGGCTTACTATTGGCCGACGCTGGTCATGTGTGTGATGCGTGTGATGCTAGCCAATAGTACAGTATGCTGAAATTATCAACTCAAACTGCTACAATAAAACAAAAAAATAACAAATTAAAAATAAATCTAATCGCAGCCTTGAAGCACGTCCAGGGAACGCGTTTGAAAACACTCATTATTTTTGGAATTCCGTTTGATGCCACTAGAGGCTGAGAAATGACTCAAAGCAGTTGTAATGTTTGATTTATATAACCAAAGCAGGTTTTATTTTCAGAAAACTTTAGTGATAATCATTAGCAAATGTTGGTGTCTAAAGAATGTGCTAATGCTCCTGTGAGCTCTGACACCAGCGCTGCAGGGCTGTTCATCACACACACACACACACACACACACACACACACACACACACACACACACACACACACACACACACACGTGCTCGTCCCTCCACACACTCACTCACAAGTTCATGTGCCTTTCTGTCTCCATAGCAAATGAGTCTCCAGGAGCATGAATTATACATAAGTCTCTCTCTCTCTTTATCTGTGGCTTCTTCTAGACAGAGAAATAGCGAGCTGGAGAGACCGACAGACACAGACGCTGTCTTAGATGTGTCAGCTGTGTGTGTGTGTGTGTGTGTGTGTGTGTGTGTGTGTGTGTGTGTGTTCTCATCATACTATGACTTGACAACTCACTGTTATTTCATGCCACCTGCTGCTGACTTCCTGTCCCCCAGGAAGTGCCTCTTCACCTTAATGAGCATTCAGAGAGAGAGAGAGAGAGAGAGAGAGAGAGAGAGAGAGAGAGAGAGAGAGAGAGAAATAAGTAGGTGCTATTTCTAAAATATTTTAATTAAAATACTTGCATGACTATTAAGTTGACCAGTTTGTGCAGATCAGTGTGTCCATACAGCTCATAACTAAATGAATCAAATGAAACAGATGAAATGATGAGGAAGCATTAGTGCAAATGGAAGTCAGGTATGCAAAAGCAAGTGGTGCTCACTGGCTGCAGACTGAGCCAAATGACGTCCAGCTCCACCTCTCTGGACGTCATGGGTTGAGCTTGACCTAGTCCAGCTCCACCTCTCTGGACGTCATGGGGTGAGCTTGACCTAGTCCAGCTCCACCTCTCTGGACGTCATGGGTTGAGCTTGACCTAGTCCAGCTCCACCTCTCTGGACGTCATGGGGTTGAGCTTGACCTAGTCCAGCTCCACCTCTGTGGACGTCATGGGGTTGAGCTTGACCTAGTCCAGCTCCACCTCTGTGGATTTAATGGGTGGAGAGATAGAGTTGTGTGTAGAGTTAGGGTGTGGTTGTACTTGGACCTTCTAGCTCAACCCATTACGCCCTAAATTACATTCTTACACTTCACGCTTTACCCATGGTTCTGCAGTGAGCAGACTCGTACCCGCCAATCTCTTGCATGCGAATGTGTGCTGCATGAAATCATGTATATGCATTTTATATTGATATATAATATATTCATATAACAATATGTATCAGATATATTGTTATATCATTCCACCTCTTGCTCTTTTTTGAAGTCCTGCAATACAGCAGTTAAGACAACTAGTATCACAAAACACACGGTTTCCATGTTTTATGGAGAGTTTCCATTGACAATGATTTTAAACAGTGCAAACTGTATATTATATCCGCTAACCCTAAACCTACACATTACAGAAAACATCTTTACGTTTTCAAAAATAATTATTCGGAATGATTTTTCCTCACGGGGACCAAAAATGTTAAAGATTTCTGGTCCAAATGGTCCTCACTTGGCTTGCTCAGTTGGGGATATTTAATTTAATTAATCAATCAATCAACAATATGATCAGCATTACCAAACGTGGACGTTTTCCACTAGAAACAAACATTGATGTATTATTTTAATTTAATACTGTGAAGCTGCTTTGATACAATCTGTATTGTGAAAAGCGCTATATAGATAAACTTGACTTGACTTGACATAATGTAGGGAATACCTGAAACACACACACACACACACACACACACACACACACACACACACACACACACACACACACACACACACACACACACACACACACACTCACACTCAGTCATTTCGCCCCATTTTCACTTTAAAGTGAAAAGAAAACAACAGCGGATTCGTTTAACTCTCCCAGTAGACATCACAAGCTGACCCAGTTAAAAGTGTGTGTGTGTGTGTGTGTGTGTGTGTGTGTGTGTGTGTGTGTGTGTGTGTGTGTGTGATACCTGGAGAGCTGTAGGAAGCAAAATATCTAGAGCTCCACTTCGACCAATTAACATAAATGAGGTTTATGCTGAATTCTGTTTTTATTTCTGGAATTCCTTGATATAATTTATTTTTGTGCAGTATTATTTGCACTATACGGGTTATATAACAAGAGAATATTCAGTGGGAATTTATTTGGATGTGTTAGGCTTTGATATTAATGGTTAATATTTAATAAAAAAAATTCATAGCTACGCCAGAATGTAAAAGTTGTTGATTAAAAAAATTAAGTGTTTAACACAGATTGCACTTTTAAAATACATGTTATCACAAAACATACAAAGAGCGAATAAAACAAACAATACATAAACAAAATTATACATTTATAAATAGTCATGATAATGTTCATTTGATAAGGATTCAGCATTTCTTGTGGTGTATCTTATGGCCGTTTCACAGTGTGTTCCAGTGCTTTAACATGCGTTCCAGAATCTCCCCCAGGGTATTCTGGGATGTCAGGCTGGAGGGTTTCTGGCTCAGAGCGGCTCCAGGAGCGTCCAGCAGAGAGCTGGAATGAGACCAGTGAACAGAACGATAGACACGAATAAAATATTGGAACAACTCAGCGCTTGTGGCGTTTTCATGCATTATATAGAGGTTTTATTTTTTAAAACATGGCTGCTTTTGTCCCTGCGGACTTTCGGAATATAAACTCTCTAAAATCACCACATTTCATATTATGCATGTGGTGGGAATGAAACATTTAAACATTTTCAGAATAAAATTACTCCTTTGTCTTGCAAAATCTCATTTATAGCTAGCATTTTATGAATATAAATAATACTAAAAAGGTTAAATAATAGTCACACTTTTTGCATAATTTGACAAAATTACAGCTTAATTGAAAATGATGTACAAAAAATAATGTTAACAAATAATATTTACCTTTTTCTGTAGCTACACTAACTTTTGAAAACTGTATTAATGCAAAATATGTTGCAGTGGAAACTACATCACAACTGTGGGACAGTCATAATCTGAATACAAATTTATATAGAAAATTATATATTTCACACTAAATACCGAAATGGTTTGATTATTAATGGTATATGGTTTTTAAAATATTAATATTTTTTATTATAGTATAGTATAGTAATATTTTAATATGATATACAGTATTTTATATTTAAAATATGTATGTATCTAGGACAATACACAGAACGATCTATAAATAAAAGCAAATTATAGTTTATTCCTTATAAACATTTTTTCAACATTTTTCAATGTTTCAATGTTGTGAAAATGTCTTCATGCCTTCCAATAGCTTTAGTGTAACTCTAGAACACCCTTGCTTTATTTAATATACGTGGACTCATGCATATGTAAATTAGCCCCGCCTCCACTCACTCACACCAGCTCGGATCCACTGGCAAGTGGAAGTATTGGTTTAATTCAGCCATACACTGTATGTTTGAACCAGAAACTGATTCAGAAGAAGAGGAAGAGTGAATTTTACAGGCTCGTCTACAAGTCGATGTATTAAAATGGTAATGTGTTTTATGTATGGCTCTTACAATGTCAGACACATAACGATAATTCATATGATTAGCCTTTTGCTTGACTATGCTATCAAACAGAAATTAATGTGTTAGTAATGTTACTCAAACCATGTTCCCGTTCACCATCTCAGAGTCCGACAGCTGCCTTCTAAAAATCAGAGAACTGCATAGAGTTCATCATAACATCGTAATATACATAATTCACCCACTATATTGCTATACGTACCCAATTTTTCCTGTCTCTCCTAAAAGTTGTTCTTGTGCTCACTGTGGAAAAGCCCCGTCTGCACTTTGACTGTTGGCTGTTTCATACTGTGTCTTTAATACACTGCCGTTTTAAAAAGAACATACTCATCAATGGTGTTGACTAATGAATTTTCACATGGTTTGTCTTAAAGCATATTAAAAACATCACACAGGAGGTCTTTAAAGCATTATAATACAGGTTACACTCTGTCTGAAGTTATCATTATAGTTTTGCTGGGGCTAGTCGGTCTGCAATTATACACTTCACCTTTAAATGCACTTTAGATGTATTATACCATTCGATTTATCATTCTACAGCAAATGTTCAGAACATTTTGCATCTATATATAAACATCCTAATGGTTAAATGAGGATGATAAAGTCATTGTCAACAAAAGAGGTGGAGAGATAACACCTTCTTAGCAATGAATGTCAGAGCAATTATACAGACCTTTCCTCTCTCTGCCACACACACACACAATCTCATACCTTCACATTCGCTCCATCCTGCACTGTGTATGTGTGCGTGTGTGTGTGTGTGAGAGAGAGAGCAGAACTAAACGCCTGCTCTGCTGTGCCCTGCAGTCTTTAATTGGCTTCTCCAGCCTGTCAGGGGAAAAAGAGAATAGAGAGAATAAAAGAGAACAAGAGAACCGCATGCCACCTTATACAGGGAAAAAAAATCCTAAGAGAAAGAGACTAAGACAAATTGCAGGTGGTTTATATAAATGCGTTCTTTGTGTGTGTGTGTGTCCCCTTTTAAATAGCCGATATAAAAGATCCTTAGAGGACAAAGGACATATTTCGCTCTAAAGGCCAATGCACAAAATATAAAGGAATGGAAATGATGAACAATGAGAATGACAAATTGTACTATTATTAATGCTCCATCTTATGAGCGTTCCTAGCGAAAGTTTGGGAGGAATGTGGTTGTATTTTACACAATAACACGTTGCGACGGAACATCACTTTGGCAATCAGATTGGATTTATCTGTTGACCTAACTGTTGGATAATCACAACTGGATCTCTAAAGATACTGTTGTGGCAAGGGGGGCGTTGTTTAGCGAAGTCTGTGACGGGAGAGAGAGCGGGAGGACGTAAGTGAGTCAAGTTCAAGTGATAACACCTGTCTCTTGTTTCAGTAATTGGGTGGAGGGACAGGATATAAGCCAGCAGGAAGCAGTGACAGAGAGAGAGCTGCACACGCTGGGACGTGGAGCACGCAGAGAGGAACTGCATGACAAAACCGACGACTCGAGTTTTGTTTATTTTTGGTACATTTAAACCCTCGCCCTTTACTTTGTGCTTAGACTGAAGTCAGTAAAGAGTCTACTGAGTCAGCCGATTCCATGTCTTCTTCCTGCCCACAACAACGAACATTATCACAACTGTATAAACATCTCTTATTCAGCCTTATTTGTCTGTTTCTCCCTTTATTCAAATTCACAGGGGATCTCGGAGTCTCGACCCCTTTCAACATCTCTTCACATGAGCTCTAAACCCATAGATATGTCTTCTGAGAAAAAGAAAGACTGTAAAAACGTCTGCATTGGAGTCTGTACTGCCAGGAAACAAAATGGCTCCTGTTAAAAAATGAACAAAGCTTTGAATGTTTTAGGCCGTGTGTCCACCAAAGCGTTATTAGCCAGCTGAAAACGCTAGGCGCTCTGCTAAAAACGCTCAGCTGTGGGCGCTTGAGAGCGTTTTGGCAGCGCAGCGTTTTTTCAGTTGAGACGGTTGAGACCGAGACACTTTGCTTGTTATGATACGGAATATCCGCGAAAGTCTTACTAGTATCTCATTTCACACATATTTTGTTTCTGTGTTGATTCTATATTAAAATGTCAATACAATGTAATGTATTTTATCTGGCTCTTGATTTTGTTCCGTTATTATGCTTGTTGTTGTCCCAAAGTGTTTTTTCACGCGGCTGGCGTGTTTTCTCAATTGTTTTCAATGGGAGCGCCGCGTTTTTAAAACGCCATGAGCGCAACGAGGCGCTGAGCGTCTTTTTCACGCTGAAGCGCTGAGCGTTTGGCGTTTTTTACAGGTAGCCGAGAGTTTAAGGCCGTGTGTCCACCAAAGCGTTTTTAGCTAGCTGAAAACGCCTAGCTGTGGGCGCTTGAGAGCGTTTTTTTTTTCAGTTGAGACGCTTCGTTGCTATGATACAGAATATCCGCAGCACAGTTTACTTGTACGCAGATAATTTGTTTCATACTAAAAATATATTTTTCATCCATTTTGTTCGGTTAGTTCTGCCGGTTGATGTCGTTGTACAGAAAGAATGTTGTAACAGTCGGTGTGGTATTTGTCCCACCCCTCCTCCACTGTGATTGGACGGTTGGGTAAAAAGTGACAGTGATGAGCGCTGCGTTTTACCAAAAGTTGAACATTCTTCAACTCTCGGCGACCTGTAAAAAACGCCGAACGCTCAGCGCTTCAGCATGAAAAAGACGCTCAGCGACTCGTTACGCTCATGGCTTTTTAAAAACGCGGCGCTCCCATTGAAAACATTTGAAAAAACACGCCAGCCGTGTGAAAAAACGCTTTGGTGGACACACGGCCAAAGAATGTTCAACTTTTGGTTCAACTTTGGCCCCGCCCACTAGCGTTAGTGAGATGAGGAAGAGCACAGGGTCACTCACTGGCCTAAAAATAACATTATTTTCCAAAGAATCATAATGCTGGGAATGTTTCAGTTGAACAGTATTTATTTGTATTCGGTACATTTCACTGGATTCAGTGGTAAATCAGTCCACAAACTCGGCGCAGGCTTTGCAGGCTTTTACGATATGGACTCAACAGTAATGCCACAGTCAATAAAGTCCATCAAACAGCGCGTGTTTATCACTGACTGAGTTCTGGACCCGCACCAAAATTCACTTAATAATCAACAAATCTCTCATTAACATTGTGTTTGCACTGTTAGTTATGATGTAAGCATTCGTTAGTGTGCAGAAATCATGTTGCAATGACGAGATCGCTGCATAGCCTACATGTCTGTGATCGGCTACATGCTCATCACTGCAACTCCTTAATATAATGCCTGATCCAATTGCATTGCTATACTTATCAATTTTCACGAGTAGATAACATTGAGAACTGTAATAGTAAAAACATGCTAAAAGTTTTCAAGAGAGTTCCACATGTAATACTAGCTATTTCATATGCAAAGCTGTTAGCCAATCACAGCAGTGGGCGTTTACACTGAAGTCTCTCAGCAGACACGCCCCTTCAAACAGAGCGATCAAATCAGAGGGTTAAAATTATTTCTAAATTATGACAGTAAAAATCATACTAACATTATAAGTGCACCCCAGGAAACATTATGAAACAATAAAACAACGCAGTTCATGACCCCTTTAAGGAGAAAATTCTCAGCAATGGTGTTGACTTATGACTTTACACATGGTTTGTCTTAAAGCATATTAAAAACACCACATACATAAAACCAATATTAAAAACTTGATTTTCACCACAGGGGGACTTTAAATATTCTCATAATTGTTAAAGCTGTCTACACTACAAGCATGCAATCCATCAACACTAATTTTCCCATTATAATGAACAAAACTGTCCACTTTGCCTGTGAGCAAACAAAATTAGAACTCTTGCTTTACAAACAATGTGTGTAAGTGAAATGTAACGTGATGCAAGAAAACTAAACAAAAACTATAAATACTCTTGTGATAATCAATAAATCTGCTTACACTGCAAGCATGCCATGCATAACTGCAAAACTAGAATGTCCATGTTAAAAACAATGAAAGTGTCTATATTGCAAGCACGCAACATTAAAAACTTTAAAATCTCATAATGATCAAAGAAGCCATCAAGGAAGCAATGTGTAACAAAGTCGCGCACTTGTGTAGCCTACGCTGTTTATTACAACTGGAGCGTTGTGCATATGAATCTGAGAAAGTAGGTAAATTAGCAGCAGAAAGAGACAGAAAAGAGGGAAACAAACAAGAGAGTGGTAATGAGTTTAAAAATAAACCGAGCGAAGAATGAGAGAACACTTGCTGCTGCTGCAAAATTTCTGTTGTCAACGTCTCCCATGAGCTACACGACGACACAAAGGGAACAACGTGAAATAAAACGCTCTCATTCTCTCTTCCATCATGTCCCCTTTCTCTTTTCCCCTCCTTTAGCCGTACTGGTGTTATTGATCGCAATCTGCACATGTGTTTTGTGAGGTCTCTCCTGTTTTTTTAACTCTTACAGTTGATATACTTTGACTCAAGCTACTAATTTGTTCCCCGGAGATGTTTGTGTAACTTTCCCTTCTTGCTAGTCAGTGTGAGAGGTGATTTTTTCCAATGGGTTATGAGACTAGGGCTGTAAATTGAATAGCAAAACTCTGCGTGAGATCTTAATGACTACAGAACACACATACTGTAGAGAGACAGAGCCGCTCTCTCTCTGACGTACACATCCCGGCGGCCACAGGATTCTTTAGCGGCATTAGAAATACTGTGGGGGAGTTGTGGTTCAATATATATATATAGAATTATCTAGAATTATCATTTTTATCAAGCTCGTATATTTAAATTCAATAATTTCACTTAAATGCCAATGAAGATTACCTATTAATTGTCATTTAAGTGAAATTACTGAACTTAAATATACAAGCTTGATAAAAATGATCATTCTATAAGAAAATTTCAGATGCCATTTAGAGGCTTTTGCATCTGAACTCTTGATATATAAATTCTGTATAGAATTTAAAGTGCAGATCCATGCACACTATAGCTAATATTGCCCACAACCCATTGCGATTAGAACTACAAACACAGGTAAAAAGTTTTAAAAAACAGATGTGCAAGACCAATGGTTAAAGGGATAGTACACCCAAAAAATGTATATTCTGTCATCAGTTATCCCTCATGTTGTTCCAAACCCGTAAGACTTTCGTTAAATCTTCGAAACACAAATGAGATTAAATCTGAGCGATTTCTTTCCCTCCATTGACAGCTACGCAACTACCACTTTGACTCTTCAAAATGTTCATAAAGAGATCATAAAACTAATCTACATGAATTGAGCGGTTTAGTCCAAATTTTCGGAAGAGATTTGATCGCTTTATACAATGAACAGATTGAATTTAGGCTTTTATTCACATAAACACTGATCAACGAACATAAACAGAAGCTCAACTGAATCTGC
Organism: Scardinius erythrophthalmus; assembly: GCF_964197995.2. Lineage (NCBI taxonomy): Eukaryota > Metazoa > Chordata > Actinopteri > Cypriniformes > Leuciscidae > Scardinius > Scardinius erythrophthalmus. The sequence continues at coordinate 9,281,297 of NC_138237.1, read as the reverse complement.
TTGACGCACAAGAACAAATCTCTTGAGGAAGCTTGTGCAGCGTAACACGAGAATGAACCTCATTGGTTCTTACTGAAGCTCAAACATGCTGCGTAACACGAGAATGAACCTCATTGGTTCTTTCTTCTGTTTACCACAGCTGATACGTGAGTTGATCAATGTTTATATGTGAATAAAAGCCTAAATTCAATCTGTTCATCATATAAAGTGATCGAGTCTCCAGATAATTTTAACTAAACCACTAAATTCATATGGATTAGTTTTACAATCTCTTTATGAACTTTTTGAAGCATCAAAGTGGTAGTTGCGTGTCAATGGAGGGACAGAGGAATTGCTCAGATTTAACTGAAAATATCTTCATTTGTGTTCCGAAGAGGAGCGAAAGTCTTACGGTTTTGGAACGACATGAGTACATGACATTATTTTCTTTTTTGGGTGAACTATCCCTTTAAGTAGAGAGGGGTTTGACCCGTGATTAATAATCATTATCTAACCTGATGAAAAAATATGTATTCAATGTTATCCACATTTTGTTTCATCTGCAACAACATTGTGAAATTTATAATTATACGTTTGGTCAGTAACTTTTAAATTCATCATTATGCAAACACACAAGGAAAGTTCTCCGCATAAAAGACGGGAGTGGGGCAGGAAGAGTTCCGGAAACCTGTTTGGAAACACATTTTTGCAATTCCGTTTGATGTTTGATGTGTAATCAAAATTACACATTACCTTTAATACATTGCCGTGTACACACACACAGACACACACAGCGCCACCTGTGTTTCTATGTTATGTCATGCATGAGTCACTCGCTTACCTCATCTCAGTGGGACGTCTGGACTGACTTTGTAGATGCCAGCGATCACATATCAGATGCGCTCAAAAACAGTCACGACGTGTTCAGAGACACACAAACACAGATTCAGAAACACTTTCTGGCTGTGAACCATGTGTATGTGTGAGAGAGGCGCCGGGCGGCGGTCCAGACACTAAATGAAGGGCAAAATGATGGTGGAAGTTGTGACCTCGATCTGCTCCACAGGTCAAACCTGCACAAGCCACAATAAAGAGAGGTCAGAGGTCATGGATGCATGAAGAGCACAGTAATATCGGGAGATCAGAGGATGATCTAGTGTACTCTACAGAGGAAAAATAAAAGTAGAAAGATTGAGAGAGGAGGGGAGATCTGGCACTGTTGGACAAAACAGATGGACCCAAGAGTGTATGTGTGCCGTTAAAGTGTCCAAGTATTGCATTCAACAACATGGGAAAGAGAGAGAGAAGACAAAAAAAAAAATAATTTTTTATTAATGTCGACATCAAAATCCCAAAAATGCATTATATGCATTATATTAATGTCAACATCAAAATCCAAACTGACCCTATACTTTTTTAATGAATATCCTTGGTCTTTAGAGACCATTTGGGTGTTTGCAATCAACCATTATGTGGTGATTCAGGTGATTAAGAGTTTATATCTCACAATTCTGAGAAGAAAAATCAGAATTCCGAGATACAAACTCAATATTCCACCAGCAAAAATATCAAAAATGTTATAGGTTTAATAGTTATCTGTAAAATGTTATAGGTTTAAATATTATTTCATGCTGAAACTGTTGGGCTATGATATTCTGTAAAAATTAAGATCATCTTTTTTGATCATCTGATTCATCTAAAGGCACAAGACATTTTTTTTTCTCTTATTCCATGGGTTATGCCCGGTTTCCCACACTTGTTACCACTTTTTTCTACAACCGCAATGTGCGTGCTGCAAGTGATGTAACGGTCTTCTCCCAAATGGTCTATTGTGAATGTTATTTCGAAACAAAAATAGTTTTTATCTACGTTTTAATCTTTCGCCAAAAATAAAATAACTTGCTCTTCCTCTGATGTCATTGAGGCAGTGCAGTTTGGGATAATGCAAACCAATAGAGCCAGATAGCAGTGTGAGTGGGCAGCCTGCAAAACAACAGCCGGATACTTTTGGCAATGAACACACACTTGCTTCTAGGACCTTTCAGCGAGCCATTAAGGACCTGAGCCATTCAGAGATTTTGGATGGCAGAATAACTTCAAGTGAACTGAGGACAAGTTTCACAATGGAACTGCAGTGACTCATTATTACAAAACTATGTATTAATATGATTCAATAAGGCCAAAGACAATAGATTTTTTGTAAAAAAAAAAAAAAAAAAAAAGGATTATATTTTGAATATATATTAAGGGTGTAACGGTTCACATAAGTCACGGTTTGGTACGTACCTTGGTTTTGGAGTCACTGTTTGATACAAGCTTACAGGATGATGCTTTCTGCCGTTCCAGTTTCCTTTCCTTGAAGTTAGTGGAGCACGTCATAAAGATGTATCTAAATTCAACGTATAGGCTATAGCAACAGAAAGCTCTTTCATGCTACCTGAGCTCTTGTTTTGGGTTGGTGCTGAACAGATTGTCTTTTCTTCTTAATTATAGCCATTCAAAAGTTTAGGATTGGTAGAAGAAGTATCTTATGCTAACAAAAATACAAAAAAATCAGTAATATTGTGAAATATTATTGCAATTTAAAATAACTATTTTCTATGTCATATTTTAAAATGTAATTTATTCCTGTGATGCAAAGCATTCAGCATCATTAGATCAGTCTTCAGTGTCACTTGATCTTTCAGAAATCATTGCTGATCAAGAAACATTTCTTATTATTTAGACACAAGATTTCTTATTATCAATGTTGTAAACAGTTATGCTTCTTTATGTTTTTGTGGAAACCGTGATACAGATCAAAGGAACAGCTTTTGTAACGTTATTAAAGGGTGGTATAATTCCCATTTTTACAAGATGTAAAATAAGTCTCTGATGTCCCCAGAGTGTGTATGTGAAGTTTTAGCTCAAAATACCCCACATATAATTTTTATAGCATGTTAAAATTGTCCCTTTTTGAGCAAAAAAGCGTTGTTTAGTGAGTCCCTTTAAATGCAAATGAGCTGCTGCTCCCGGTACAGAGGGCGGAGCTTCAACAGCTTTTGTGTGTGTGTGTGTGTGTGTGTGTGTGTGTGTGTGTGTGTGTGTGTGTGTGTGTGTGTTAGCAGCTCCGAATACCTCACGCAGGCAAGCACTAAAATGTCAGAAACTGTTCTGCCTTTTATGTTCAAACCGGACAGTCGGACAATGATGGAGAGACTCAAGAAGAAGTGACAACATGTAGAATGCAACAGGACATTTCTGAATGGTTAGTTGATGAATTTATGTAGCTGATGTGGAGTTAACTATCTTCAAGTCAATGATTAGCATATTCTGTCATGATAATCTATAAATCACTAGTGTGGGAACTGTTGTAAGATGCATAGAGTGACATGCTATTGCATTTGTGTCACGTACTGTATTGCAATAAATGTGAAAAGACTGATGCAACAGCTTGGGCAGACTCACAAATGTGCTGTGCTACAACAACTCTTCCTCTTCTCAACACTGTCTTACCCCCTGTTATTTGCATGTTCCCGGGGGCGGTGTTTATGTAAATTTTCGGGTTTGTGATGTCACTAACCCAGGAGGATTGTTGTGTAGTCCCTACCAGCCGTTTGTTGTAGTCCTTAAAAAACTATTTCTTTAAAAGCAAATATCTCCCTTTGCTTTGAACTTTGAGCATTGTAACTTTGCAGATGTTGTTTATGCTCAAACAGCAACATTAACTAAAGTTAGAAAAGTGAAATCATAATCAATCACCCCTTTAATGTCTTTGCTGATCAATTTAATACATACTTGCTGAATAAAAGTATTAATTTATGTAATACTTTTCTTTAATACGGACCCCAAACCTTTAAACGGTATATAAATGTTTTATTTTATTTTATATCACTACATATATATATATATATATATATATATATATATATGACTGCAAAAAGGATATGGGCACTTAAGGCAGTCTTTAAAAGCACTATGTCACCGAATTATATGATCAAAGATCAGAGTGTGATCTGTCCTCAAATGCTGCTAGACTTAGAACTAACTTCACATTTCAAGCCATTTTTCCTGCACCTTTGGAATCAACTTTTGGTGTCACCAACTTCAACAACTCTACTCACTCGCTTAAGGTGAAAATAAAGGAAATGATCAAAGCAGATGCCTGCATACCAAACACCTTGTCTGCCTCTAATGCGCATTTTACTGCCATTTACCAAATCAAAAAGAATACTGAATCTATGCTGTCTGTAGTCAGATCAGCAATAAGAGAGAAATCCCTCTCATTACATCCTACCACAACATATGTCCGATAATTCCTCTGTAAGTCGTGCAACAAGATTGATTAACACTGACAGTTTCACTTTAACCGTCCGTCTCGCTGCAGTAACACGTCTAAATCAGACGCAGTGGATTCACAACACTGGAGGTGCGATTACAGCTTTCTATTGTTCTAGACATCAGGTAAGAAAAACATCAAACAACAGCCGCTGATAGCACGTTTATCACGCAGAGATGCAATTAAATCGCACAGCTGTCCAGAGCTGATAATAAGTGTTGAAATAGCTTTACATTGCTGTTGTCATTTACACACTCCTGGAGTGTGACCCCGTGTTAAACAGTAATTGGATCTCTCTCTCTCTCTCTCTCTCTCTCTCTCTCTCTCTCTCTCTCTCTCTCTCTCTCTCTCAGGATGCTTTGCATTCTGTGCAGACAAATGTCTCATTTCAACTCCAAATTCTGCTTCCCTTTGGCTAATTTGACAAATAAAATATCTATTAATGTTTTCGACAAGAATTTAGGTTAAAATTAGGGCTGCCAATCTATTCATAATAATCCAAATAATTACATAACATTGTACAAATCAACAACCTGGTCTCCATCCATGTGTTTTAATACAAATTTTGAGATTTAACATTAATCTGTATGGAAACAGCAAGACTAATGCAAAAAAGAAACAAAGTAGCTGTTCACACCAAAAACAATGCCGTGCAATATTATTCCAAATGAACTGAAATATTACTTGTATATATCTTGAGATTATCTTGAGTCAAATTTTGAGATTTAACAAAAAAAAAAAATGCTGGATGGAAACAACAAGATGTGCATAAAAATGTCCAAAATGCACATTAAAGGCTTATACTTTATTTATTTGGTAATTATTTATTAGATAGAAGACGAGGACTGCATGACAGAAACATATTTGCATGCATATCAAAAGTCATGTGACTGAATAATTCAAAAATATACATACAGATATACATGAAATGGCTCAAAGTGGCTATATGTAAGAATTTTCATGTATTAATCGCTTTTTAATTGCCATTGTGAGAACAGCTTGTAACTCCAGCTTGGACTCTGGGCATTTGCCAGCACTTACGAGAGCTTCTCTTCCAATCTGTGACTCATGAAACGAATGCATATACAATGTTCAGGATAATGCTGAAAGAGCTATCCTGTAGTGTCAATGTGTCATGCAAAGAAAAGGGATTTATTCAAACTATAGTCTCACATAATCAGATCTATATAATCTCAAATATACTTTATAATCAAACTATCATTACAGTGTAATTTGAATGACCTCTTCTGTCGACACTATGCCGGTGAATCACAGATCTAGAGCAAACATATCCACATCTCTATGCTCAGATACTTTATTAACTGCTGTTTTCTCACCGCTGTCATTATTGTTGTTTGTTTTGTTATTGAGAGGAAAACGCGCAGCACATATTTACATATTCATCTAAACGTCGCTCTCAGCAGCGCGGACGACGTCTGGATGTTCATTTACATATCGCTGCAATTTATCTCCAACTTCTTTTTACTTCTAAGCAAAGGACAAAAAATTACTTTGCCGTGAGCACTGAATCACGTTCAGTCTCTTGTACTGTATGTTGCATTTACACGAGTATGAGCACGAGCAAGTTGCTGGCTGCAGTTCACTTAACGGCCACCGGTGTCGCTAATAACAAGGGTTTCTGAATTCTACATATAGCCTCTTTAAATGAACTGCACAATAGGGAAGGAAGCATGCAGGTAGCTTTAATGTATTCAGAAAAGCCCCTAAATGAAGATAATTCAAAGATATTAAGCCATAAATTCAAACTGTGTCACGCCTGGTATAAGGACATGTAAGGGTGTTTGGGGAACAAAACTGTGATTTGGTTACCTAAAGGTGCTAATGTGCCACATCTAAACAGACTCACACCTGCACCTCACACACGAGGCAGGTGTTTTATTGAGTATAATCTGGTATCTCTTACACAGATGCTTGTCCAGAAGGTGAGAGGTGTGTGTTTTCTCAAGTGACCCCCTCGTATCAGAGCAGGAGCGAAAGGACAGAGCTGGATTTGAATTCAGACTGGCAAGGAATTAAACCCCTACAGGCCCGAGCTACAAATCTGGTGCCAATGCCAAAGCTGTCCAACTCTACATGACCCAACAAGGCCATTTCTGCTGCATGCTAAACAGCCTCCGCAGGACTGTGTGTTTCTGGGGAACCTTTATCTGGTTCTGGTGTCAGAGCCATCTTAAACCACTGCACAAAAGGCGGTTCTGGGCCAGAAAACACAGCTTTATACCATCCATAGAAGAAGTTTTCAGAATTACAACAGTCTGGCATGACTACTGCAAAAATAAAATAAATAAATGGTAAAAAATAGTGAATAAATAAAATAAATAAATAGAAGCTGTTTACACCATAAACACACAGTGTAATTACGACATTAAATATATTCTCTCCATTATATTTTTTTCTTTAAAATAGAGCTATACATTTGATAAATGTTGTTCAAAATGAACTGAAAATATTAGTCAAATATATAAAAAAATGGTTTAATTTACTGTTAAACAAATAACGCATGTTGTAATTTTCAGGAAATTAATTTCTTTAGTTTTATTTTATTTATTTTTTATTAAAACCAGTCAGTATCTGGTGTGACCATCATTTGCCTCACACAGTGCAACACACCTCCTTCGCATAGAGTTGATCAGGTTGTTGATTGTGGCCTGTGGAATGTTGATCCACTCCTCTTCAATGGCTGTGCGAAGTTGCTGGATATTGGCAGGACCTGGAACACGCTGTCGTATGCTTGGCTAAAGCTCAATGGGTGACATGTCCGGTGAGTATGCTGGCCATGCAAGAACTGGGATGTTTTCAGCTTCCAGGAATTGTGTACAGATCCTTGCAACATGGTGATGGTCGTGGATGAATGGCACAACAATGGGCCTCAGGATCTCATCTCAGTATCTCTGTGCATTCAAAATGCCATCAATAAAATGCACCTGTGTTCGTTGTCCATAACATACGCCTTAGGGTGGTCCTTATTTTTAAAGTCTCCAATTGTCATGCTCTTAACCCTTCAAATTGTTCCTTTATATAAGAAAATACAGCATGCCAATTTTTATGGCAGTAACAAAATAATTACTGGTAGCTCAATAGCTTTAAACTTTCTGAGATTTTGATGATTTTCGTAAAAACAGATAATTTGATTTGGTGTTGTACCTGGCTAGTAAAATTCCAAAAAAATCTCCATAAAAGCATCTAATGCACCATATATTCCTAAATATGTATTTTAGATACATATCTCAGTTTACTTATTGTAGAAACTAAATCCAAATTAATCCATCCATGACCCGGTTTAGCAGATTTACCTTTCCTGGTGGAATCAATACATATTTCTATTGATGATAACCTTGGTTATTGTTTGGGTTTAGAGCACATTTTTTGGTTTGAAAAATTACATTACGTTCCTTGAAATTGACCCGGAACTTTGGCCGAATCAAGCAGATTATCAGGAGGCACAGGCAACCATACATGCAATGAAAGTAGTCAATGATCCCGCCGAGAGAGGAGTGGCTCTGATTCAAGAATACAATGGCTATCTCACACACTCTGAAGAACAATTGCAGTTTCTCCTTCATGTCATGGATCTATCCAGACTGCAAAAAGTCAACACTGGCTGCTGAGCATCAGAAATGAGGGATTGTTGAAAACTTTGTGCTTTTTTTGAGATTGTTGTCATTGTTGTCATGTCAGTGTTGCTCTGATTTCAATAAAATGTAGTTCATTTGCAGCAACTTTTAATATTACTATTACTTCACAATAACGCCGCACAGCTTAACATAGGCAATCTTCCACATGATTGAGCTACCTCTAAATATCATTTTTGTCAACATTTTTGCATATTTCTAATTTTGAAGTTAAAAGGAACAGTTTAAGAGGTTAAGACACTACATTTTGCAAAAAAAAAAAAAAAATTGGACTTGATAAGGACCACCCTAATACACCTGCCCATACCATAACCCCGCCGCCACCATGGGCCACTCGATTCACAACGTTGACATCAGCAAACCGCTCACCCACATGACGCCATACACGCTGTCTGCCATCTGCCCAGTACAGTAAAAACCGGGATTCATCCGTGAAGAGAACACCTCTCCAAAGTGCCAGATGCCAACGAATGTGAGCATTTGCCCACTCAAGTCAGTTACGACGACAAACTGCAGTCAGGTCGAGACCCCGATGAGGACGACGCGCATGCAGATGAGCTTCCCTGAGACGGTTTCTGGCAGTTTGTGCAGAAATTCTTTGGTTATGCAAACCGATTGTTGCAGCAGCTGTCCGGGTGGCTGGTCTCAGACGATCTTGGAGGTGAAGATGCTGGATGTGGAGGTCCTGGGCTGGTGTGGTTTCACATGGTCTGCGGTTGTGAGGCCGGTTGGATGTACTGCCATATTCTCTGAAACTCCTTTGGAGATGGCTTATGGTAGAGAAATGAACATTCAGTTCATGGGCAACAGCTCTGGTGGACATTCCTGCAGTCAGCATGCCAACTGCACGCTCCCTCAAAACTTGTGACATCTGTGGCATTGTGCTGTGTGATAAAACTGCACATTTTAGAGTGGCCTTTTATTGTGGCCAGCCTAAGGCACACCTGTGCAATAATCATGCTGTCTAATCAGCATCTTGATATGCCACCCCTGTGAGGTGGATGGATTATCTTGGCAAAGGAGAAGTGCTCACTAACACAGATTTAGACAGATTTGTGAACAATATTTGAGAGAAATAGGCCTTTTGTGTACATAGAAAAAGTCTTAGATCATTGAGTTAAGCCAAAAATGGGGGCAAAAACAAAAGTGTTGCGTTTATAATTTTGTTCAGTGTATGTCTTTAGCAGGTGATGTCAAAATGTCAAATGCTCTAAGTTTTGATGGACATCTCCTGAATATGTCTAAATTATCTTTACAGGTTTATTTCTCTTGCTGTATTTTAGAGCAGCCATTATGAAATATTTAAATGTGGGCGGGGCTGGGTGAAACTTTCGGATCGTTGCTGGAATAATATGCGATTCGTGACTTGCTCATTTATCCACCTCCTCAGTCGCTCTCTCTCTCGCTTCTTTTGCCTCTCTAGCGGGGCGGAAGAAAGAGAGATGAATTTTTCATGAGGATGGAGAGCCAAGAGAAGCAGCCGAAGGAGGTGTGTGAAAATGCACAGTGCGGTTTGGGCCTCAGGCGGCCATAGCCTTTGATATTAAAGAGTCACTTCATGTTGGATTTGTTTATGGGGGAAAATGGTGAGAAATGTGTCATTGATTCATATTCGAGCTGAACAGCATGAGCCAAACATGCAAACACACAACAGCATTTATGTGTATATATATGCATGCAGACGGCAGCGTGCATTCATAACTCATGTCATAAACTGCAAGGCACAACAAAACGCCCACCCACACCTCACAAGAGACTAACCGCAATTCCCCCGTGGATGTGTGTTGGCGATCAGATTTACACAGAGCAAAACAATTCTATGGTTACCTGAGACAGAATGCTTTAATATTATCTGTGTGTTTACAGATAGATTGTATTTAATGTGTAGACAGGAGTCAAAATTGTTTGCAGGTTTTGATAAAAAGATCATGCATTCTTGAAGTTTGGTAGACTAAGGTTTTGGAGCTATGGAAACCAGTAAAAACACACAGACAAATATTTGACCTTTCAAACACATTCGCAAACTGATCTAACCATTTAGAAATTAAAAAAGTTTATGGTGCTCAAGAAATTATCTTTGACTTGCCCCTTTCTAACATACAGTATGTGAGGTGTTTGGAAAGCATACTACATACCACTCTTACTATTTCTGCCCTATTTATATATATTGGTAAGCCATACTACCATACTATTTGATGCAGTTTATACATACAGTAGTATGCATAGCAGTCTTAGCCAAAATAGAGTGCTGCAGTCATGACGTCAAAACCAGGAAGACTAAATCACCAGTGGTTCCAATTTATGAATAAAATAAGATCTGTATTAAACATAAGTTGACAATACTGACGGTTCACACGCACTTTCAGGACCGTGCACAGAGTGAAGTCTGAGCTCAGTATTTTGAGTAATATTCTTTCTTTCTCGCAAAACCTTATATTTTGCCTCCTGATCACTTTCTATATATGGCGCGCGTCTCGTAGTATCATTACATAATAGTTTTGTATCCTTTTTCTACAGTTTGAGCCTGGTCGTCATTCACTGCCATTATATGGAGGAGCACATGCAGGACATTTTTCAAAACTTCTCCTTTTGTGGTCAAAAAAAAAAAAGAATAAAGGACATAGGGTATTGGAACAACAACAGGGTGAGTAAAAGATTACTTAATTTTTATTTTAGGGTGAGCTGTCCCTTTAAGGACCTATCAGCCTGCGCAATCTAGAGTCTCATGACAGAACTTTGTATGTTTCTAATAAGCAACTAGATAAGAGCGTTTGGGGTATGAGTGTGTGCCACAGACCTAATTTTACTCATAAATTAAAAAACTCCATTAAATCCCCATAGGAAAATCTTGAGGGAACTAGTGCTGAATTAGCCTTCAGGGTTTTGACATCATCCCTGCACCACTCTATACCCTTTCAGTTCATGAGCTAGAATTTTATTTGAATTCAAATGAATTGGAATTTAGTGGTTGGAGAAAAAATCGATCCATCGATGCATCGCGATTCTCTCTCCAACGATTCTGGATCGATTCTGAGAATTTCAGAATCGATTCTGAGCAGTTTATAACCAGATGTGCGATGACGCAGAGTTTGCTTTAGAAACACCCGTCTTCTGCTTGTTAACAATTCCCCACACACGTACCTTCAGTAAAATAATATTTAATAAAGTTCGGAAAGGTTGAAACGAATTATAAGGACATTCACAGGCTTCATTGCACAGGATGCGCTGTGAGAGACGCGCGCGCGCTCTGTTTGATGTTACACTTGAAGTGTGCTCTCTCGCGCGTCGATATTCTCCTTAAAAATGCTCTACGAAGTCATCGTTTATGTGGTTTGGAATGCAGTGGACTTATATATTTAAAATATGAACCTCGCTAACAGAAGGCTGCTTTCAGTTTCAAATGCTGATGCGCGCTTTGTTTGTGTTGACTGCTCGCTCATGCGGCTGTGCGACTCCGTGTAAGTGGTTTAATATACTTGTGCAAAATGAACGTAAACACAGCAAGTTATGTCTTAAGGGATTAATCGGTGAGGACAAACCACATTACTACTTGTATTTAAAAAGAGATCCGAGCGTGAATGCAGCTAAATAGATATATAAGATATCTCAGTCTAATAAGATGTCAAAGTAAAAAAACAAAAGTATGATGAAAATAAATCACTCACAGTTCTTGAATGGAAAATGTTCAGATAATCTTAAATACTGAAAGCACTCTTCTGTTTCTTTGTCATTTGTTTCTATGCTTCTTTATTATTTGCTATTTATATGGTACTTTGAAGTTATATTAGTTTAAAATTCTTAAAATAAAACTGTTTTAATGTTTTATTTATTTTATTTGTAATTATAAAATTACTACTTAATTACTTATGAATTAATGGGGGGGGGGGGGGGGGTTGATAAAGAATCGTTCTGGAATCGTTCTGGAATCGTTCTGGAATCGGATCGTGACTCCCAGAATCGGAATCGGATCGGATCGTGAGGTGACTGAAGATTCCCACCTCTAGAATTTACTGAATTGAAATTCAACAGAGGTAATGCATTCTGGGAAATTAAGTCTTGACAAACTTTACATTAGTTACATTTAGTTACAATAAATATTTATTAATAGTAATTTAACTTCCTCAAATTCTTTTTAAATTGGAATTTAAAAGGCATTCTCAATTCAATTATTACATTCATATTTATGATGCACAGTATGCAAATCCTCTGTATGCATATAAAAGGATACTCTATCCAACAATGCCCTGCAGTCATATATATATACTGTATATATAATAAGAAAATGGATTATCCCTGCTAATTAACATTAATTTTCTCTTTTTAACAGTATTTTTTTTAAATAGTATGAAGTATATATTGCACAGTATGAGCACACTAGTGTTTCGAACCATTGACTCACCACAGCATTGACACTGTCGACTTTTGAAGTGATAGAGCAAAAGCAGTTCAAGTTGTGTGTCAAGTGTCAATTTTTACCCGTCGAACAGATTTTATGTCATGCACTTTTGCAGACTTCTAGTCTCAAGATGTCAAACCATCGACGGGTACTGTGGTTTCTTTCTGCGGTTCATTTCTTGAGTTTGTTTTTATGTCCATGTCAATACGAGAGAAAAAGCTTGCCTGAGAGAGACTCTAAATCTCCTGCTGCGCGTGTGAATATGTGCATTAATATTTCACGTGAACTAAAGGTTACTTATGGACAAAACCATCTATAATTCATGCCCTCAGAAAAGTCAGATCCCGACACATGACATTTAGTTTGTTTGTTTTGAATAATGCATGTCATCTTTTTAAATGTGTTTGATGTTTGAATAATTAATTTCAGGCAACCCCTCTTGGATAATTGGCACTTTTGTGTTTCCCTTTGATCTGTTTGCACTATTCTCTCTCTCCATCCTCTCCTTCTGTCTTTCATCGCTCTGATGGTGATGTAACATGGCAAAACCTAGATGTTGTTGAACTATCTTGTTCTGATTACCCAGCATTCTCCCACACATCCAAACAGCCCTTTGAGATTCCATGACCATGAGAAATTTCCAGAGACAAAAGGAAATGGTATTCAAAATGCATTTAACTTTTCTAACAATATTCAGCAAGAAATCATGTAGGCCAAGGCTTTATCCTTTGGGATTGGACTAAATCATGAGGAGAAGGCCTGTTTGGCTATTTAGCATCAATATTACTCTCTCATTCTTGTTTTAAGGATTTGAACAAATCCATAACCTATGGTGGGATACATCTATAGAGACAAGAAGACATGGGCAACCAAATAGCAGCAACATGCTAAAAGCAACCTGGGGGTGCATTGTTAAAACAAGTGCAAAAAGTACTCTGAATACTGTAGTAACCACATTCAGTAGCAACATACAAAAACAACTCTGTACACCTTAGCAACTACAGAGTGACGTGCCAAAAACCATTCTGAACAGCAACTACAGAGTAACATGCTAAAAAACATTCTGAACACCTTAGCAACCATATAGTTTAAACTAGGGCTGCAACAGCTAATCGACAAAAATTATATTGATTATAATCGATAAAGAAAATAATCGAACGCGAATTTGATTATCGATTAGTCGCGTCTGCGCGCTGTGGACGAAAACCATCCGTCAGTCACGTCGCTTTACAGTACTAGTGAGTAGTAACACATTTTTGTGTATAAAACACATATAGAAAATAGCGGAGGACACAGTGTGAGCTGCTCCGGTAAAGGTAACGTTACATGATCCAAGTTGTCTGAAATATGAGAATGCTTTACATTTAGTAGTGCAGGTAGGCTAACGTTACTGTTTATTATAAGCAGAAGCGTTTACCTCGGATAGAACTGTCGTGCTTTGACAGATGCGTGTGCTGTTTAATACACGGGTTTCTTGTATACAAACAATACCGGATGCGCGCGCATCCAGGAGGCAGAAAACGCCTCGGTTACGACTGTAACCTCGGTTCCCTGAAGAGGGAACGAGCGTTGCGTCGAGAATGACGCTATGGGGAACGCTTTGCGTGATGACGTCTTGAAGCACATGTAAAATCAGTCCAATGGTGTGGCGGAACGTCAGAGGCGGGTGACGTCACGTACCAGGAAGCTATAAAAGCCGGCCCGAAACAGAAAACGAAAGCTTCGTAAAAGTCTGAAGTCGAGCTGACAGGCATGAAGGAGATATGGCAAGGCGACGCAACGCTCGTTCCCTCTTCAGGGAACCGAGGTTACAATCGTAACCGAGGCGTTCCCTTTCAAGGGAACTCCCGTTGCGTCGAGAATGACGCTATGGGGAACGTCTATACCAACGCCTCCATAGCTACGAATGTCTGTCCTGTGTGTAATCTAATAGAGCAGCACTAGGATGACAAAACATGAGACCCTGGAGCAGAGTCTAGATCCAGAGAGTAGAACCTGACGAAAGTGTGCGGTGAGGACCAGCCTGCCGCATCACAAACGTCCTGTAACGAAACTCCTGATATAAGGGCCTTAGAGGCCGCCATACTCCTCGTAGAGTGCGACCGGACAGCCAAAGGAGAAGGCTGTCCAGCCACCTCATAAGCAAGTGAGATAGTCTCAACCACCCACTGCTCATTCTTTGCTTAGACACTGGACCTCCCTTGTTAGGGGAGCAAATGTCACTTTTACGCCACAGGGCAGCTCTGTGGACATACGCGTCTAACGCCCGAACAGGGCAAGCAAATTATTAGCCTCCTGGTCCGATTTCGAAAGGGAGGAGGACCTCCAAGTGCCACGAGGGAAACGAGATACCAAAGGGGTCTTACCCCACAGACATTCCACCCAAAAGAATGTGGTAAGCACCTAAGGCCGCCACATAAACCTTTAAGGTGGACGGGGTCAGACCTGCAGTGAACCGGTCCTGCAGGAACTCCAGAACTGTACCAATTGGGCAGTTGACTGGATCCAACCGACGGTCACTACACAAAGAGGTGAATACTCTCCAGTTCAGGGCATAAAGTTTCCTCGTGGAGGGAGCTCTGGACTGTAGAATGGTCTCAACAACCTCAGTTGAGAGACCTGACTCTATGAGCTGGGCCCCCTCAGAGGCCAAGCCCACAGGTTCCACAGTTCTGGGCGGGGGTGAAATATCGAGCCCTCCGCCTGGGACAGAAGGTCCCTCCTGACGGGTAGCTCCAGAGGAGGCCCGTCGAGGAGCGACACAAGATCGGGAAACCATACTCTGCCCGGCCAGCGCGGGGCTAAGAAGCAGGCAAACCCGGTCCCTGCGAACTCTCTCCAGAACTCCCGGGAGCAGAGCAACTGGGGGAAAAGCGTACAGACGTAGCCTCGGCCACGTCTGCACCATAGCATCCAGTCCAAAGGAGCTGGATGCGTGAGGGAGAACCAAAGTGGACAGTGAGACGTCTCTCGAGACGCAAACAGACCCACTTAAAAATTCCATATCAGCTCCACCACCTCGGGGGTGGAGCCACCATTCCCCGGGCCTCAGCCCCTGTCTCGACAGAGTGTCTGCTCCTATATTTTGGACCCCGGGGATGTAGGCTGCCTTGAGTGACAGCAACTTCCCCTGGGACCACAAGAGGATATGGCGTGCCAGCGCAAACCCCCTTGATATAGGCGACTACCAACGTGTTGTCCGTATGTACTACACATGGTGTCCCCTGAGACCTGTGATAAAGCTCCTCAGAGCCCGGAAGACAGCTAACATCTCTAGGCGATTGATATGCCAGGAACGATGATGGTCTTCCCACAGACCTTGAGATGAGCGACCCTCAGGATCGCTCCCCAACCCGTGAGAGAAGCATCCGTCGTTAGCAGTTTGCGACGACAAGGAGCTCCCCGCACTGGGCCCTGGGACAGGAACCAAGGTTTCTTCCACATAACCAAGGCACGTAGGCATCACCGCGTGACCTTGATTGTGCGAAATGGGTTGCCCCTCGGGGAAAAACCCTCTGGTCCTGAGCCACCACTGCAGGGGCCTCATGTGCAGCAGTCCAAAAGGTATCCCGTTGGAAGCTGCTGCCATGAGACCCAACAGTCTCTGGAACTGTTTGACAGTGAGTAGCTGGCCTAGCTTTACACTTCTCACAGCTGCCAGGATCGAAGCGTGGCAATGACAGGCGTGCCTGCATCGACACTGAATCCCAAACCACGCCTAAAAAAGTGGTCCTCTGGAGTGGAGAAAGCACACTCTTCTTGGCGTTCAGCCGTAACCCCAACTCTTTCATATGGGCGAGAACAACATCTCGATGTTGAACCGCCATCTAATGCGACTGAGCTAAAATCAACCAATCGTCGATGTAGTTCGTGATGCGAATACCCCGGAGGCGCAGAGGCGCCAGAGCTGCATCCACGCATTTGGTGAAAGTGCGGGGTGATAAAGCCAGGCCGAATGGAAGAACTCGATATTGGTATGCTTTGCCCCCGAAAGCAAACCTCAGGAACTTCCAATGTCACGGACGGATGGAAATATGCGTCCTTGAGGTCTATCGTGACAAACCAGTCCTCGGACTAATCTGTGGCACGATTGTCTCAATGTTAACATTTTGAACTTGAGCTGCATGACAACTCGAAGACCTAAAATGGGACGCAATCCCCCGTCCTACTTTGGAACTATGAAGTACCGGCTGTAAAACCCGGTTTCCCTGTTGGAGGGAGGTACATATTCTATGGCCCCTTTCTCTAACAGAGTGTTTACTTCCTGTTCCATAACCAGAACCTGCTCGGGGCCCACCATTGTGGGCAGGACCCCCATAAACCGCGGTGGGCGTTACTAGAATTGTATCTAATACCCTTTTTCCACGGTCTGCAGGACCCAACGAGAAACATTTGACAGTAGCTTCCACGCTGTCAAAGATTCTACTAGAGGTACCAGTCTCTCGAGACTGGTTTCTGGATTTTGTTGCTGTTGAGTAGTCGGTTCGTCGCCCTGTAACGGCGCACCGGCAGGGAACGACCAAACAGACTGCTCTAGCACCCTCCTCAGAGGGGGCGGGCATCCCGAGGCCACTACGTTTCCGGGTGGACCTTGAGATATGTGCTCGCCGGAGACCGCTGCGCCCTGTAACACCGGAGGCGGCAGGGTTGGCAGAACGGTCCCCTGAGGGCACCGAAGAGAGACGGCACCGTATTTTTCTCCTGCTGTTGAGCAGTCGGTTCGTCGCCCTGTAACGGCGCACCGGCAGGGAACGACCAAACAGACTGCTCTAGCACCCTCCTCAGAGGGGGCGGGCATCCCGAGGCCACTACGTTTCCGGGTGGACCTTGAGATATGTGCTCGCCGGAGACCGCTGCGCCCTGTAACGCCAGAGGCGGCAGGGTTGGCAGAACGGTCCCCTGAGGGCACCGAAGAGAGACGGGCACCGTGAAAAGAGGTGTTAACCGCTCTGCTTCGGGGGGACTACCCTCATTTGTCCTGAGCCCTCAGACATCAGGACTTTTTCCCAGCAGCCTTCTTGGCGGTAATAACGGTCCGCAGATCCGTTTTACCCCTCGAAGACTGCTGGGTTTGAGAGCGCCCTCCGTGTCCCCGAGATTTTTGTGGGGGAGCACGGGAGGAAACGCTCTGTTTCTGAGTGGCGCGGTGCTCAGCGCTCTTTTTAGAGGAGTGAGGCTGCTCCCGCTCAGCAGCCTCATAGAAAGAACGGCGGGGGAGAAGTTTCTGAAGTGCAGCTGCCTGTTTTGAAGCTTCTTGTGACTTCGCTACAGCACTATTAACTGCGTCTCCAAATAACCCTTGCGTGGATACTGGTGCATCTAAAAGAACATGTTTTTCTTTGTCCTTTATGTCACTTAAGTTAAGCCACAGATGCCTCTCAGTGGCCACCAGGGCTGCCATAGAGCGGCCGATGGATTTAGCCGTCTCCTTGGTGGCCCTGAGAGACAAATCCGTGGCTCTACGCAGTTCAGACACCGTATCAGCACTAATACCCCCGCCCTCCTCAAAATCACCCAATAACTCAGCCTGGTAAGCCTGCATTATGGACATTGTATGTAAACACGCTGCAGCTTGACCGGCGGCGGCATAAGCTTTATGAACCAGGGAAGAAGTAACTTTTACTGGCTTGGATGGAAGTGCAGGAGCCTTCAGAGAAGATGCCGTTGCTGGAGAGAGATAGCTCGCGAGCGTCTCTTCCACCTTCGGCATCTCCCCATAACCATGCTCTTTATAATTGTGAATGGATGAATAGTGTGATGTTTGTGCAGTATACACTCGATATGACACTGGTTTCGCCCACGATCTCGACACCTCGGTGTGGAGATCGGGGAAAAACGGCAGGCTCCTGCGCTGGGGCTGCGCACGAGATGGCAGGAAGCGTTCGTCGAGCTTACTTTTCGAACGAACGTCCTGCCTATCTTCTGGCCACTCAATAGACAGTCTGTCAACAGCTCTAGTAATGACATCGAGCAGTTCCTCAAACGCATGAGACTGAGGTGGCGAATCCTCAGACTCAGCTACAATACTCACAACATCCAACTCCTCAGAGCTGGATAGTTGCAGTACTGGTACCTCTATCGGGGGGGAAGAAACCGCAGCGCGTGCTTCCACACCCTGATAAGAGGCACTGGATCTATCAGACGGATGCTGAGATAAGGCAGAGCCCGTCTCAACATCCACTGATAAATCCATCTGTGAACCCCAGGTCTGAGATCGACGCCGTGCCTCGGCAGCGGCGGGACCCGAGCCCTGGGGAGCGTGGTCGGGATTGAACCGAGCCAAGCGGGATCGGAGCGTACGCAATGGAAGCGCACAGCAATGCACACAGTCACCACCCTCGAGTGCTGACTGGGCATGCTCCTCTCCCAAACAAACAACACAAAGAGTGTGTGTGTCACCTCCCGTTAAATAACGCGGGCAGGGATGGACACACACTCTAAACTGCTGCTCGCTCGCCATACTGAATATATATATATATATGATATAGACAGACAACACCAAATATACAGACAGATTTCACACAGAGCGCAACTGAAGACTCAGAAAGCTTTCGTTTTCTGTTTCGGGCCGGCTTTTATAGCTTCCTGGTACGTGACGTCACCCGCCTCTGACGTTCCGCCACACCATTGGACTGATTTTACATGTGCTTCAAGACGTCATCACGCAAAGCGTTCCCCATAGCGTCATTCTCGACGCAACGGGAGTTCCCTTGAAAGGGAACCGCTATCTGTTATGCCGAGTTCTGTAAAAGAACATTGTAATTAACGTAGATTTCGCATTGTTTGTAATTCCTTGTTGACTCAATAATAAACTGCAATTTCAGAGTTGGGTCTGTTTGTTTGTGTCGCATATTTAAAACGTCCAACTGTTTACGAATCAAAATCCGGACATACTGTGATGCATAGCCTATGTATGAATTATCATGTTAAGTTAGTAGTAATGTAATAGCCAATGTTAGCAGTGCAGCATCTCTAGAGCCCGAATTTGCTTTTATATAAGTTAACCTTTGTTTATGTTACTTTACGACCTGCAACATTTCATGACACATATAACGTTACTGTAAATCAAAGATTTGACGATGGATTATGTGGGAATTCAGCCATTAGTACCTCCGACCATGGCGATTATAATCTATATATAAATATTAAAAAACTTACTCTCAGCAATGGTGAGATCTTGCCGGATCCCTACGCAATACATGACGATCTTTGGATTGTGGATGACAAGAAGTGGCCAGCAATTGTATGGCCTGATATATATAATTATCTTATTCAGACACCAAGTGTGTATACAAGAGAAATGATTAGAGCGTACAAATCCCTTGATGCGTACAACTACGTGCTATGTGGTCATGTGCAGCTCGTCAAATTATGAAAAGAAAGAATATAACATACAACTTCCTCCTTCTGTCCCACTCTTCCATTCGCCTAGATTTGGAATTACTTACAACACGTATAATTTAAATGAGCAGATAAAACACAATAGATAGGCCTGCATGTAAATAAATTACGCAACAACTCCTTGGCATTTTGACTTAGCGACAACACCACCACTTTGCTACTAGCCTAAACCCTTTACTCCGGTACGAAGACCGCGGGTCTTTTGCCTCTTGGTTGCGTGCGCAAGCAGTGATGACGTCGCCGAGAAATCCATGTATGCTTTTAAGACGTGTTTTCCTCAGCGCAAAACTTTTTCGGTTATATCTTTACCTTTAAATTCCCACGAAGTGTTTCCATTGTGCATATTATACAAGCGACTCTTCAGACTTCAATGACTGAGCGCATGTGCGTCAAACAGACGGAGCACAGTAGAATAGGAGCTTTTTGTTATATCGTATTGTATCGTACATCGTTATGGAATAGCCCATTAATGTAATATAATAATTAATAAGCCCCCTGAATAGCAACATTCTACCACTATGAACACCTAGCAGTTACCTAGCAACATGACCCATTACAAACAACTTAGCAACCCCGTAACAAAATGCTAAAATCATTCAGACCACCTTAGCAGCAACATAGCAACGCCCTGGCAACCACACACAACATCATTGTGATGGTGACTTTTCCATTCACATTTTCTCACAAACAAAAAAAGTGTTGTAAATAAATACGTCTATTTGATCGCATGGTGTCTCTTGGTAATCAAACCATTTAAATTTCCTAAGGTTAAACTGAATTTTTTTTAAGGTCACTTAAAAGGACACTTTTTCAACAAAAAACGTACAACTTTTTATGCGTTTTGGCTGTTCAATACATGACAATGGCATTTTGGTGGGCCTGAAAATACAAACTTTAGAAAACTGGTTTCAAATTGCACATTTTTAAAAACGATACCATTATCATCTCAGTGTAAACTACAAAACGTGAATTTGTGAAAACGGTGATGTAACACGCATGCGTATGCATGTTCAGTCAGTCTATAGGTGCGTAGTGTTTCTTTACAAAGTGACATCGCCAACGCCAAATGGCCTGGCATCGTGGCATGAATACAGTGTTTAGTCGTTTTCACGGACCCGTGTGAACGGGATTGTTTTGACAAAGTTGTCGTCTGTATGCAAAAAAACGCAAGGAAAAACCTTTCAGGTATTACCACATCATTGTTGTGTAAAAGTATACCCTTATTCTTTCTGGTCAACTTAAAAAACCTCTCTGAAGAACACTGAAGCACACGGACAAAAAACACATCTCACACACACATCCAGCATCTCTACACACTTACACATTTAACACACTGCTTGTCTCCAGGGCGAGGACAACCATAAATGTATTTCTCTGTCTCCTTCATTTTTGAAGGTGGAAGAGTGGAAGTTTACTGCTGAGAACAGGGTGTGTGTGACGTCTGTGTGAGCGCGAAAGCGTTTTGATGGTTTCCCATTTCTCACCTCATAAAACAAACGAAAATGTCAGAGTGAAGGCAACAAAGAGGATGATTTATAGCCTTGTGTGTGTGTGTGTGTGTGTGTGTGTGTGTGTGTGACTCCCCATGCACTGCCTCTGACTGCCTCACAGCTCGTGTTGCGACATGTAACCTTGGAGATTAAATTAGGGGCCAAAAAATACAGGAAGCGTTATAATCGATTCTGAAATAACAAAGTGGTAGATGACAACAACAGCAACAACAACAGTTGGATAAAAAAACAAAAAAACTTTTATTTAGTTATTTTTTATTTACAGTAAATCACTGGCAGCTGTGGTTGCCTGAAATTTTATACTTAATTTAACTTAATTAAAAAAATAAATTAAATTAAACTTAATATAAATAAATGTATCTATGGATTGTGAGGTAGTTCTTAATTTTGTCTATAAAATATTATTAAAAAATATTTTAAGTTTTTACAGTATTTTAAAGTAAAATTTACAACATTTATGTAAGTGCAACACTTATGTAACATTTAAGTGTAATTTTTTTACTATGTATATACTCTGTATAATGTTAATATCTGTGCTACATTAAATAAATTACATAAAACATTCTAAAACACTAGAAACTTTTTAGTAAATCTAAAGAAACTTGATGGTTTGTACGTGTAATTCTTTCAACATAAGATGATATGCCATTTTAGTACAGTGAACTCATTGTCATGTTCAAGAAAATTTGAAATGATTCGTCTTCAACTGTCCAATTTTGGTGAGCTCGTGCAAATTGTAGCCTCTCTTTCCGATTTGTAGTGGAGATGAGTGGTACCCGGTGGGGTCTTCTGCTGTTGTAGCCCATCCGCCTCAAGGTTGTGCGTGTTGTGGCTTCACAAATGCTTTGCTGCATACCTCGGTTGTAACGAGTGGTAATTTCAGTCAAAGTTGCTCTTCTATCAGCTTGAATCAGTCGGCCCATTCTCCTCTGACCTCTAGCATCAACAAGGCATTTTCGCCCACAGGACTGCCGCATACTGGATGTTTTTCCCTTTTCACACCATTCTTTGTAAACCCTAGAAATGGTTGTGCGTGAAAATCCCAGTAACTGAGCAGATTGTGAAATACTCAGACCGGCCCGTCTGGCACCAACAACCATGCCACACTCAAAATTGCTTAAATCACCTTTCTTTCCCATTCTGACATTCAGTTTGGAGTTCAGGAGATTGTCTTGACCAGGACCACACCCCTAAATGCATTGAAGCAACTGGCATGTGATTGGTTGATTAGATAATTGCATTAATGAGAAATTGAACAGGTGTTCCTAATAATCCTTTAGGTGAGTGTATATGTATAACTTTTTACAATTTTTACTATATTCTACAGTAAAATAACATACACAGTCTTTTAAAGTGTAATATTTTACTATGGTAAGGTATCCTATAGTTAAATAATTAACTATAGCACTTTTTCATATTTTTTGGTTAAAAATATCCTCGCTGTTTACAGTGTGGAATGACTCTTTTGAGAAACAGCCTGTGAAGTAAACAACAAAACAAACCCCAAAAATGTGTGAAAGATGAGAGTGATTTGTAAATCAGACATCAAATGAACAAAAGATGAGTAAGAGAGACATGGCATGTTTTGTCACTGAGTCACCTGAAGTGAGAACACACGTTAGCTGACAGAAAACTCTCTCACTATCCTCAGTCTCACCCACAGAAGTGTTGGACTCGAGAGGGTTTTCTTTCTCCTTAAGAGGACAGTTGGAGGCAGGTGTGAGTTTTTAGAGTGACGATGCGTCAATATCAACTATCACACAATTACACACACATACACACTTGTTCTAAAAAAAGTCTTCATAGTCTTCATTCACAGGCCAGAGTATCCCGAGAGAATCACAATGATTTTACAGTGTTCTCAAATCACCCCAGCCACCTGATTTTATTAATCTTAACAACAGATGCTCCAGTAAATGCCAGAATGAACAAAAAGTTTCAAAAAGTTTTCCTTGAAAACTTTTACCGTTTTTATTTTAATATTTGTTATATTTAAAAGATAACCTTTTATGCCTAAAAGATAACGAACAAACACACACACACACACACACACACGCACGTTGTGTTTAAATCTTTTATGGGGACTTTCCATAGACATAGTGACATATTCTGTCCCCTACACTAACCCAACCCCTAAACATACCCATCACAGAAAACTTTCTGCATTTTTACATTTTCAAAAAAAAAAAAAAAAAAAAAAAAACATTTATAAACTGTTTTCCTCATTGGGACCAAAAAATGTCCTCACAAGGACAAGGATTTCGGATATTGCCATCTTTGAGTGGGGACATTTTGTCCCCATAATGTAGGGTTTACCAAGATTACACACACACACACACACACACACACACACACACACACACACACACACCAATCAAATGCTCTCTACAATGAGAATGTCCCCTCCTCCTAAATCCACTTGTCACTGAATTGACATGACAAGCTGCTAAGCTGTGTTGTAAATTCCTGTTTCATTAGGAAATACATGAAGACAGGTAGGAAAACTGTGTTTGTTAATTTCTTGAGGTCTGGAAAACAAAGTGTGAGCAGTTTTTATGTGTGTGTATGTTTATAAGAATGAACTGCAGTTCTATGTGAAGCAAGTTAGTTCACCTGACGGCCATCTTGGAAATGCCTCAGACAGGTGTTTACTATCATGCAAGAATCTTTAATGCAAGTGTTTACTGTGTCAATCACATGGTTCAATCACATTGTAAAGCAATGGCTTTCAACTGGTTTTGCTTCAGAACCACAATTTTACTTTCAAGATCAAGTAACAAACCCAATAGCTGTATCTAAATAGACTGGGTCATATTTTGTTTTACCTTGAATAGTTTTAGTTTTTAATGAAGCATGCTGGCTTTGCTGTCATTTGGCTATAGCTGTCAAGAGACAGATGAATTTGCACCAAAATACAAAGGCTGCTTGAATGCATGGCCTTCGATATCAATGATAAGAGAAGTGTTTTCTCTTCCTTCATTAGGTTGGTAAGGTAAGCCTATTTTGTTTGCTTTCCTAACTCAACGTTTTTCCCCCCTTTGACTCTGTCCGAAAGAACACACAGCCCTTTTTTGGGTCATAATAACCCACCAGTTGTATATGTGTATATGTACCAGAATGCATTGTATTGTACAGTCCAGGTGATTTCTTCACAAGTACAATATGTATATCAGCTGGATATTTTTCTTTTTAAAGCTGTAAAGCTTCTGCAAAAATTGTTTAAAAATGGCTCATCCTTATTCTGTCTCTGGTGTAGGTTTGAATGCTGATAAACTGGCTCAGTGATTTCATTAACTATGCATGCAGGCTACTGATGACAGTTACCCTCAGAGATTCCCTAAGATCATAGATGCACAAAATAACAGCAGCGAGAAGATGAGCTTCCTTATTAGAGCTTGTATACGGTAGCTGTGGAAACAGTTTTTAGATGCATGAATCAGGACGGGTCAGTGCGTTTGGTGAAAGATGTTAGCATGCCTGTATGATTTCAAATGAGGTGTCTCTCAAAGTAGCCCGGGGAGGAAAGATAATGGCACGTTGAAAATAAACAAAAATGCTGGGTTGTTTCAACCCATGTTTGGGTCAAATACGGACAAACCCAACCGTTGGGTTAGAAAAATTAAAAAATGAAACCAATTGGTTTGTCCATATGTGATCCAAACATGGGTTGAAACAACCCAGCATTTTTTAGAGTGTAGAGTAATACTGATAACCCAGTTGTGTTGTGTGCAATATTTGAAGAGAAAAAAACTTGATTAAAGGTTTGCTACTGAAATGCATTTATAGTGAGCTAGATGTGTTAGGATTATATTTTTGCTAAAGACCATTAGCAAATTAACAAAATGCACTATGCAAATTTCCTTGCAAATTATGCATAATTAGTAAAACAAAATGCTTTATAGAGAGTGTTCTTTACATTTATTTTGACCTCCTTTGAATATCTCGGCTCTGTGATTTATATTATCACAAAATATAAGCTATATATTATCTCACAACTACAAAGATGGATATACACTGCAAGTATATACAACTTTACTCACTTACATGCAGTATCGGACTAATCACTTAAAGTGATATAAACTATAGCAAATTTCAACTGCTGGATTGTTTATTCTGTAAAAAAATGGGAACTGAACTGTATTATCAAAGCACTCTGTATATAAAGTTGGAAGTATTTCCAAATTTCCCTGCATATAGGCTACAGTGCAGGCCTAATCTCAACTGTTTGATTGTTTATGTTCATATCATTGCAAAATGTAAACTATAATAGGGCTTTTCACACTTGAAATGGTTAACCCATGGGTAAACTCCTGGGTTATCTTGCTTCACGTTTCAGACTGCTCGTAATTTACCCGGGGTTAACAATTAATCCTGGGTATTCATAAACTGACTTTCGCACTGTACATCCTAAACGGTTTACGTCCTTATTTGCATATTTGTGGTGTGTCACTGATTGGACGAACTCTGTACGCAATATGTTTACATAAATGCTCAAGCATTGCGCATCCTCATATTAAATGTTGTTGATTGTATATCAAATTTATCCTGAATGGAACAGCGCTTCCAGGTTTTACTCATTATTGGCCGATGCTGTTCACGTTAACATAGCCAATAATGAGCCGGCGTTCTGACGTAGAACCTGAAAGCGCTGCACTGTGTTTACTAAGTGAACAGCGTAGAAGACTGACATGGAAGAGAAGAGAATGTTGAATAAAGTTGTTATTCTCGTTGCTTCATAACATTAAGGTTTAACCACTGTAATCGCATGCATTATTTTAACAATGTCTTTACTACCTTTCTGGGCCTTGAAAGTGATAACATTTCAGTCAATTTTTCATCAAAAATATCTTAATTTGTGTTCCGAAGATTGACAAAGGTCTTACAGGTTTGGAATGACATGATGGTGAGTAATTAATGACAGAATTTTCATTTTCGGGTGAACTAACCCTTTAATTTGCCAGTCGCAAAGTATTAAACATTCTACTTTTGAACACAACGTTCACGTGGAAATATGTTTTTGTTGGCACTTTCTGACTAGTATTTATTATCTTTTGCAAATTCCAGTACAAAATACAGTAAAAGCAACTGCCAACAACATACAGCAAAATCAAAATCTCTTGTCATAACTTTTCTCCAAGTATAATAACCTGATTCTGATGGTTTACAGAAGCACCTTCAAGTCATTAATAAACCTTTAAAGTTTGAAGGCCCCCTGAGGAGGTTTTCCTTAAACAAATCAATATCCTGCCTGATGAAATTTGTTCCAGAAACCTGTAGCCATATCATCTTGAATCACTCTTAATTTTCCACATCAGAGAAGTATGTTTTTGTCAACATCAATTCGTCCTGTGAAGTGCAACAAAATGAATTTGCTTCATATTTCAGAGGGAAATATTTCTCCAGTAAGTGTAAGGCATTTTTTGATGTTCAAAAATAGAGAAAGATTGACTGAAGTTCACAGCAGTTGAATGAAGCGCAGAAGAGTTCATCTCAGAAGCAGATCTCATTATAGGTCTCAGATGCTTAGAGATCAGGGCTAATTACTTCACTCCGTTCAGCGTTCAGAAATTAGATTTACTTACTTTTTCTGCAGACACATCCAATCCATTTAAAATTGACAGTTTTTATTTATGCATTGTAAGGTCTGAAACACATATTTCAGCTCTTATGTTGGTTGATTTAGGACCCATCACAAGAACTTTACCAGACATTTAAAGTTATTTTTTCAGGCTGTCATGTCTTGAATATATACTATCTCTTCTGCATTATAGTCTTCGCCCTTGACAAATGTCTTTGTCTCATTTGTGAATCAGTAGAACAACAGAAAGAAAGTGTATTCCCTGTGCAACAGTGTTTACTGTGTAAACAGCCGCTCACAGTGTCAGATCGTGCAGAACGGGTGCAAACAAATCCAAAACCACAGAAACTACATGAGCACATTTTAATATAATCTGTTGACTTTTTGGGGTAACTGCCTTTTATTTTTGCTGTCAGTTGTTGACTTTTTGAATTGGAGCTTGGGAATTGTATTTCCTGTTTCTGTAACTTTCTGTTCCCTTGTTGATTGTTCCTACATGGCCCTGTTTTTTCCCCCAACCATTAAAAATAGAGTATTTGAGTTTTGTTTGGAATTTCCAGTTGCTTGTTTAATTAGTCTTTTCTTTTCATTTTTGGCTTTTTAGATAAATAAATAAAAATAAACAAAAGGAAATTCCTGCTTTCGGGTTCTGACCTCCTTGCTTAAAGGGGTCATGAACTGCATTGTTTTATTGTTTATGTTTCCTGGGGTGCACTTATAATGTTAATATAATTTTTACATCAAAAATGGTCATCATTTAGAAATAAAAGGCATTTTTCCTAGCCTGATTTTAACCCTCTGATTTGATTGCTCTGTTTGAAGGGGCGTGTCTGATGTGAGACTTCAGTGTAAATGCCCACTGCTGTGATTGGCTGACCTTTAAATATGAAATGGCTAAGTGTTACATGTGGAACTCTCTTGAAAACTTTTAGCACATTTTACTATTACAGCTCTCAAGGTTAACTTATCGTGGAAAGTGTTAATTATAGCATTAAATTTAGATCTAGAGCATTATATTTAGATCGTGGCATGAAAGGTTGCAGTGATGAGCATTGTAGCCAAACACAGACATGTTGAGCGCATGAATGCAGTGATCTCGTCTTTGCAACTCGATTTCTGCACACTAACGAATGCTTTCATCATACCTAACAGTGCAAACACAATGTAAATGAGATTTGTTGATTATAACCAAAGACTATAGATAAAAGGGATTTTGTTATAAAAAGAGTTATAGTCCAGAACTATAAAAATAACCTGATAAACTTGCGCTCATTGATCGATATCTATATATAATTTAATCACAGTTTAAATAACAGATTATCACAAGAGAAACAATGTGAAGTTGACCGTTTAGTCACTGGTTTGATTTACTGACACATAGACAAAGAACATCTGACTGTACATGTATCATTACATATCAGAAATCACTGGTCACAGATCAGCCATTAGAATTAACACAGTTACTTGCATGTTGTCGCATTACTGTCGAGTCCATATCATAAAAGTCTGTTTGCAAAGCCTGCACCGGAAATTGTGACTGATTTGCCAAAGAATCCACTGTGAAATGTACCGAATACAAATAAACAATACTCAAATGAGACATTCACATTGTTGAAAATAAATAACCACATTCCAAGAATTAGGATCCTTTGGAAGGTAGTTTTATTTTTAGTCCAGTGATCCTGTATCGCTCTTCTCGCCTCGTCATCTCACTAACACGCCAGTGGGAGGCCATATTTGCAACGCATCCGAGCAAGACCAAGCCCTATCTACTTGAATGGTGGAATCCTGAAATCTCAAAAGCTGCTTGCTGTACTCACAATTAAATAACATGTTTCAAATCAGCAACAAAATCTGACATGAACTGTGCAATAAATGTTGTTTCTTATGTTCAAATAGTTTTCAGGCTAGACCAGCCAATGCTCGTCGTGTGCAGTCATAAGCAAGTCTCAGAACACTGAGTCTGTTTCCGAAATCGCATCCTTCCCTACTATATAGTAGGTGAATAACCGTATATGACAAAAGAAGTATGACTGAATTCACAGTCCTCATAAAAGATTTGGCAAAAGTACCCAGATGACCTACTACTTCCAGCGGGATTCTGAAGTGTGCATACGATGGACACTTTACTATCCCATGAGGCCACAAGAGAAGATATATGAATGGCAGTGACATCACATGATAATGACAACATGGCAGATGTAGTACATCCAGATTTTATTTTATCCATATTACACATAATCATACTGTATAGAATGTATTTTTTGCAGTTGGGAAGTAATTACTTGCTCAAAGTAAGTACCTACTCAAAGGAGTGTGCAATTTCGGACGCAGCCTGACAGTTTTTACAGCAACCGGAGCTTTAAAGGCAGCTGCAGTGATGCGATGCCCTTACCAATCAGTGATTGGCGCTTTTATTTGGAAGGTGGGGCTTATTCCGCCATATTATACATTGCACTTTCTCCCATTCATAAGTAATATGAGTGCACCGTCTTCTAAAGTCTTTGACTTTATTGTCATTTTACAGACATTCATGAGGACCAGCAAGACAACAGTCAATATGGACTATAAATGGACAATAATACCTGATGAGAGAACTAGAAATTTGTTCTTTATTATATCTGGTCAATGCAGCTTATTCTGTTGTATTTTTGAAAGCATCATCTGTCTAGTAAGTGTGCGATGCAAGGCAGACTTTTTTTTTTTTAAATGAAAGATTACACATTCATATTAGGCTTCCTTTAAATTTGCTGGTAGCCTGGTCATGTGTTTGACAGCTAATCTCCTGAAGCCGCCTCTCTAAATGCTTTTATTATTTCATAACTGTTTCTGCTGCAGATCACAGAAATAAATGTAATCTTTTAATAATGAGATTAAAGAATAATCCTCTGTCTGTTTGTGCTGCGTCGCCACCACATGAAAACCTGTAATGCAGACACGAAAGACTTCAGATGGAACTTGCTGCATTATTAATTTTTTAATCTGGAATGTTCATTTAAAATCAGGCTCTTTCCATGCCTGTGATCTGCTCTTGGAGTCGCCCTGGGGAGAGTCTGTGAGCATGCATTTTAATCAGATACTATATGATATTTGTTAAACAGTTTAATTTAGCTAAATCCTGTCTAATCATGATTGACAGCATTGAGTATGATACTTTCCACTTCAAATAAGTGATAAGCGATTTGCATCTCAAGATATGTTTTATCAAGACATGCTTGTTAGGATGACAGTCATCTTGCATAAATAGTTTTTTTCTGACCGCACGTGAAGTGACCAAACTTGTATTATTATTATTACTAATATTAATATTATTGTTTTAATTATTGTCATTAATTATTATTATTATTATGAGTAGTAGAAGTAATACTTCTAATAATAATAATTATTGTCATTAATTATTATTAG
Source organism: Scardinius erythrophthalmus (assembly GCF_964197995.2). Taxonomy (NCBI): domain Eukaryota; kingdom Metazoa; phylum Chordata; class Actinopteri; order Cypriniformes; family Leuciscidae; genus Scardinius; species Scardinius erythrophthalmus. The sequence continues at coordinate 9,251,056 of NC_138237.1, read as the reverse complement.
TATTAGTATTAGTAGTAATTCTAATAATGATATTAATACTTTTTTATGTTTTTGTAATATTACCAATTATTATTATTTTTTTTTATTTTATTTTTTGTTGCAATAACTGATCATTAAAACAACAACAACATTGCAGTAAGTTGTTGGTGTTGTTTTATTAGATTTATTTTTTATTATTTTTTATTTAAATATGATTTTAGAGACGTTAAACAGGTTAAATTGGGATTATGAACATTGATGTGCTAAAAGAATATTGTTTACTTAAGAAAAATATTGAGAATTTACAATATCCATATCAGAATTTACTGAATGTCTTTCTCGCTGGAGAATTGAACAGCCTGACTCTCAGAAATTGTGTAAAGCCAGCCAATTAGATTGCATTTTATTGTTTTGCAAAAGCTCCTGTGTATACACAGATTTGCCTGGTTGCGAGTCGTATGAGAAAAGCTTATCTTTTTATGATAAATCTTGTCTGCACATATTTGTTATTTTAGATCAGTAACTCCCATTATTAGCCATCAGAGGTTGTTCACTGAACGTTGAGAACTCTTATAAATCATGTTTGTTTCACAGCTTCTCAGTCTCACGTTAGCACACACACGCACACACACTGCCGATGCCCTTGAGACGACCCCCCTTAGATTCAGTGGCAAGTTTGAGCCTGCTGGCGTTGTGACAGAGACAATCTATTATCTAGCACAGAAAGAGTGTGTGTTCCAGAGACTGATGTGGCTTCGGCTAATGTATGCGAGAGAGGGGAAAGGATCAAGAGCAGAATTGAATGGATTCACATTCTCGTGGCGAGGAACAAGAGAATGAATGCTGAACGTCTCACGTTTTGTTTACCCTATATTTCACACCTCCATCCGACCTCTTTTGTCTTCGTATTGTATTTCGTTCTTTAATCTTCATTCTCTTTAAGTGGTGGGACTGTGTGTGAGGCTGAACTATGAGGCAAACCATAAAATGCTTTTATGCCTCCACAGTAGGTGCTAAGATGCTTTCATAAAACCATCTCTCGATAGGCGGATGTTATCACAATTTAATTGCTTGATACCCTGAAGAAGCTCTTGTCTTGAATTAGGCCGGTCTCCTCTCCAGCATGCCCGTGTTTTCATCTTTTTGCATTTCTTCTCTCTGTGATGTCATAATGCCCAGTTTTCTTCCTTCAGCACATCTGGGTCACAGCTAAGAAGAATTATTTAATTCACATGAGCATGTTTTACTGCTACACTTAAAAAAAAAGTAATACTTTTACTCAGCAAGGATGCATTAAATTGATAAAAAGTGACCATAAAGACATTCATAATGTTACAAAATATTACTATTTCAAATAAATGCTGTTCTGTTGAACTTTGTTCATCAAAAAAAATCCTGAAAAAATGTGTCATGGGTTACACAAAAAATATTAAGCAGCACAACTGATTCCAATATTGATGATATTAAGAAATGCATCAAATCAGCATATTAGAATGATTTCTTAAGGACAATGTGACACTGAAGACTGGATAGTCTTTTGCATTGTACTATTTTTTTATTTATTTTTTCACTGAAAATATTTTTATAATCATAATTTCTCTTGCTTTATCCCCATCTTGGATTTTTTTTAATTTTTTTTAGCATTTAAGATGATGGTCCAAATATGAAATCGCATCACTTTGAAACCTGCCTTGGCCTCGGTAGTGTGCCTATAATACTATAAAATGCCCCTTAGGTAGGCAGCATACTAGGATTTGGAACAGGTCTTCAGATTAACATATTGCCTGTTGCCTTTCTGCGTCACTCCTGGTTGGATCACAGTGTTTTGGAGGGATTATACAACGCTTGTGTGTAAATGCCCTCTTCAACCCCTGTCTTGTAGTCCTCTCTCTGCATTTGTCACGCAGACACATCTCAGTGATCTCAGACCTTTGAAGTGCATCGACGTCATTTGTGATTTAATCTGATGGTTTGCACTCACAATAAGCGCTGTTGAGTCATTAAATATTCAGAATATTAAGTGGCTGGTGGCTTAATGCATCCAAAATGAAATACATTTCCATACAGAAGTCGGAAGTGTTTGATAGATGACTCTCTGTGTGTATTGTTTTATCCAGATGATTCGGTGAGATTGGAGATGACGAGGTTTGTACAGGCTGTGAGTGTAAAAATGATGAATCTTGCTGATGGAGGCAGAGAGAGCGATGAGAACATCGAGACCTCCATATTAATCGCATCTGTATGTCCTTGTCTGATCTCGATCCGCATGATCTGCCTCCTGTTTCACTCAAGGACTCAAAAGCAATTTTGCCAAGCATATTTTAGCATTATTCCCATCAAATTCATAGATAAATAGTGGAATTCAAAATATTATGCATATTTTTAAATGGGTGTTTACAGGATGTACCACATCTGTGACATATCGGCTATTATAGACAAAATATGTCTGTCAATTTTGTATAAAGGCGATGGTTCAGTTAGGAGAGTTTCTTTTTTTCCTAGAATGAATTTAGAGATTTTTATTTTAAATCTATCATTTAATGTCATTAAATATATATATATATATATATATATATATATATATATATATATATATATATATATATATATATATATATATATATATATATATATGCTGCTGTCATTATCACGTTAGGTATTTTAGGAAACAATTGAATTTGTCCATACAAGTTGACAGGGAAGCATTAGTGGTCAACCAATATATAGTGCCAATGCTGACATATTGGCCAATATTTGGAAGTTTTTAATTATCGCATTGGCCAATAAGCTTTTCTGTTTGGCCTATATTGGAAACAGGACTTTGACGGAGACTGAGCATGCATGTTAATTGTTATATCTTCTGTTTTCATTTTTGAGTGCATTGACAGGTGACACTGAGAGACTCTTTACATGTTCTTTTGAGTTCTTCAGAGTCATTCATCTTCATTTTTTCCTCAGTTTCCCTCAAACTAATCTCCACTAATCCCTTACTGACCAATTATGCATTTACTGTAATGGGGTTGATTGACAGGACGCTTTAGAGCCCCTTTTTCAATACTGACCTCCTCATAATCAGTGTGTGAGGCGCATACATTAGAGAGCTTTATTTTGACATCCACTTAGCAATGTGTTTTCTGAGATCAATTCAAACACACGCACTGGCCTTTCAGAGCCCTTTCTTTCCCCTCAGGCCTTCTGTTAATCTCTTCTCATTTTCTGTGTGTTTGTATCTGGCCAGGAAGATCAATGTGGTCAGATCAACTGTCCTGTTGTCTTCCTGTTTACCATCTCTTGATTTATTTGATCTCTCTCTCTCAGCCTTCCCTTCCAGCACAACAATCAATGGCATTTGGCTGGTTAAAGTGGTATACTGCAACACATTTATAGTGTTTGTTATATGGTTAATGTAAAAAAGCATAAAAAAACTGTACTGTCACAGATAATGCAATGAAAATTCAATTATCTTTACAACGCTGATAAAAAAAATATCAAAGTCCTTGAGCGAATCTCACAAAACGGGTCAAGAACATGTTCAAGAACATGTCATGGTCATATTTAACCAGAAATCTGAATGCAAAATAAAAATAATTTTCAAAACTATATTTTTCTGCTTATTAAATGCAAAAAATATATTTACTTATTTATTTATCAAAAAAAAAAAAAAAAAAAAAAAGAATAGTCATGAAATATTTTTCTGTCTTTTTTCTTTTGGTTTTGGGTTGAATTCACCCTCTGATCCCAGTGTTATGTAGTAGTAGCTGTGAAATATGATCTGGGGTACGGCAGGTCTTTGTAACCTCCTGTACAAAGTTTCACCTGTACGTAATGAAACCCAGAATACCTCGGCCACAGGAGCAGCAGGTCACCTGCTAAGAGCAGCGATTTAATCTGTGAGCCCTGCCGAGCCCTGCCGAGAGGCCAGAGGATGCAGCCAATATACTCCAAACTCATTAATATAAATGCAGGGGTGAGCCGGAGCCCTGTGGAACGCCTCTCCGTGGAATATTTAAACTCTCTTTTCACCATCGATGTATTTTCCAAATGCATTGACGCACTATGATGCCACCTTGCAAATGTCGCCAGCATGATCTGCCACCTTAAGTAGAATCAAATGCTTTTAAACTAGAGCCATGTTTTATGTCAGCTAAATTATGTCATTTGATAAGCAAAATCTATTTAAAAAGGTTCTCCAAGAGTTCTGAGGTTCAGCGAGAGCTGAAAAGGTTTCTTGATCCATCCATCCATCCATCCATCCATCCATCCATCCATCCATCCATCCATCCATCCATCCATCCATCCATCCATCCATCCATCCATCCATCCATCCATCCATCCATCCATCCATCCATCCATCCATCCATCCATCCATCCATCCATCCATCCATCCATCCATCCATCCATCCATCCATCCATCCATCCATCCATCCATCCATCCATCCATCCATCCATCCATCCATCCATCCATCCATCCATCCATCCATCCATCCATCCATCCATCCATCCATCCATCCATCCATCCATCCATCCATCCATCCATCCATCCATCCATCCATCCATCCATCCATCCATCCATCCATCCATCCATCCATCCATCCATCCAGATCAGATTTAAGTTGTTTTTCAGCCATTCAAAAATGTACCATGATCTTATACACATGTAATTTACGTGCTTTTCCACAACAATTTTAATAAAAAAATCGAAGCTTTCTTTAATGTTTAAATAGGACATATGCCCTTTTACAAAGTCTTTTGACTTACGATCCCTTGTTTTTGGGATCGACTAGAATAGGTTGTCATGCTTGAAAGTTGAAATTTTATTATTTTTTAAAAGTTTTACACTGTTGCAGCTCCTCTCTTCCCAGTCTGTCAGTAACGCTCTGTTTAGTTCCTGTCTCTATTAAGCCCCTCCTTCTGAAAAGCGCAATGTGCTCTGATTGGTCGGCTGGACCAGTGTGTTGTGATTGGTCAGCCACTTCAAGCGTGTTTCAGAAACCTTAACCGTGAGTTTCATCTCACTACTAACTAACTCAACCAAAATTTATTTTACATTTGCCTTGTGCAGGAATTATTTAAATGTGGAATATTGTGACGTGTTCGTTCCCTGAAAAAACTCAAGACTACAATAGTGTTTCATGGAGTTCAGAAAATCCATCCATCCATCCATCCAGATCAGATTTAAGTTGTTTTTCAGCCATTCAAAAATGTACCATGATCTTATACACATGTAATTTACGTGCTTTTCCACAACAATTTTAATAAAAAAATCGAAGCTTTCTTTAATGTTTAAATAGGACATATGCCCTTTTACAAAGTCTTTTGACTTACGATCCCTTGTTTTTGGGATCGACTAGAATAGGTTGTCATGCTTGAAAGTTGAAATTTTATTATTTTTTAAAAGTTTTACACTGTTGCAGCTCCTCTCTTCCCAGTCTGTCAGTAACGCTCTGTTTAGTTCCTGTCTCTATTAAGCCCCTCCTTCTGAAAAGCGCAATGTGCTCTGATTGGTCGGCTGGACCAGTGTGTTGTGATTGGTCAGCCACTTCAAGCGTGTTTCAGAAACCTTAACCGTGAGTTTCATCTCACTACTAACTAACTCAACCAAAATTTATTTTACATTTGCCTTGTGCAGGAATTATTTAAATGTGGAATATTGTGACGTGTTCGTTCCCTGAAAAAACTCAAGACTACAATAGTGTTTCATGGAGTTCAGAAACAGTGATACTGATATAGAGAATAACTCCCGCTGGCGTGACTTAGCGCTTTGTAACTTTGCAGACCTTTTTCATGCTCAAACAGCAATATTAAAAACCTTCTTTTGATTTATCCATCCAAAATCCATCCGTGACATTCTGCATTTCACTGGGAATTCCAATTTTATGACTGTCTTCCGATTCCTTCTGCATTTTCCAATTAAATTGGTTAAATTTTAAATCTGGTATTTTAGCACTTTTATTGCCATGATTGTTCTACATACAATATTACCAAAGCATCAGAACCAGCTGGGAGAGAGAACTGGAGCTTTTGTTTTTAACCTTGTTTTGGTCTTGATTTGAACAGCTTTATGTTACAGTGTGTTTGAGGGAACTTGACTGAAGACGTCTAGAATTTTCTAATCATTTTAGAATAAGCCTATAATTATATATTCAAACCCATAATTACATTGGCTATGTCCATTCTTTCAGTAAATAAACAGACAGTGTTTTGTGTGAGAAGAAGTACCTCGTAATTAAACTAGTTTCAGACAGTCTTCCATAACATTGTGTATAATGAGATTTAAGTTTTTAAGCTTTACCCATGCAAATATTAGCAATGCAATTATGTAGTGACTATAATGCTTATTTCCCAATAGAGATTGGGTCGTAAGAAAAGATATGCTAAGTTGACATTTAATGTAATAATTTAACTCCTTTTATGCCACTTACTCCGATGCCATTTTTATTCTTTCCACCAATCACCGAACCACTCGCAGGACAGCAAAGCATAACCAGACCCACAAACGCAGATACTGGTTGTTTGATGTCATTTATTCATAAATCTAGTCAGAATTAGTTTAGGCAAATAAGTCCGATGCTTTGGTGTTCCGCATTGCTAAACCAATGTGTACGGACGCCTGTCTCTGCTGCCTTTGTGAAAGAGCCATTGAGAAGATTAAGGGTCTGAAACGCTCCATCTGATTCCTGCAAATCAACAGCTGAATTAAATAATAGCACCGTCCTCTCCAAATATTCACTTCAGCTCTCGCTCGCACAAATATCAGTCTGTGATATGTTGGCACCCTGAGGCTTAGTTGAATTGTGTTGTAATTTAACCCGCATGAGGGTAGAGTGTTTCTCTCTCGTATTGATCAGTAGATGATGGTTTACACCATTAGTGAGGCACTAAACGGATGGAAAGAAAACAACAGCTATCTACAGAGACGGCAACTGTGCCCTGAAAAAGTCATCTGCAATAAATACAATGCAGTATAATATAAATCACCAAAGAAAATATGGCTGGTCTCACCGCATTGAGTGTTAAAATACTTTCAAATGACAGCTGGTTTGTGTATAAGCTGGCATTTTAAATAGTTAGCCTTTTATAATACCAATTGCTAACATGTACTATAATATTGGTGTGAAAGGGACCATGTCTGTTGTCTTTGATGTCAAAGCTTAGGACAGTCGCTACTGAAGGGTTTGGGACTGTGTGTGTTCTTGTTGTGCCATCAGCCGAGTCTCGTAGTGTTTCCTTTTGAGATGAATGAGAATGTTAGCTGATAGCTTTCATCAGATATTATAGACCTTAATAACACACACTGAACTGTAGCTTTGGTACCCTGTTGTAATCAGACATTCCACTAGGGGCAGCAAAGCAGTGAAAAACAAAAGAGTCGCTCATTATTGAGTCTGTTGGGTGCTGCTGACCAAAGGAAAAGCTAAATATGTTCTCTTACGAGAGTTCTCTCGTACTGCGTTTGAATAAACGCTGCGGGAAAAGTCTCTTTTCACGAAATACTGAAGCAAAATTATCCTTAATTTTCATATTTGTAAAACGCATTGCAGCAGTGCACAGCCATGGCGAGACGGCTCGCTCACTCATTGGCTGTTCTGCGGCAACTGCATGAGCCTATCGAGCGAGGGCTGATGCAATATCAGACCAATGAGAGCGCTTCGCGCGCTCCTCGTCACATCCCGCCGAAACGGGTGTGGCCATCCCCTATAAAAGGAGCTCGAGTAGGCTGATTCAACTGATTTTCATCTCTTCAGCGAAGCTCACGCATCGCTGGATCACGGAGAAGCAAGCGTCGTCGAGGCAAGCTTTTCAGCGGGACGAGCCCTTGAAGCCGCTGGCCTTCGCCGCCTCTACTGCCGTACCTGCTGCACTTTCCGGCGCTTCATATCCTTTACCTGCTCTGTTCTGTGTGTGTGCAGTGTTCCCCGAACACTCACCCCTAAAAGAGCCGCGTCTTTATCAAGATGCCATCCTGTGGCTCGTGCCGAGCCCCGCTCACCGAGGGAGACCGCCACGTTATTTGCGTCTCCTGCCTGGGCGAAGATCACGCAGCGCTCGCGCTCGCTGACGGCGGCTGCCCTCACTGCGAGCTTTTGCCGATGGTGACTCTGCGGACTCGCCTGGCACATTTCTCCGAGCCTGCGCCCCCCGCCGCGGTGCCGCGCCGCAAGAAGCGCCGCTCGCAGCGGGCCCCGGAACCCACCTCTTCCCGACAAAGCTCGCCGGCTCGCCCGCCAGCTTCGCCGGCTTCCCCCGGAGCACTTCCCGATGCTCAGCGCCCGCAGTCTGCCGCCGCTTCATCTGAGGAAGTTGTTTCTGAAGCCGAGTCGGTCGATAAGGATTCCTGCTCTCTGCTAGCTTCAGGCAGTGAGGACTGGGCGAGCTCTGCGGATCTCACGCCTCCTGCCCGAAAGCCGTCGGCTAGAGCTAGCATCGAGAGGGAGCTCATGCGAGTACTCGCGTTGGCCGCGGCGAGCCTCGGCCTCGAGTGGTCTGCACCGGAACTCCCCTCGCGCACCCGGCTTGATGGTAGCTTCCTCCCTGGTGAGCGTTCTTCTCCTGTGTCTAAGCCCGCTCCGTTTCTTCCTGAGCTTCATGAAGAAGTGGCGAAGGCCTGGAACGCTCCCTTTTCTGCACGAACACGTTCGTCTGTATCCCCAGCATTTTCCTCCCTGGATAATGCTCAGGATCGAGGCTACCTCACTCTGCCGCCGGTGGAACAGGCGATAGCAGCCCACCTTTGCCCGCCCTCTGCTGGACGGCGGACTAAGCCAGTGCTGCCGTCGAAAGCCTGCCGCATGACGTCGTCGCTGCTCGCGCGGATCTTCTCCGCCGCTGGGCAGGCGGCATCGGCCCTGCACACCATGGCCACGCTTCAGGTGTTCCAAGGCGATCTCCTCCGCAAACTGGACGAGATAGGACCTGAAGCTATCTGCATCACGGACCTGAGAAGCGCGTCGGATCTTTCCCTCCGCGCTACCAAGGCTGCAGCACAAGCCATGGGACGCTGTATGGCTTCCGCTACCGTAGCCGAGAGGCATTTGTGGCTGACGCTCACGGAGATGGCTGATGCAGAGCGCAACGCGTTCCTCGACGCCCCGCTATCCTCCGCTGGCCTCTTTGGATCTTCTCTCTCCGAGTTCGTGGAGAGATTTTCCGAAGCCCAGAAAGCGTCACAGGCATTCAAGCACTTCCTGCCGAAGCGCTCCAGTTCCGCAGCGGGCCGTGAGAAACAGGCCCCTCGGAGCTCACAGCCTCAGCCTCCGGCCGCCCCCTCTCAGCGACAGCAGCGCAGCTCACGCCCTCGCTCTCGCTCTACCAGCCGCCGCCCCACTCACCGCGGGCCGCGACCAAGGGTTGTGTTGAAGCCGGAAGCCCCAAAGAAGTCCTAGCACGCCTAGGAAAGCGCAGGTGTGTAAGCCCCGTTGCGACCGGGCCCTCACCAAAGCGCACCGCTGTCTCAGTCCCAGGAATTGCGACTGCTTCAGCGTTCTCAGCAGAGCACAAGCCCGCACAGCTGCCCGCTTGCCTGCACACAAAAGCCGTTTTTACGGCTACCCAGATAAATCCCGAAAAGAGTGTATTTTCTGGTGTCCCGGCCAAGGCCGATGGTGCTATAAATGTAGTGTTGATGCCCACTTCCCTGTGCCCATCCCTACACACAAGCACAGCCCTGCACACAGGGCCCGTACTCATAAGATCGACGCAGTTCGATCGCGCCACAAACATAGTCAAAGTGCCCACTTCCCAGTGCCCACAAACGCTATGTCTGGCAAGCCACAGGCTCCCTGTAAAAACGGGACCTGTGAGCACCCGCTCTGTTCAAGCAGACAGCGCGGCCAAAGCAGTAAACGTGCCCGGTCCCCGCCCACGTTCACTTGTAGGCTGCATGAGTCCCATGAGACCTTCTCAGACCTCCCTCGTTCAGATAAACACTGTAGCGGGGTCGAGGATGAGCGTGTTGCCCGCTGTATTACGCGCGCTCCCCGCCTCAAATGTCACAGGCGTAACGCCTATGCTAGCGCGCCCCGAAGCGCCGCCGTCGCACAGCGAACAGAGCGCGCTTCGCATCCAACCCCTAGCCGGCCATGCAGACGCATGGGCCGCGCTTCCAGGGGTTTCGGACTGGGTGCTAGACATTATAAAGAGAGGCTTCTCGCTACAGTTTTGTCGGCGCCCTCCACGCTTCACAGCGCGCATCGAAACTACGGTGAATTCAGAAGTAGCACACCTACTTCGCGCCGAAATATCAAAACTGTTGAGCAAAGGGGCGATACAACATGTATCCCAAGCTCAAAGCGAAGGGGGGCTATACAGCAGATACTTCCTAGTCCCCAAAAAGGACGGTGGTATCAGACCCATACTAGATCTAAGACGACTAAACAGAGCTTTAGTGAAACGCAGTTTCAAAATGCTCACAACCAGCAAAATCCTCGCGCACATTCGCCGAGAAGACTGGTTTATGTCGATAGATCTAAAGGACGCGTATTTCCAAATACAGATAGCGTCACGCCACAGGCGATTCTTGAGATTCGCCTTCGAGGGTCGGGCATACCAGTATACAGTCCTGCCATTCGGCTTGTCCCTGGCACCCCGTACATTTACGAAGTGCATGGACGCAGCGCTCGCCCCCCTCAGACTCAGGGGCATGCGAGTGCTGAACTATTTGGACGACTGGCTGATCATAGCTCAATCACGATCTCAGCTCGTGGAGCACAGAACCATGTTACTCGATCACCTCGAGAATCTTGGTATCACGATCAATTGGACGAAGAGCTCCTTGAACCCCAGCCAAACTATTTCGTTTCTGGGCATCGTTCTGGACTCTCGTTCTATGACGGCGCGGCTGTCGCAACAGCGCGCGCTGCGCATACAGCACGCAGCGAGGTCCTTCCGCTGCGGTGCGATTATCCCGCTCAAACGTTTTCAGAGGATGCTGGGCCTCATGGCCTCAGCATCATCAGTTCTCCAGCTGGGCCTGCTTCGCATGCGCCCTCTGCAGTTCTGGTTGAAAGCGCGAGTGCCACGCGGAGCGTGGGCACTCAGCCGATTGCGCCTCAAAGTCGATCAAGACTGCGCAGCAGCCCTGAGACCATGGGCGGCGGGCGATTGGTACCGTTCAGGTGTAAGCCTGGGGACTTCCTCGAGAGTGAAAGTGGTGTCTACGGACGCATCCACCTCGGGATGGGGAGCGCTGCTCGAGGGCAGGCCGTTCTTTGGCCTCTGGTCAGAACGAGAAAAGCTCCATCATATCAACTGCCTGGAAATGCTAGCAGTTCACAACGCGCTGACGCGCTTTTGTCCCCACATCAAGGACCAACACGTCGTAGTCCGCTCGGACAACACGGCCGTGGTGTCCTACATAAATCGCCAAGGCGGCCTCGGTTCCAGTTCCCTTTACAGGCTGGCCGAGCGCCTCCTAATATGGGCTCAGCGCAACCTGAGCTCGCTGAGAGCGGTGCATGTGCCCGGGACACTCAACCTGGGTCCAGACAGGCTGTCCAGGAACAATGTTCCCACGGGCGAATGGTCTCTACACCCACAAACAGTCCGGCTGTTGTGGCAGAGATTCGGCAGAGCGGAGGTGGACCTATTCGCGTCCCCAGAAAACGCTCATTGCCCCGTGTTCTTTTCAAAGAACGACAGCGCGCTGTCCCACAAGTGGCCGCACTGCCCGCTATACGCGTTTCCCCCAGTCTCCCTCCTACCTCAGGTGCTGGAGCGAGTCAGGGAAGTGAAATGCCCAGTACTGCTTATAGCACCGTTCTGGGACAACCAAGCCTGGTTTCCAGTCCTGATGCAGTTAGCAGACTCCGCTCCATGGCCAGTGCCATTGAGGAGAGATCTCCTCTCGCAGGCCAGGGGCTCGATTTGGCACCCACACCCAGAGCTGTGGTCCCTTCATGCGTGGACGTTCAACGGTTACCCGTTAGCCTCACGGATGGAGTGCTGAACACCATCACTCAGGCTAGAGCGCCTTCCACCAGGCGGCTTTATGCCTCGAAGTGGTCGGTTTTCTCCAGCTGGTGTACAGCTCGGGGCCTGTCACCCCTCGATTGTGAGGTGACGGAGGTTCTCTCCTTCCTACAAGAGCTGTTGGATAAGGGCAGATCCCCTTCCATGCTCAAAGTCTATGTGGCGGCTATCGCAGCGTGCTCGACAGCAACGCCAGGCCAGTCACTGGGTAGGAACGATTTAGTCATCCGCTTCCTCAGGGGAGCTAGGAGGCTGAATCCCCCCAGACCTCCCTCAGTCCCGGTGTGGGACCTTTCTACGGTCTTGGCAGCCATGAAAGGCCCCCCCTTTGAGCCTATCCAATCTGTTAGCCTCAAACATCTGTCTTTCAAAACGGTGTTTTTGATGGCCCTCGCTTCGGTGAAGCGCATAGGCGATCTGCACGCGCTCTCTGTGAGTCCAACGTGCTTGGAGTTTGGGCCCAATGACTCCAAAGTCATACTCAAACCTAAGCACGGCTACGTGCCGAAATCCCTCAACACTCCGTTTAGGGCTCAGGTTATTTCCCTGTCTGCCCTGCCGGGGTCAAACGAGGAAGGGGACTCGAGCTGTCTTTGCCCCGTTAGGGCGTTAAGAGCTTATGTGTCCCGCTCCGCTGCCTTCAGACAGACGGAGCAGCTCTTTGTCTCGTTCAGTGGACGTTCCAAGGGAACGGCTGTTTCGAAACAGAGCCTGTCCAGATGGGTGGTTGACGCCATAACAATGGCTTATACTACCAAGGGCCTTCAGTGCCCGTTGGGCATTAGAGCGCATTCCACGAGAGGCGTTGCCTCATCGTGGGCCTGGTCTAGCGGGATTTCCTTACAGGAAATATGTACGGCGGCGGGCTGGGCCTCGCCGTCTACATTCATAAGGTTCTACAACCTAGAAGTTCCCACCTTGCAGGCCAGGTTGTTTTCGGTTTAGCCGTATCAGCTGTCTACCACGACACTGATTTCGCAGGCGCACAACGCCACCGAATACTTCACCGCACTTGCAAGCCAAGTGTTTTCGGCGTATTCGAGTCAGCTGTCTAAACACGGCACTGATATCGCAGACGCACAGCGCCGCCGAAGTTCTCTGGGCAGAATTGTGTAAGACCCATGTTTTCCCACATTAGCCAGGCTCCCTCCTGCCTATGTGATGTTATATCGCGTCTAGAACGCACCTATTTGGGCGAAAGTGTGTAAGTCCCACATTTCCCACATTAGCCAGGCTCTCCCTGCCTATGTGACGTTGTATCGCGCTTAAGGGCGCATCCATTGGGCGAAATTACGTAAGACCCACATCTCCCACATCAGCCAGGTTTTTCCCCTGCCTATGTGGCGCTGTTTCGCGCCTAAGGGCGCATATATCTGGGCAAAAATTTGCGTAAGACCCACATTTCCCACATTAGCCAGGCCATCCCCTGCCTATGTGATGTCATACCGCGTCTTAGGACGCAGCTATCTGAGGGTGGTTGTCCCCCCCCCCCTCCAGACTCTCCGAGTCTACCGGGTGATTATGCACTGTATACCTGGACTAGCTTCCAGTGGTCGGTGTTTTCTCATCCCAGCACGCACGGCGTCTTACAAGTGGTTCCCGCAGCGTTTATTCAAACGCAGTACGAGAGAACTCTCGTAAGAGAACGTACTCGGTTACTAACGTAACCTCGGTTCTCTCTAGAAGAGGGAACGAGTACTGCGTTCCCTGCCGTGCGCGCGGTTCGCTCTGGTTCGCTTCGGCGATGAAAACCAGTTGAATCAGCCTACTCGAGCTCCTTTTATAGGGGATGGCCACACCCGTTTCGGCGGGATGTGACGAGGAGCGCGCGAAGCGCTCTCATTGGTCTGATATTGCATCAGCCCTCGCTCGATAGGCTCATGCAGTTGCCGCAGAACAGCCAATGAGTGAGCGAGCCGTCTCGCCATGGCTGTGCACTGCTGCAATGCGTTTTACAAATATGAAAATTAAGGATAATTTTGCTTCAGTATTTCGTGAAAAGAGACTTTTCCCGCAGCGTTTATTCAAACGCAGTACTCGTTCCCTCTTCTAGAGAGAACCGAGGTTACGTTAGTAACCGAGTACGTTTTCAAGCAGCTTAAGCTCAGCTCACAGTCTAAAGGGACTGAAACTTTGTGCAATGCATTGAGATCGTTTTTTCACACCATTACCAACTTAAACACACAAATAAGGCTGAAAGAGTTCCAGTTGACAGAAAAGAAGAAGAAAAAACACTTGAAAAGAACAGAGCAGTAATTGGTTGCGAAACCATATGAAACCATTAGTGTATGAAATGACCACACACACACACACACACACACACACACACACACACACACACACACACACACACACACACACACACACACACACACACACACACACACACACACACACACACACACACACACACACACACACACACACACACACACACACACACACACATCACAATCACGGCTGCCAATATTCTAATCGCTCTTATTCATTTTCTCGGTTTGATTAAACAAGGTGTGTGATGAAACTGCCCTCATTAGAGACAAGCGAATGTGCCAAATGTCTCTGTCTGTCTCTCTCTGGAGCTCCTGCAGTGTGATCTATTAGTGCGGTGCATCAGTGCAAAGCAACTCACACACACACACACACAGCCTGAAATACTCCTGCCCTAGTTGATGATGGCTCCGTTTATCTAACAGAGATGATTTTGCAGTCCTGTTCCTCTTATAAACACATATATGCAAGTGGTGCTTTATCAAGCTCCTGTATCTCCTCTTATCATGTAGGCTTTTAAACTCTTAAGAGTGTCCATTACATTCTTGGTAATGAGATTAATGAACAGGATGTGCAGGAATGTGTGTGTGTGTGTGTGTGTGTGTGTGTGTGTGTGTGTGTGTGTGTGTGTGTGTGTGTGTGTGTGTGTGTGTGTGTGTGTGTGTGTGTGTGTGTGTGTGTGTGTGTGTGTGTGTGTGTGTGTGTGTGGGAGAAATAGGAAATAGGAATGTTCGCTGTGATCGTACTTGTCAAAGGTTAATAAACATAGCCGAATCATTGTCAGAATCAGATCGCGTGGGTGTTTGAATCAAGATTGTGATCTTTTAACGATGAGTCGTGCAGCTTTATATAAATATATATATATTTCTTCTAGAATGATCATTTTTATGAAGCTTGTTTATTTAAGTTCAGTAATTTCACTTAAATGGCAATGAAAATTACCTATTAATTGCCATTTAAGTGAAATTACTGAACTTAAACAAGCTTGATAAAAAATTATCATTCTAGAAGAAAATTTCAGATGGCACTTAGGCGTTTGCATCTGAACTCTTCATATATACACACACCTAAAGACACATCATGTTCATATTCCAGGATGACAATGGCAAGATTCATCAGGCTCAAACTGTGAAAGAATGGTTGTGAGGAGCATGAAGAATCATTTCCACACATGAATCGGCTCCTCTGAGTTCAGATCTTAAACTCATTGAAAGTGTTTGGGATGTGCTGGAGGAGACTTTACAGAGTGCTGGACTCTTGCATTGCCAATACAAGATCTTGACCAAAAATGTATGCACTTCTTGATGGAAATAACATCACAACATTTATTTCCATTAAGAGGCGCATCAATTTGTGGTCTTTTTTTATTTTGTATTTTTATTTAAGGTCAGAGGTGCCAAATCTTCATTCTCCTCCCAACCATTCTTTCACAGTTTGAGCCTGGTGAATCTTGACATTGTCATCCTGGAACATGGCCATGATGTGTTTTCCTACATGCTTGTTTAAGAAATGAAAAGCTACACACTCCATCAGTTAGGGTTAGAATAACTGTTGGCAAACATATAACATGCTAGAAACATAATAATCACTGCAATAATGATCCAATCATAGACTCTTTAGCATTTGCCTATTTAAATCCAAACAGTGAATATCTGACCAAGTTGCACTACACTGATTGTGACTCTCTCAATCAGGAAAAATTCTGTCTCTGACCGTGTGGAATGTTTTCTGAATACCAATTCCAGTCGCCGCCTTCTTTTCTTTCAAGTGACTGCAAAAAAAAAAAAACATCCAGCAGCAATCTAATTTCCTCTGTTGAGTGAGGGGAAATGTTATGGCTTTGTGGTCGTGTATTTCAAGAGATGTTTCCTCAAGCAGCCGCTCTCAGAATGAGCTGTGGTGCATTTTGGGTCATTCAATCATAAAAGCAACTACTTGGTCAGGCGTACACTGAAGAGGCAAACATTGTGGAATATGTGTGTAATTTGCCATAATGTGTGAAGCATCCGATGAGAGCACACTGCATCGGACACAAAACCCCATAATGCAACGCACTCTAGACCTTTAAACTGTTCATAACACATTTCTTTTTCATTCTTCCCATATTTGTGAAAATGAATACGAAGGGAGGAAAAATGTATCACATTCTCTCCTCTCAGCGTTTTGGAATAATTAGTTTTCCTGACGATCAAGCAGCGCAGCAGATCCACTGTAACCGTTTCCAGTTTTACACACTAGCGCTGGCTGTTGTTTTCAGTTCCACAGACCAGGAGACTGCGAGTTAATGAAGCCAATATCCTGCTTCAGCCCCACCGAGAGCTCCATTACATCCTGGAGCTGCATTTATGAAGCTCGGACAAAAGAGACGGGGAAAAGAATGAACGCTCAAACAAGAGAGCAGGGAGGGTGGTGAGGGAAGCTGAGGCTACAGCAAACGAATGTGCAAACCTCTGACCGATGATTAAATTAATATTTGTCTGATCTGACAAAAGAAAAATAGGGCTCTCTCGGTTGCAGTACAATGCAGGGAGCTTTTGATTAGCATTGCAGACAGGACACATTCTGTATTTATATTTAATTCAAGTTCATTCAGAGTTCTCTAACAAACTGACATAATCTCTGACTGAACTATGACTATATACACAGTGACTATTTCTATATCACTAATCATTAATCTGTGACATTGAAAAATATAAAAAAATGTATTTATTAATTTATAAAATATAGCCTTGTTCATTAAAACATAAAAACGATCTGCTTGAATATGATATAAAGTAGTCGATTGTCGAGTTCACGCGCGTGATCATAGGTAACTAAACCTATGCGCGTGAACTCGGCAATCGACTACTTTGGACTTCAACCGAAAAACAGGATGTAAACACAGGTATTTGCGCTGGCTTAAATAACATCATTTTTATGCATATCTTTCACATCTACTGCAGTCAGATTCACTCGTGTTCACTCAGAAGGAATCACTCACATGGCTGTGCACTTGTAATGACACATCAAGGATGTTAAGAGCCTAAAAGCAGGTTTAGTACTTGCCCCATTGAAGTCAACAGGGTGCAAATTTTAAAAATAGAATAACTCGGTGTAGGCAACACCGATTTTTGTCGCTGTTCTCTGTATTGACAGCACTCCAAATGTACAAAAAAATGAGCTCAATGTTAAAATTGACCGGAGTTCTCCTTTAAATCGCGTAGCATTTTTCAATGTGTTGATGTAATTTCCACTGAAACAGGAAGACAGGGCGGTACATCTCGAGCAGCTCCTCCCCTTTTTTAAAATAGCCAATAGCGTTTGGTTTATATCACAGGTCGGTCAGAGCCATTGAGCCCGGCAAAGCTGCATTTTGACAACTTACTGTATGACAGTCTCAGTCTAGATTCCCCTTTTTGATTTAACCCTCTGAGGTCGACAAACGCGCCGGCGCGTTTTGCTGGATTTTCTCCACATTGTAGCACTTTAAACTTAAATTTCTCCGTCATTTATGGTCATACAGAAAAAATAAATATAAAAAAAGAATCTGTGGTATTTCTACTTTTGTATGTGTCCACTTCCAATCAAATCAAAACATTGTGCTTTTGTAAAATAAGGAAAAAAAACAGTGTGTGCGTTCTGCCTCTCCGTCGCGGTGAACTTTTTTTTCTTGAGCACGTCTATAAACTGAAACAAAACTCAGCGAATACTTGTTACACATTTATGAGCCATACACCTTTATAAACATTTAAGTGTGTACTTTTAAATGATCGGATTCAAAACGAAAACAAATATTCTCTGTTTAAGTAATTTGTATAAAACCAACAAGATTTCCAGCTTCTCAAACGCTTCCTAATTATTTTTAATTCGGCCACGCCCACTCGCGCAAAAGATATTCACATGCAAATCTCCACATGGAACGCGATCGCCCTCATTACCTCAACAACAAAACACTTCACTTCACTTTTCGTCGAGTTTGAAAGACGTGCCTGAGCTTACATTGGATTTACATCAGAAGAAGAAGAACGATATTTGAAGACAAGAAAGATAAGGTAAGAAATTCTTACATATTAGTTTGCTATTGTTGCATAAATTTCACATTGCAGTTGAACTGTTGCTAGATATATGGTGAATATTATAATATTTAGACCCGTGTTTACTGTTACTGTGTTTGTGGATATCTGCTCAAACGTAGATAGGCTATGTATATGGTAGGCCTAACCATAATGTTTTATATTTGATCGCAATCGCGTTTTAATGTATCATATTTTTGATCGCGATCGCGTTTTAATGTATCATATTTTTGATCGCGATCGCGTTTGAATGTATCATATTTTGGAAAAGCAAAACGCTCCAAACGGCTTCATGTTTTTACTATTATCTCATTTCATATTATCATAACGAATGGAAACATTTGAAGTAACATGATAATCAATATATTTTTCTCTAGCTTAGTTGTTACTGAAATCTTTTTGAAAATATATATAGGCTGCTATCCACCTTATTTTCGAACGCGGAAGTAAACATGGGTCCAATATCCGGTTTTTGTGCGGCACTTCCGTTTCCTCGCTTCCCTGGGCTAAATAACATATCGATCGCGAAGGATTATGCAGAGTTGATAGAAAAATGTTACACATGCCGTAGCAGATGAATACTACAAAGAACTAAAGCCCCGCCTCACTCAGTTAGGGTACCGGACCTGGTTGAAAACACTCATGCATCTAGCTGGCAGAGTGACAAAACTTCACCGGCGCCTTCAGCCCCGCCCTAAACATAGTCGAGCCAACGCTGGACTAATATGGAGGTATTTTGTCATGTCAAATGTATTAATAATGCCATAAGAATGCAACCAAAGCATAGGATGGATAGCAATAAGTAGATGGCTATAAATAGTTGTAAATCATACAAAATAAATGCCATGATCATGCCATTATGCCATGATCACTAGATTTTATACAGGGGTTACTATAATGATTTTGTTTCTCCTTGGAGTTTTTATCATGGTTTTTATTGAGACTTCATAGCCCAGCCACTTTTCTGGTATCGGGTGGTCTTCGGTCTTGTGTTCACGAAATGAAAAGAACAAACATACGGTCGTTTCGATGGTTTCTTCAAATGTAAAGCTTTTAACCACAGGCGAAGGGATTCCTCAGGCCGGCGACACACTGCGTGTCCGTTTTTATTTCGGCTCCCATGTTAACAGGTTAGAACGTGCACACTGCCTGCGTGACACGCGCGTCTCACAGGCGCGGAAAACGCGTGCATGCTATAAATAGAATCGACGCCTATTTTTCACGCGACACGCAAGCGTTTTGGAAGCGTTTCCAGACAAAATAGAATAGGAAAAGATCTTTGTATTTAATTTTACATGAATACATATTAATAAATTACATTTTGATGTTTGAAATTTTAGGTTTTGACAAATGCAGATATAAATGCAATGAAAAAAAATCGATTTTCTAATATTGCACCT
The DNA here is from genome assembly GCF_964197995.2 of Scardinius erythrophthalmus. Lineage (NCBI taxonomy): Eukaryota > Metazoa > Chordata > Actinopteri > Cypriniformes > Leuciscidae > Scardinius > Scardinius erythrophthalmus. The sequence goes on along the minus strand of NC_138237.1, from coordinate 9,231,387 downwards.
GTCAATACAGAACGAAATATTCTGTAGCCTGTTTTGCCGTCAATACTGCCGACGTTGTCTTTGCTGCTATATATATGTTTAACATTAAAGGCCTTCCACAACTCTCTCCCCATTATGTCGAATATAATCACCAATGAATGAGGATCATATGTCACCTAGCAGTGCCGCGTCAGACACGTTTCTGGTGTGCAAAGACATGTAAAACGCCACGCAACAGACGCCACGCAGCCAGTGTGTCTCTGGTCGTAGGGCGCCTGATTAAAATGTCAATGATTTCGATGATTAAAACACTCCTGCTCCAAGTAAACCTTTCTTTTGTATCAGTTTATGACAACCTCTAACTGCACAAACAATCCCGGTCTTCCCCGAAGCCATGACGATGAGTTAGTTGTTAGGAACACTTGTTTAATTAACCGATATGGTGAAAAGTGATCAGCGCGCCAGTTACCGGAAGTGCCTGACCGGAAGTCTCGCACAAAATACCGTCAACTGGCTGCGTCCGTATTTCCGTTAAAAATAAGGTGAATATTGTTATTATTTTATGCAGCACTGCGCATAGCCTATACCTACAAGGCACAACAAACCTGGTGTTCATTATATATTGTTGGAAACATTTGTGTGAGTGTGTGTATTCTGTGAATTTTAAAAAGCAACTTTAACAAGAAAAATCTAAAATGTATTCCCAAAATCGTGCAGGCCTTTCTCTTGATATCAGTATGTTCACTTTTTTTTTTTTCAGGGCCCAGATGCCACTGAGTCCTGCTGACTTCAACATTCACAGTACATGTCTCTGTACATGAACATGGTAAAGTGAAAATCAAACACCTTAGAAAATGAAAGGTATGTACAATGTTTTTAGGAATGGCACAAAGGTCTCTTTCTTCAATAAGTGCTTTTTTGTTGTGTATCTTTAGATTATGTTGTGTTGTAAATAAATCCAAACAATTTTAAAAGCCATTCTTTTTTAAATCTCCTCATTCTTTGTGCAAGGTTGGTCAGAATGATGGGCCCTGATAAGCTCCTAATAGGGCCATTAGGGAGGTTCTTTGTCTTTCTCAGGTGTGGAAAGCTTTCATATTAATGAGGTGATCCGCCCCTTCGCATATTGCTTTCTAACACAAAACACGTCGTAAAATTTTTAAATCAATATATTGTCTTCTCTGAATGAGCAGTCAGGGTGATTCTCACATCGTTTTGGAGCAAATATTCTAGGCTACGTGATACAATTTTCAAAAGTCTTGTGAAGAAATAATCAGTATGGGTTTCATGACCTTATTTCAGTGAGAATTTATTTTTGTATTTTCACAAACCACGCATAAATGTCATTATCTCAAAACTACAAACTTTTACATACATGCTGCTGATATATTATTGTAGCAGAGTTTGTGCTGAATACAGTGTAATTAGACTTTAGCCATGAAAATGTCACAAGTAACAGAAATAACCACAAATGTCAGAGCATGTCAGAACACCTCCAGGGCCCAGAAAACAGCTCAGACCTCAGAGGGTTAATATAAAATTGTTACTGAAAAGTGTGTATTTTATGTTGGTGCATGGCACCGATGTTCTCTCTTCTACTCATCAGTGCTGTTTCTAATGCCTAGTCTGTCTAACCGTACTCTCCTCCATATATATTTTGTGGTCTGCGCTGACTCGCACATATGATCCGCTCTGTGCTATCGTTTTGCACCTTTGATCGCGTAACGCTAACATGAAACCAGACTTCATTCGCTCCAATGGAAAGCATATTTACACTGTATGAATCTTTCCACATCCCCTATATAGTGCACTATGAAGACCACACTGAACACTGTGAGTGCATGTTAGAAATCAGGAATGGTGAGAGAACATTGTGCTTGGTACATTTTCCATCTTCAAACTCCGGTCTTCAGCCGACAGTTTAAATCCTGTCTGGCTAGAGCGCTTCCCATAATGTTTACGCGTTAGATCAGTAGGTGTAGAGTACACAGTCTTTTGTGGCTGTTCGAACACATGAGCGTTTACACTACGAAAGCAATCCGGACGAATGCGTTTTCGACTACTTCTGGAAGTGGTTGAAAGTGGACAAGCTCAAAAGGTTTTAGACCCTGTTTACACCTATGTTTAGCGTCGACCACTTGTGAAACGATCGACCAAAATGCATCTTAATACCAGGTGTGAACAGGACCTGAGTTTGGTTATGCTATTGACACAGAAGTTACAAATGTCAGCTTCAAATGCATTAAAATACAGAAATATGTTAGCCCTTCTTGTCCCGTCTCTTGTCTAACAATGTGTTGGTGCAGGCCTCTAAGAAAGGCAGATTAATTATTCAAAGCACATTTGTTTTCTGAAGGGCTGACCTGCTGCTATTGACAGATGCACATACACAAAACTGGAATAAATAAGGCAAGAAAGAATGAAATTGATTTATGGGGTCGTATCAGGCCCGGAGGTCCCCTGGTGCATGTGTCAAATTAAAGCCTTGAGAAACGGCGTCTCCCTGACGGCATTAACTCGCTCCTCACGCTGTGATTGGGAGGACTCCTGATTGTCAACACAGAATAGCTTTGATTGAAGTCTGCAGTCAATGATTAGTGTGAGGATAAATTCGAGTCCAGGACAGCTCATTTCTCAATCCCGCTGATTAAATTGTTATTGCTAGCGTAATATGTTTGCACAAAACAACTCATAAACATGTCACTTGCAAAGAGGTGTTTGCAATAAATCCCATTGTAGTTTCAGTTGCCGCATTCTTGTACTTGTATTTAATGTAATTTCACATGCGCGCTGCATTCGCACTTCTCATTTTATTTCTCTCTCCTTCTGCTCTTTTATCATCTCGGAGGAAAAAATAATAATAAAACGAGGAAGAGAGATTTTCGCTCTTGTCAGAAAAGCTCCCAGCACAATAGTTGCATCATAAGTACTAGGGAGATCTATCTCCTTTATAAGTTTTATTTATTTTCTTTTTTCCCCACATGGAATTTTCTGGGAGAAAATCACAGAGGTCTTGTGAATGTAGTCAGACAGCATCTGTGTGGCTTAAGGAGGTTTGTAGTACCTGGAGAAAGCCATCTGTTAGTGTTAAAGCAGCTATCCTGAGCTATAATGTCAAAGACAACAGACAAAGACAAAATACACTGCTGAAACAATCATTATTATGAAGTAAAGGCAATATATTTTGGATGCGAACTGTTTTTTTTTTTCCTCACAATACTTGGCTGTTTTTGAGTGAAAATAAATTATTTTTTTACTCCAGATGCGTATATAACAAGATCTACAGCTAACTGGGCCATGATAACCGGACAGACAAAACATTTTCAAGGTTAGCTTCACTGTAAAAAAATATTTTCATGATTTGTTATCACAACTTTTTATCTTTTATCAAATCAACTTAGATAATTAAAGTGGTTCTGATAACACAATATTTTGAGTTTCTATTTATTAAACCAATCTCCTTTGTTGTATTAACTCACATTTTTAATTTCAATGAACTCAAAATGTTAAGGCAACCAACTTACTTTTTTAAGTTAAACCAACAATACTTTTTCACAGTGTTTATGTTTATAAGGCTCATTCACACCATGAACGATAACTATAACGAGAACTATATTAGCGTCTACACCAGCGGACGATATTCAGAGTCGTCTGCCACTTTAAATGCTCAAGTCTGGAGAATTCTCATTGGTTGTCAGTGTATTTATCGTTCATCAGTTGGGAAGTATTTCCAATTATCGTTAATCGTAATTTTGCTGTGGACTATTCTTTTATATTTGTAACGATTTTTTTTTATAACTATATCTTTATCGTTATAGTTATTGTCCTTGGTGTGAACAGGCCTTAAGACTAAGTGGATATTTAGAATTTCCTCCTGACCTAATTCTGACCCCAGTGCAACATACATTTTTTAGTTTTAGTTTTCTTTTACTGCCAGGGCTCATCTATAATTCCCTTTCATTCCACAGTCTAAAAGATCATGCTACATTCCATTCAACTCAGAAAGTCAAAAAATTCCAACCTTACTTTTTTAAAAGTGCAACAGAACACTACCTAAATGCCAGCTTGGTTTCTACATGAGAAAACAATTACAACAGGCTTTTTTTGTTGATATTTGTTTTTACACTGGTAAAGTAAATACTAGCACTATAGTATAATTTGTCCTCTGTAATTTGGCTTGTATTGCCATTTGCTTCTATAAACTCTATCTTTTGAGCATTGAGCACAGGGTCGGAAATCAGATGTTTCGAATAGGAAAATCCCACCTCTCACTTTAAATTGAACACGGCATTCATTTGGAACGGAATATTAGCATAAACTGCCTGATTTTTTTTTTTTTTTTTTTTTTTTAAAGCTGCGGTCTGTAACTTTTGGCGCTCTATCAGTTAATAAACAGAACTGTATGCGTCTTGCGGAAGAACATTGTAGCCGGAGCTACTTCTGTCTGTTTGTGTCTATGATGAGTCATGCAGGTATTGGGCTACTCTACAGCGATGCGACCCGAACCAGTCTAAAATAGTCTCAATATAAACATTTATTATAGGTGTACCATAGTGATTCAGGATAAGACAAAAACACGGTTTGGAAAATGGATTCATGATGTACTCGCTCATTTTTTTTTTTCATTTAAACAAATTTGTGTGCAAGAGAGATTTAGAGAGATGCGGTAGATATAAATAAATATTTATTTATTTATTTATTTATTTATTTATTTGTTTTATTTTTTACACAGTAATGGGTGTCCATGTCATGCATGCCTAAATTCCATTTATGATATAATATTTGCTAGTGCCATTTGAAATCTCCAAATGTTCCTTATGGCATATATATACACTCACCTAAAGGATTATTAGGAACACCATACTAATACTGTGATTGACCCCCTTTCGCAGAACTGCCTTAATTCTACGTGGCATTGATTCAACAAGGTGCTGAAAGCATTCTTTAGAAATGTTGGCCCATATTGATAGGATAGCATCTTGCAGTTGATGGAGATTTGTGGGATGCACATCCAGGGCACGAAGCTCCCGTTCCACCACATCCCAAAGATGCTCTATTGGGTTGAGATCTGGTGACTGTGGGGGCCATTTTAGTACAGTGAACTCATTGTCATGTTCAAGAAACCAATTTGAAATGATTCGAGCTTTGTCACATGGGGCATTATCCTGCTGGAAGCAGCCATCAGAGGATGGGTACATGGTGGTCATAAAGGGATGGACATGGTCAGAAACAATGCTCAGGTAGGCCGTGGCATTTAAACAATGCCCAGTTGGCACTAAGGGGCCTAAAGTGTGCCAAGAAAACATCCCCCACACCATTACACCACCACCACCAGCCTGCACAGTGGTAACAAGGCATGATGGATCCATGTTCTCATTCTGTTTACGCCAAATTCTGACTCTACCATCTGAATGTCTCAACAGAAATCGAGACTCATCAGACCAGGCAACATTTTTCCAGTCTTCAACTGTCCAATTTTGGTGAGCTTGTGCAAATTGTAGCATCATCAAGGCATTTTCGCCCACAGGACTGCCGCATACTGGATGTTTTTCCCTTTTCACACCATTCTTTGTAAACCCTAGAAATGGTTGTGCGTGAAAATCCCAGTAACTGAGCAGATTGTGAAATACTCAGACCGGCCCGTCTGGCACCAACAACCATGCCACGCTCAAAATTGCTTAAATCACCTTTCTTTCCCATTCTGACATTCAGTTTGGAGTTCAGGAGATTGTCTTGACCAGGACCACACCCCTAAATGCATTGAAGCAACTGCCATGTGATTGGTTGATTAGATAATTGCATTAATGAGAAATTGAACAGGTGTTCCTAATAATCCTTTAGGTGAGCATATATATATATATATATATATATAAATCCCTCACCCTGACTTTTCACCCTCTTTTTTTCTGCATGTTCACATCTGTTTTTGTTTTCTGCATATATGCTCCCAAAATGAACTCATGCAGCAGGTGGTGGGTCTCTGCTTTGTTAGAGTAAGTGGGGAGAAGTTGTTCTTGTTCCAGCTGAGGGAGAGTTCAGCTTCTGGGAAAACAATACTAGAGGTTTAGCAATAAGAAGAGCGAGAGTGTGAGCAATTAAAATGCAAATGCATTGTGTATCAGTTGATACCATAGATGGCTTAAACATACAACATAATATCATTAGATGAGCTTTTCATTATAATTTAATATGCATCATTTGAGGCCTAAATCTGAGTGACATATGCTGATGTATTTGAGTATAGTAATTATAATTGCACATGGTTTGTTGTGACTCATTAGATAACCAGAATAAGAGGTAAACAGCAGGTCTGCCATAATTAACCATCCTATTAAAAAAATTGACAAGTCTAGAAACTGACATGGAACTTGAAGCATGACAGTCACTTTATATCTTTATTTTCAAGTCAAGTCAAATTTCAAGTCCTACTTAGAATGGTTACTACTTTTAACTAAAGAAAATGAAAAACATCTAGTTGCCTGTGTTGCCAAGACATGTGCTGTGGTTTATTTGTATTGTGTTTTGTTGAAGTGGTTTTCGATTAGCGAATCCCGGCTTCAGCATGATGTTGAGAGCCTCGCTGGCTCACTCTTGACCGGATAAACTCTCACTCTCGCTTTCTGTCTGAGCGCATTAGAGATCAGATTCAGTGTTTCTGACTCCTGTGAGACGCCAGTGTTTGGCAGCCTGAATGCAGCGCTGGATGAATTTGTAGTAGCACGTTGTTCCCTCTCGACTTAAAGCCTCTGCTCTGTATGCTCGAACTGAATCATCCATCTTACCAGAACCATCCATCACACGAGAAGTGACCAGCTGCAGCTTCAAATGAATGGAAGGTTTAAAAAAAATTCCCTTTTTGACAGCATGTTTACCAGTGCAATTTAAAACTTATGTATATTTCATGACATCATAGTTTTTAGTTTACAGTGAAGGAATATTTGAATCATTTTTTCATTATTTATTTCAAGAATCTCAGAGTCCTCATTTCATAATCACTGTTAAAGCGATTGTAAACAGTTCAGGCGTAGTGTGTGTTACTAAATAAAGAATGTCATTATGACACACACGTCTGTTTAACATCTTTTTTTAATCCAATCCATATTTCTAATCTCAGCTTCTGTTGCATTAATTCACCAAAAAGTGACATTCTAAAGCCAGTGTGGTTGTGACATCGTATGATTGGATGGATGAGCAAAATGAGCCCTTCTGATTGGTTCGTAGTGAAAGTGGCCCAGGATATACTGGATTATTTACAACCCCCACACCATGCATCTGTTCATTCCCTGGAGAGAAAGAGAAACACTCATCTTTATATCCATTAATGGACCATCACCCCACTCTATCTGAGAGCTTTAGGTTGTCCATTTGCAATGTTAAACTGTCGCTGCGCTGCCCGGTTCAACTGTGTGGTCATGTCTACTTCATCCATCATGTTTTTAAAGCTTTTAATGCTTTAAAAATCACTGTTACTACTGCGCATATCTTATTTTAGAATTATTTAGGTAGCACTTTATTTGACAGTCCTCTTCTACATGTACATACTATACTTATTATAGCAATTACAATAACTCAATAACTGGGTTATAGATACTAACCCTGAACCTAGCCCTAATCTTAACCTTAACCCATGTAGTTACCTTATATTACCAGTTTCTTGGGTAAATAGACTGTAAGTACACTTATCATTATCATTATTAATTAGCTTTTTATTGTTATATTTTCAGTTTTCATTTTACTTTTAGTAAACTTACTCAGTTTCTAATATTGTCTTGAATTTGTTTTTCAGTTGATTTATTCTTCAAAAAAATAGTTATTTTGATTAATGAGTTGCTCTGCCTTATATTAGTTCAAGAAAACTGTCGAGACATTTAGTAATAAATGATTAATGGCGGTTCCTTGTTTTAAAATGATCAAACACTGCAATGAAACGAGTCGCTGTTGCAGCGTTTGTGATTTATGTTCAAAAATAAGAGTTTCTGCATATTAACGAGGATGCAAATGAGTCATTTCCTATGCTCCACCTCACCTTTGATTGGACTCCCGATGGCTGTTCGAGCACATTGAACAAACGGGAACGTGCAACGCGAGACCTGACCTCACACAACAAAGCTTTGAATTAAAAACGTAGCGTTGATGTAAGACCTAAATTAACCACCTGCACCGTGGAGCACAGATTATCTCCAAATTACTCTGACGAGACTGCGAATTACTTCACTACCAGTGTCATAGCTATCAACAAAGATTTAATATTTCATAAGCAACACAAATGCATGACACCGTTGAACACAACAGCGATCGCTAACAATACCGACTACGCCATCCGAAGAGCTTCATCACGAATGAGTGTGAAAGAAAAATCTAAGGAAGGAGAACAGAAAGGGCTGGGGAGAGTTTGCATCAAATATTGATGCTCTTTTTTATGGTACCATCTGCTGTATGGCATGTGCATTAAATATTAAAGTGTAGCTAGAGAGAAAGCCTGGAAGGAGAAAAAGAGAGGGAGACAAGCAGACAGACACCTCCTTACTGTCCAAGATGACATCAAACAGGCCTGTCTAAATGAGAACGGCCAGGCTCTTAGAGGTCTTGATACAGTGCTGACCGAGAGTTGAAGAGCTCGGGTCAGGAGAGTTTTAGAGGTCTGGTATTGCCCCTTGAGGTAAAACACTGTTAACACACTGTTCGACAAATGGACTCGACTCTGTGGGAGAACTGGTTTCACATCATTATATCTGACCCCTGTTGCACATGCAGCTGTGTTGTCTTCAAGATGGCTGTTTTATCCGTAGATGTGTGTTAGCAATCCATGTTTTGTGTTGACACTTGGCATGATTGGTTTAAATTCGTCTTCGTGTCAACGTCACAGGATGTGAAAATACATTTCTGAAAATAATGTCGTGATTACCGTAAATAATCCATTCGGGGTGCTCTCGCGGTTCACTTTGAACAAATGTGAACGGCTGTACGTTTATTTGTGCGTTAAATTAGCTATAGCTGTCACAGGATATGTATTTGTGTAATTCACGGTGAGCTTACAAAACTATGTATATTATGAAAGCTTGTTTCCGCCACAGAATAAAAAATGAAAAAGGGTAATTGCGACTTTTTATCTCACAATTCTGACTTTTTTTTCTCACAATTACGAGTTTACATCTCGCAATTCTAACTAACGTTAAATGTCGCAATTGCGAGTTATGAAGTCAAAATTGTGAGCTATAACTCACAATTGCGATAAATAAACCTGCAATTCTGAACTGCATGTTTATATCTCGCAATTCTGACTTTATAACACGTAATTGGGAGATATAAAGTAAGAATTGCATGATATAAACTCACAATTTTGAGGAAAATTATTATTTTTTTTTCTTAGAATTGGACTTTATAACTCGCAACTGAAAAGATAAGAAAAGAAAATGTGTCAGAATTGCAAGATATAAACTTGAAATTGTGAGATAAAAAGTCGCAAGAAATAAACTTCCATATGTGATGTTAATTTGTAGCATGCATTTGTGCTTTTAATGAGAGCGAAATAAAACTGTTTGCATCAGAAGCCAGTGTTGACAACCTCTTTGTATTTTCCCACTCCACTACGCAGCTCTCCACGCCCACATTTGTAAATATTTTCTAAACTGTGATAAGAACTGACTGTTGCTGAAACAGAGGGGTTTCGTGACCCCTTAAGGAGGACAGATACATGAGGGACGTGTGTGGTACAGTACAGTACGTACAAGCCCAGAGCAAATTAACTCTCCTGGGGAAGAGCAGCACGGTGCTTTGAGACAACTACTGTACAGAAACTACTAGTCTTGCACTGGGATATGACCTAGATTTCCACCAAATGCTCATAATAAATATAAAATTAAGGTTCTTATATCACTTTGAAAGAGTGTGCCTACACACTTAGAGTTTATGCTGTGTCAGAAAATGCTTTGAATCAATTCATTTCAATGACCTGACTCTTTATGTGCTCAAAATGGACTTTAACCCTTTAAAGCATTGAATCAATTCAGTTCAATGTATTCTGGCTTGATTTCAAACTGATCTGACTCTTTCCATAGTCAAAATGGACCATATAAAGCCTATCGTATTAAATACACAACATTCTAAGGCCTCTTAATTATTATCATGATCAAAACTTTGAAAAACCTGTCGTCCATAATCTTCTACATTCCTTCTGCTTTAATACATTTTGAGTAAATTATTTTCACGCTTATTCTTAAAGAACTTTTAGTTCAAAGTAGTCGATTGCCGAGTTCACGCGCGTGATCATAGGTAACTAAACCTATGCGGGTGAACTCGGCAATCGACTACTTTGGACTTCAACCGAAAACAGGATGTAAACAGGTATTTGCGCTGTCTTAAATAACATCATTTTTATACATATCTTTCACATCTACTGCAGTCAGATTCACTCATGTTCACTCAGAAGGAATCACTCACATTAGCTGTGCACTTGTAATGACACATCAAGGATGTTAAGAGCCTAAAAGCAGGTTTAGTACTTGCCCCATTGAAGTCAACAGGGTGCAAATTTTAAAAATAGAATAACACGGTGTAGGCAACACCGATTTTTGTCGTTGTTCTCTGTATTGACAGCACTCCAAATGTACAAAAAAATTAGCTCAATGTTAAAATTGACCGGAGTTCTCCTTTAAGGAAGTCAAACAGCGTGTTTTTAGATTTGTGTTTTTAGACATGTCAAAACTCTACCAATACTTCAATACACCAATACACCAATACTTCATTATTGCCTAATATAATGCTTTATGTAAAATAATACTTTTAGATTCATTAGACCTTTAACATAACAATACATTTCTGAACATATAATCTCTATATAAATATAATAATAATACTGTATTGTGTATTTAATAATTTATTAAATAAACATTTTGTCATATTTTCTAAAAATCTGTTTTGATTAATTTATTAACTTTTTTTCATTCATAGTTTTGAAATTATATATATTTTTTGTGATGAATAAATTAAACCATCTTTTAATTTTTCATCAGACATTATCATATCAGTTCACCCTTTCTTTTCCCATGTGTCTTTTCTAAGCTGCAGATTATAGGTGTAGGGTGAACCTACTCCAGGGTAAGGCTAGATGCACTTCCTCATTAAAAACACATTTAAACAGAATGTCATGAAATAGTTTCAAGTTACGTGACATCTAGCAACAACTTAGACATCTCAGCATAAACGCTCCCGATAAGTTATTTGTTATTAAAGCATCTATGTTCGCAAACCACTATAATTTGATCAGAAAAACACAGGATTTTCTTGCGTGCAGAACTCCACATGGACAAAAACTCCAAAATCTCGTCTGATTGGCCAATTGCGTTCAAGAAATCAACTGATTTGTTAGTGATTGTCTACATTGCTCAGCGCTGTAAAACACGTTGTAAGAGCGCAAACACTAAATCTGTTTCACCAATATACTATTATTATGGAGAAAACTGATCCTAGACCAGCAGGTATGGGCAGTTTTCTCTCTAAAAGCAATCAGAAGCAGCAGCAGTCAGTGGGAAAACACTCCTCCTATGCTGCAGATGTTGATTGGCATGAACACGGCTCTTCCGGACCATTGCTGTTAAAGTTATCGGGGCAAAAAGCATCTACTCTGGGTCAAATAGGTTAGGTATCATTACCAAGTTTCCCCCATGGAGCAGTATGTGGTTAAGTGCTTCGTTCAAGGGCACAATAGTAGTCGTCTCGTCGGGCAGGGCAATAATTCTCCAGATCCACATGGGATCAGACCTAAAGCCTTTATGCGATCACTCTGGATCTTTGCTGGTGTGCCAAGAAGAGATTTGAGAGGTTTTACATAGCCTGTGTAAGGCTTATAATGGAAAAGGCTTGTGATAAAGGTGTTTTAGTCTGTTAAGCATCACTATTACAGTTACTCTCACTTTATTTTTTTCTATTTTTTTGCCTCTAACCGTAAGTATTCAATTTAAGTGTTTGACTCAATTCCAGTGGTCTGTCTTAAAGGGATAGTTCACCAAAAAATGAAAATTCTGTCATTAATTACTCACTCAAATGTCGTTCCAAACCCGTGAGACTTGGCTTTCATTGCATGCATATATTGACAAAAATACTGAGACCTTTCACCTGGTAGTTGATAAAAATGCTGATAAAGATTCCAGAGAAATAGATTAAATGAGGAAATGTAAGCCATGCCTAGAGACCAGGGAGCCAATTGTATAAACATATGCTGCATTCACACCGTGTTATAATTACAGTATTTTCTCTGAGCTTATGATGTCGTCAGGCTGGGAATTGTGCTTTTATATGGCAACTTAAAGGTGGTATCAGTGATTTCAGGCCTAAAAATATTTTTATCACATTCATCTAATCTTTCCTAACGATCCGCTAGCTGCCCGCCCCATAAGCATGCCGTCAAAAAAACGCGTCTCTGTAGGCAGCCTAGGCTCTGAGATCTGCACGGATCATTAGGAAAGATAAGATGAATGTGATAAAAAATATTTTTGGGCCTGAAATCACTGATACCACCTTTAATCAATGCCTAAATTAATCTGCAGCAGTCAGGTGGTACAATGGCCTCGAGCTCTCAGAAAATTCCCAGCTTACAAGTTGTCATTTTTTACAATGTTTTTACAAGTTGAAATCTCGTAATTACATTAATTGACACAGGGCCTAACAATACAATGTTGTGAGAACAGGAACGTGAACATGAACAATCAATATTCAAGCTCAAGAAGACGCAAAGGGAAGCTAAATTAATTTACTCGCGCACTGTGTGGAAAGTTGTGTGTGCGCAAACATCCCAAGCACGCATCCAGAAAGCCATGTCAGCGCACAAGTACAAAATTGAGCTCTCTTTCACATCTTCTTGCGCTTGAACTGACAAATTCACAAAATATGCTCGTCTTGACGATTATCTTAGTAAACATAGTCAGTTATGTCATAAGTGAACGTTTAGAAAGAAAATGCATGTGTGCCGTATCAGTATATTGGATCCTTGCATTAGGTCTAAAAGTGACAGCATCCTAATATTACTAGTAAGACCTACCTGAAAAGCACTGTTTATTTCATTTGTATATTGGTTATATTGTATTTATTTGTGCTATTGCTTTTCTTTTATCAGTGACGCGTTTCCATTACAGATTTGTGCAAAACTTTTGCGATTTTTTTTATTTTTTTTTATAAATGTCGACAAAAAACTATTGCGAAATGATGGCGTTTCCATTAACCGATGTTAAGTGACTAAAACTTAATTTTTTACTCTCGCGACAAGTAAAATCATGCCAAAAGCCATGGCAGCGGACGCTGGTAGGTTTATGTACTATATCCCAGCCACTGCACTAGCCATTATTATTAATCGAAGGAGATGTATGTGTGTTTTCCCAAGCATTAAAGGAACGACCCTTATTATACTTGTGAGCGGCACATATGAGGTGTTTGGGTGTTTCTCTCTCAAATCTGCTTCGAGGTCTTGATTGTGGCATTTATTTGAGGTTTAGAATCCATTATTGATGGAAAAACTGTTTCCATTGCAGTTTTGCGAAATATTTATTTGCGAAATTGCGAATTTGCGAAATTGACGTGTTTCCATTGGGCGTATTTTCAATTCGCAATTTCAATTTGCACAATTTGAAGGGTAATGGAAACGCAGCTACTGACTTTTTACATGTCTTTAATAATGTTTTACATTTGAATTAGTTAGGCTAGTAGTTTTAGCTGTGTTTATAGTAGGCTAGTTTCTAACAGCCTGTTAAAAAAAAAAAAAAAAAAAAAAAAAAAAACCTTTCATGGCCAGGAAAAAATATTTATTGCAAGCATAGCAAAGAGTTAGTTTTAGGTCCTGAATTGACAACTAGCAGTTAGCCAAAAGGCAAGCAGTCTTACTTTTCAGATTCAAACCTTTTTATGTAACTGACTTTAAAAAAGTTATGAAGGAATAAAACAGAACACTGTTATGTACGAGCAAGCACTTCTGAATTATATATATATATATATATATATATATATATATATATATATATATATACTGTATATACAAATATATTTTTCTATTTATTGTAAGAAAGAAGTAGGCCTACAGTTTTGGCTGAAGCATTTGCTATGAACATGAAACCAAGATTGTCTCGTACTCCGAACAATCGAATTTTAACACTGTGAATGGAGTACTAATTAATCCCAACACAACCTCTGGAGGAGGACAGACACATCAGAATTAATCATGTGAGATTTATCTCTGCTTCATTAATGCAGACGTCCAAGCCTTCTGATCGCGTGCTCGAGCTATTCCCTTTAGCGTCATTCATGGCAGCGGTTCAAAGAGGACAATGAAAACTTCTTCTAAAACTGGAAGATTTCTCTTTATCTTCCAGCTTCTTTCTCTCTCTCTCTCTCTCTCTCTCTCTCTCTCTCTCTCTCTCTCTCTCTCTCTCTCTCTCTCTCTCTCTCTCTCTCTCTCTCTCTCTCTCTCTCTCTCTCTCTCTCTCTCTCTCTCTCTCTCTCTCTCTCTCTCTCTCTCTCTCTCTCTCTCTCTCTCCCTCCAAGAAAGATCCTCCACTCCATTACACCCACTTTTCCTGCTTCTCCGCAATCTCCTCGTTCTCCCCCTCCCGCCGTGCTTCCCTCTGTTCCGTCCCTCTAATGATCAGTGGAGCGGTCTCTCTAAATTATTTAATGATCATGGGAGGAATTTCGGATTCTCTCTCACCTCGTTCTCTTTTAGCACATCCTCTCCTCAAGTGCTCGACTCAGGGAGGAAATTCGAGAGTGAATAAACCATTTGCTCCTTTCGTTTTTGCACATGTGAATGGTTTGTGTTTTCGTTCTGAGAAAAGGCCGATGTGTGAGCGTTAATGTGTGTCCGTGAGCAAAAGGGGAAGGATAGATGAATCCATCATTCCCTTGTGATCTGGTTTGATCGGATTTGGAGATGCACAGGGATAGAGATTGCTCGAGGGAGAGAGTGTGTTTGTGTGTGTGTTGGTCTGTTCATATGATTGCAATTTGTTACCAAAGAATTCAGTTCTCATCTTTTTTTTAAGAAAATACAAACTGGCAAATCATGCAAATGTACACACACACACACACACACACACACACACACACACACACACATACTAATTAACCACATAAACAACATATATTGGCTATTTATCTGACGTTTCTGAAATGAATCTTTTATATCTGTCATAGAGACATTTGAGATGCTGCAGAAAGATTATAAATGCTGTATTCCTGTAAGACTTCTGGCCACGCATCTCTGAGGGCGTTTAACACCAACACAATCTCTCTCTCCAACACTTTTTCCACTTTTTCTTTCTTTCAGGACAAAATCATCTGCATTGTCTGATATAACATAGATTTTTAAATTATGTAAAGCCTATAAAAACTGTTCAGCCCTTTTAGGGCTTTTTAAACCTTTTATTGTTGTAGCATTGATTCGTGAAGGATTTGGGTCATTCTTCAACTTGCTGTGGCTTATAAATGGGTGATATATGCAGGCGGTCAGAGATGGTGGGTCTCTGCTTTGTTAGATGAAAAGGGGAGAAGTTGTTCTTGTTGCACACATCTGTTTTTATTATTCAATGTGCTCTCCATGTATGTATGTGTGTGGTTCTTGGAAACAAGCCCAGATAGGAGATCTGGATTTGTCCAGCTAATGAAATCTGCTATACAAATGTAACATATCCCATTTTCATCTAACAAAGCAGAGACCCACCATCTCTGGCTTGACCACCTGCATGAGTACATTTTGGGAGCATTGGAGCTATATATATATACACTCACCTAAAGGATTATTAGGAACACCTGTTCAATTTCTCATTAATGCAATTATCTAATCAACCAATCACATGGCAGTTGCATCAATGCATTTAGGGGTGTGGTCCTGGTCAAGACAATCTCCTGAACTCCAAACTGAATGTCAGAATGGGAAAATTTTGAGCGTGGCATGGTTGTTGGTGCCAGACGGGCCGGTCTGAGTATTTCACAATCTGCTCAGTTACTGGGATTTTCACGCACAACCATTTCTAGGGTTTTCAAAGAATGGTGTGAAAAGGGAAAAACATCCAGTATGCGGCAGTCCTGTGGGCGAAAATGCCTTGTTGATGCTAGAGGTCAGAGGAGAATAGGCCGACTGATTCAAGCTGATAGAAGAGCAACTTTGACTGAAATAACCACTCGTTACAACCGAGGTCTGCAGCAAAGCATTTGTGAAGCCACAACACGCACAACCTTGAGGCGGATGGGCTACAACAGCAGAACACCCCACCGGGTACCACTCATCTCCACTACAAATAGGAAAAAGAGGCTACAATTTGCACGAGCTCACCAAAATTGGACAGTTGAAGACTGGAAAAATGTTGCCTGGTCTGATGAGTCTCGATTTCTGTTGAGACATTCAGATGGTAGAGTCAGAATTTGGCGTAAACAGAATGAGAACATGGATCCATCATGCCTTGTTACCACTGTGCAGGCTGGTGGTGGTGGTGTAATGGTGTGGGGATGTTTTCTTGGCACACTTTAGGCCCCTTAGTGCCAATTGGGCATTGGTTAAATGCCACGGCCTACCTGAGCATTGTTTCTGACCATGTCCATCCCTTTATGACCACCATGTACCCATCCTCTGATGGCTACTTCCAGCAGGATAATGCACCATGTCACAAAGTTCGAATCATTTCAAATTGGTTCCTTGAACATGACAATGAGTTCACTGTACTAAAATGGCCCCCACAGTCACCAGATCTCAACCCAATAGAGCATCTTTGGGATGTGGTGGAACGGGAGCTTCGTGCCCTGGATGTGCATCCCACAAATCTCCATCAACTGCAAGATGCTATCCTATCAATATGGGCCAACATTTCTAAAGAATGCTTTCAGCACCTTGTTGAATCAATGCCACATAGAATTAAGGCAGTTCTGAAGGCGAAAGGGGGTCAAACACAGTATTAGTATGGTGTTCCTAATAATCCTTTAGGTGAGTGTGTATATATATATATATATATATATATATATATATATATATATATATATATATATATATATATATATATATATATATATATATATATATATAGTCAAGTCAAGTCAAGTCATCTTCATTTATATAGCGCTTTTAACAATGTAGATTGTTTCAAAGCAGCTTTACAGAGATAAGCGTATAATTTAAGGTAACAGAGATTGTTTTGGCTTTATAGCAGAGTTAAGTTATTTTCCATCTAAAGTTAGTATTGAATGATTTGCTTCCGTCGCAACGATCATTTGTTATTAAATTAGGGGCCGCTAAGACGACACCATTCTCTCTACACAGACTTTAAACGCGAACCTGTGAGAAACGCTGATGGCGTTCACATGCGCATTTAGAATGGGTTCTATAGTTATGTGCGTTTGAAAATACGCAGGTTTGGAATTCCCTACAAGCCAAGCCTAAACAAAGTACTTGTCTTTCCTTATAAATTTTGATAAAGAATTTTATTTTATTTTGTTGCTTTGGGGTAGGAACGCGAAACGAATTTTCCCGACAACGCCTTATCTGTATAGTGGTAGTGGGATCCTCCATAGGGAGAGACTAGTTGGCACTTCAGCACTGCATTGTCATCGGTCCAGGCTAAGGTCCTTCGTCAGATCTGGATACGGCCTGGATCCGGCAGGCTGCAGGAAAACCTCGGGATAAACACAGACACTAAAATTAGCGTAGATGCCATTCTTCTCATGATGTAACGAGTACATCAGGATTTATGGGAAGTGTTCCCGGTTCCGGCTGACCTAATCTATGCAGCCTAACATTAAATTATAGAAGTCTATAATGTATTATGTGAAAGCTAGGTCAAAGAGATGTGTCTTTAATCTGGCTTTGAACTGACAGAGTGTGTCTGCTTCCCGGACAATGGTAGGAAGACTGTTCCAGAGTTTTGGTGCTAAATAGGAAAAGGATCTACCGCCAGCAGTCGATTTTGATATTCTAGGTATTAGTAACTGGCCGGAATTTTGAGATCGCAATAGACGTGACGGACTATAATGCGTTAAGAGCTCGCTCAAGTACTGCGGAGCTAAACCATTTAGTGCTTTGTAAGTGATCAGCAATATTTTAAAATTTATGCGATGTTTAATAAGGAGCCAATGCAGTTTTGACAGAACCAGGCTAATATGGTCATACTTCCTGGTTCTGGTAAGAATATATATATATATATATATATATATATAGATAGATAGATAGATAGATAGAGATAGATAGATAGATAGATAGATAGATAGATAGATAGATAGATAGATAGATAGATAGATAGATAGATAGATAGATAGGTAGATAGGTAGATAGATAGGTAGATAGGTAGATAGGTAGATAGGTAGATAGGTAGATAGGTAGATATATATATATATATATATATATATATATATATATATATATATATATATATATATTCTTACCAGAACCAGGAAGTATGACCATATTAGCCTGGTTCTATATATATTGTTTAAATGAGAATGATTTAAGATAATTATTAATGATTAATTAAGATGGATGTGTATGTTTATAATGTATACATACAGTATGCATATATATATACACCTGTGCAAAAGTCTTAGGCACGTTAGTATTTTCACCCCAAAAAATGTTTTTAAGCCAGTTATCTATATATTTTGCTGTAGAGTGAATATCAGTTTATATTTCCAAACATTCATTTAGAGATTAATCGTAATAATCCAGTGAGATTTTTGTATGCACAACGAGTCTGACAACAGCCGGTGCTCCACACGGAGATCAGATCTCACCATCATCAAGTCTGTAAATCCAGAAGAACTGTGGCAACGTCTCCAAGACGCTTGAAGAAACTTTACTCATTAAAATCAATATAAAATAATATTATTTACTTTTAACTTATTTCAATTTGCCTATGGTAGCTACTATATATATATATATATATATATATATATATATATATATATATATATATATATATATATATATATATATATATATATATATATATATATATTATATATAATGTTTTTTAATATATTTTTTTTAAGCGCAGAAGGTCTTGTTTCATTATAGATCAATAACATGCATGTTTCAAAATAAAAATGTGTTATCATTACAAATATTAGTAATAGGGTTCCAGGTTAATTAATTGATTAGTGTTCATTTTTAAACTGACATTTTGCCATCTTAAAGTGAGTGACAGCATGTAAATGATCTTTCTTTCTTTCCTTCTTCCTTCTCTTTCGTCTTCTTTTCTCACAGACTCATTTTACATAAGCTGAGTATTATTAGATGTGAAGCATCTGCCCTGCATTAGGAAACATGACCCTTATGAAGCTATACACACACACACACACACACACACAGAGAGAGAGAGAGAGCGAGGGATGTCAGGAGGATCATTACTAGAGAAAATGAGTTATGGATTTAACAGGAATATCGCATGGAACGGTCTTCATCAATCCTTCCATTTAAATCCGCCTTTATCTTTTCTAGTCCGGGCTCAGAGTCTCATGTTAACGGATCCGAGAGAATGTAATTACCTGCGGCTAATTTAGAAACTTCTCAGAAAATGAACATACACTGAGAGAGTGAAATAATGACTTGTGTAAAACATGCACACACTAACTACCTGCCCATTTCTCACCCTCCTCCCCATCCGATTCTCCCTGCAGGGCTTTTCTTGTTTATAACAGTAGCATATCCTCAATAAATCACATCCAGATACATCAGGAATCTTCTTAATGGAAGAAAGAGAAAGTCAGCAGTTTTGTTCCAAAATCTAGTGGGCTGCTGAACTAGAAAGCATGTTAGGACATCATTGATCCACTCACAACAACTGACTACTTAGGGTTGAGTAAGTTGTGTGGATTTTTTTATTATTATTTAACTTGTATTTTTACATATATAAACTAAGAGACAGTCTGTCTGAGATGTTTTGAGCATGTGTTATCCTTCAGTGTGTTTAAAGTCTATTCTCTTTTGTGATAGTTTTGTGCATTAAATAAGATGTTTATACAACCACTAGGCTTCCTGAAGACAAGTAGTTTTGCACTCCCCATGTATCTTGCATGGATAAGGCAATCCCAGAATGCAATGCAAAGAATTCAATTATGCTTGCTTATTAAATATGCTTGCTTAGCATTGTTGAACGGAGTTATATAAAGATTATAAAATGTTGCATTGTTGTTGAGCTCAGTGAAAAACTGTAAAGATGGTAGAGTAAAATGTTAATGTAAATATAGACTTTTTAATATGAATAATTAATGAAATTATTTAAATATAATTTAAATCCACTCAGTTTGTCTTGTTTTCCAGGACAAATATTTGTAAACATTCTTAAATCAAGAGACATTTACTTGAGAAGCAAAATTACTTAATATATTAAATCTTGTTTTCTGAAAAATGTATCTAAATGAAGTGACTTGATGCTTGAAATAACAAATATCCTCCAATATTTGAGGTCAATATCCTTTGAATTAAGTTTATTTTTCTGACCCCTTTGGGAGACATTTTGATTTATTTATTTATTTATTTATTTATTTATTTGTTCAGAAAACAAGACTTAATATCTCAAGTGATTTTAATTCTCAAGTAAATATATCTTGATTTAAGAATGTTTAGATATTTGTACTGGAAAACAAGACAGAGAACATATTTTATACAGTGTACGGAGATGCTGCCTTTGTAGAGCATTTCAAATACTCGTCTTACCTATTAGACTGTCTTTACAATTCACTGAGACGGAGAATAAGCCAGAGAAAGAGATAGAATCGGAAAGAGAGAAAGAGATTGAGGTGTTTTGGAGCATAACAACCTGAGAGTCGGATGGACTGGAGGTGTTAGCGGAGGAGGACATTTATATTCTTTCCAATTGTGTGTGTATGTGAGACAGAAAGCAAATGTATGTGTGGGCAGCGTCTTTAACACTCCGTGATGGTTGTTTCTATCTGGCTTTTACAAAATAATGAATAATCTTCTTTATAAACCTGTATGAAAGCCCTGCATTGTTTAGGTTGTTTATGACTGAATATGATAAAAAGTAAACAAAACGCAGCTCTGAATATGAACAAACAGAATGTCCTTCCGTTGACCGCTGCTCTATTTACCTGGTAGAAAGGACCTCAGTTTTAGGCCTGGTTTCACACACAGGGTTTAGATTAAGCCAGGATTAGGCCTTAGTTAAATTAGGA
This sequence comes from Scardinius erythrophthalmus, assembly GCF_964197995.2. Taxonomy (NCBI): domain Eukaryota; kingdom Metazoa; phylum Chordata; class Actinopteri; order Cypriniformes; family Leuciscidae; genus Scardinius; species Scardinius erythrophthalmus. The sequence continues at coordinate 9,210,249 of NC_138237.1, read as the reverse complement.
CATGTAATTAGCTTTTATAAACGTGTCTTTGGAAAAAAAACATTACTGGTGTGCATCTTGAGGCAAAGCATTGACATATTTTAAAATGCTTTTTTTTTTCTGGGACTAGACTTGGTTTAAGCCTTTTCTCTAAAAATCTGTCATTTTGCTTGAAAAATATGTGCTTTCTTTAAACCCAGTTCACAAGTTTTGGTTCCTATGCTTTACCAAAAACAAAATAAATTATGGGAATGTTCTGAGAACGTTCTGGGAACCAAAAACTAACATTCCCTGGCTGTTCTCAGCAGGTTTGATTTTATATAATTCAAAGATAGTTCTGCATTTTAAATGTGCATGTCCAAATGTTTTTTTTTTTGTTTTTTTTTTCTCTAGTTCTTCTCCTGGTTTCCTGGATTGTGACTGTGAACTTCCTGCGTGACCTTCGGCATGCAGCCGTCTCACAGTTACAGCTCCGCGGCTTATTAAAAATCCATCTGAGAGAGAACGAGAAGCTCAGGATTTTATATGTCCTTGTTACAGCTGTGAAAAGACCTCGGGATAGTAAGACTTTCTGCTGACTCACTGTCTGTCCTACTCTTTTGTTCTTTTCAGACTCTCTCTTCTTCTCCTAGCTCTGTTATTACAGTCTCACTTGTTCTGTGCAATGTTTTTATTCTTCAAATAGAAAATCAAAACGTTCATTCTTCTACAGTATCTCTCAGAGCAACATTTTGTGAACTGAATCAAACCTGTGAGGTGAGAGTTCTTAAGGGAACCAGCGCTGAAAGAAATATATTAATAATTTATGTTCATAATTTAGAATGTCTCATGCTGATACAGCAACATGTTTAGGGTTTACTCTATTTCAATTTTCTTCCTTGCATTTGGTCAGATCTGTTGTGTATTCAAATAGCAACAAATGAGATTTTGAATAGAGAAACAAAGCTTGTTTTTGTCCTTGTCGCCCTGCCACAGTTTACAGAAATACATGTTGTATAACATTAAATCTGCTACTACAATAGCAAGAGGGGTCAGTACAAGAGGATGATGGGTAATGGAGCACAAGGCAAGAGAAAATAAGCCTCAGAATAGCATATCACCATACAATTTTAGTATACAGTAGCTTTATATACTGTATGTATCTCACACACTCCTTGATTTATTTAGTTTTTTTTAAATCATTTTTCAAGACATTGTTTATTTTTAGGACCTATTATGCCGTTTTAGAAAGTCTTGATTTTGTTTTTGGGCTTTACTAGAATAGGTTTTCATGCTTGAATGATCAAAAATGCATAATTTTTCACATATTTTACACTGTTGCAGCTCCTCTCTTCCCAGTCTGTCAGTAACGCTCTGTTTAGTTCCTGTCTCTATGAAGCCCCTCCTTCTGAAAAGCGCAATGTGCTCTGATTGGTCGGCTGGATCAGTGTGTTGTGATTGGTCAGCCGCTTTAAGTGTGTTTCAGAAATGTCATACCTTAGTTTAACCGTGAGTTTCAACACACTACTAACTAACTCAACCAAAATTTATTTTACATATGCCTTGTGCTGGAATTATTTAAATGAGGAATATTGTGACGTGTCCGTTCCCTGAAGAAACTCAAGACTACAATGGAGGCGTTTCAGGGAGTTCAGAAACAGTGACACTGATATAGAGAATAACTCCCGCTAGAGTGACTTTGTGCTTTATAACTTTGCAGACCTTTTTTAATGATCAAACAGCAACATTACACACTAAAGTAAGGTGAAAATGTAAAGAAAAAATCATAATAGGTCCTCTTTAAAACATTTTAACTTGAAACTGGATTAATAATTTTAAATAATTGTATTTTTGAGATGATTAATCAACATTTGTAGTGTTGACTCTGTGCATTTGAAACACAAGTAATGCTGGAAACATGCACATATAATGAGGTCATGCAAACAAGCAGAGTACAACTATTTGAAATGTTTATTGTTGCATAATCTGTTTCACCTGCTATAAAAAAAATAAAAAATGTAAAAAAAAATTTTTTAAAAGGTAACATTTCCTTCTGAAAAAAAAAAAACCCAGTTTAGACTGTAGCTTTACTTCTGTTTCAAAGGATGCTCAGAGAAGGGAAATTAGAAGATTATGAAATCTATAGTGTGTAATAATAAAAAAAAATGTGAAAGAATAAAAAAAATAAAAAAAGGAGAGCAGTTAATTTCACTTAAAAGGACTGGAGGATCAAAGGAAAGGTGGAAATGAGACCAAGTAGGTGAAATGCCATTAACAGATAAGAAGAGAAAGGTGAAGACAAGGCGAAAAGTGAGAGAAAAAGAAAGTGATGCTGTTTTATAAGCTTTAGAAGTCAGTTATACATGTACTTGCATGAACTAGCCTAGATGGATGGGTGTGTTTTTATTTATTTATAAATGGCTCATAGTTTTGGACTTCTGTCTCTTGTTCGAGTTTAAGGAACAGACAGCCAGACCGCCGCATGCTAAGAATTTGGCAGTTTTGCAGTGCATTATGGGACAGGCCTGACAGAGAGCTCTCTGCAGAGAGACAGAGAGCAGAGAGCTCGAGGAAATCAGCAGTTCCCCCGGAACAGTGCGGACAGAAGTCAAAGGTCGTGATGGAATAAATAGACATTGCTGGATGGAAACGGAGTGAGGAAGGAGGGAGGAGACTGAGTAAACCAGAGACTGAGCCAGAATCGGTTTCAAACCTCACAGTATTACTGAAACTAATTTTCATTTCTTTACACTGATTCATGTAGTTCATGAAAATGAGTTGTGTTTTATAAAAGACTTTATTCATGGTTATGTATTAGTCGAGTCCTCAGGTGTGTCTTCAGACGTTTTTTTGAGAGTTATGACTTACAAGTGAAGCTTCCGCACCACCTCCTTCACCCGAATACATTTGGACTTCATCTCCCATAGGCCCTCATTCCTGGGACTGATTACACACACACCTGCAGTTCATTAGACACACACTACTTGCACCACTTACCACTTACCACTTCTATCTTCTACTGTTTGTGAATTTGACTATCAATAAACTGCAGATGGATTCTCCCTCTGATGACGCTTCATTACAATTTTAGTAAATCACGTGAAAGCTGGAATCTATTTCCACCTCAGAAAAACAATGAGAGTTTATAAGCATCAAAACATTAGCATAAATCAATATACAAATAGGTGAAAACGCAACTAAGTGATACACTCAAGGCTGGTTTTGTGTGCACATATTTTAACATAATGTGAAGGACATGAATAAAAATGAATTGTTATTTAAATTAGAGCAGAATTAGCAAACACATTGCAAGCAATGGTATGAGTGAATCTAGTATTTTATTTATTTGGATGTTTTTATTTAGTTAGTTGTTTTAATTACTTAGTTGTTTGTTTAGTTAGTTAATTGTTTTAGTTAGTTGTTTTCATTTAGTTATTTTCTTAGTCAGTTGTTTTCATTTATTTAGTTGTTTTATTAGTTTAGTTATTTGTTTTAGTAAGTCAGTTAGTTGTTTTCATTTATTTTAGTTAGTTTATTTTTTTAGTTAGTCCATTAGTTGTAATTTAGTTAGTTGTTTAGTTAGTCAGTCAGTTAAGTTAGACCATTGTTTTTTTAGTTAGTCAATTGTTTATTTAGTTTTAGTTATTCATTAAGTTGTTTTCGTTTGTTCTTTATTTTTTTGTTTAGTCAGTTGTTTATTTAGCTAGTTAATCAATTACTTGTTGTTTTAGTTAGTTAGTTGTTTGTTTAGTCCGTTGTTTTATATTTAGTTAGTCATTTAGTTGTTTTATTTAGTTAGTTGTTTTAGTTAGTCAGTTGCTTTTTTTAGTTGTTTTATTTAGTTAGTCAGTTAGGTGTTTTAGTTAGTCAGTTATTTTAGTTAGTAAAAAAATTTTATTAAGTTAGTCAGTTGTTTTAGTTAGTCAGTTATTTTAGTTAGTCAGTTTAGTAAGTTGTTTTATATCTAGTTAGTCAGTTAGTTCTTTTTAAATTTAATTTAGTTAGTCCATTAGTTGTTTTAGTTAGTTGTTTATTTAGTTAGTTATTCCATTAAATTGTTTTCGTTTGTTCTTTAATTTTTTGTTTAGTTAGTTGTTTAGTCAGTTGTTTTATATTTAGTTAGTCATTTAGTTGTTTTATTTAGTTAGTTGTTTTAGTTAGTCAGTTGCTTTTTTGTTGTTTTATTTAGTTAGTCAGTTAGGTGTTTTAGTTATTCAGTTATTTTAGTGAGTAATTTTTTTTTATTAAGTTAGTCAGTCAGTTGTTTTAGTTAGTCAGTCAGTTTAGTTAGTTGTTTTTGATCTAGTTAGTCAGTTAGTTCTTTTTTGATTTAATTTAGTTATTCCATTATTTGTTTTAGGTAGTCAGTTAGTTGTTTTAGTCAGTTAGTTGTTTGAGTTAGCCAGTTTAGTTAGTTGTTTTTTATTAAGTTAGTCAGTTAGTTAGTTGTTTTTTATTTATTTAGGGTTTTTTTTGTCAGTTAGTTGTTTTAGTTAGTTGTTTATTTAGTAAGTTATTCCATTATTTGTTTTAGTTAGTTGTTTATTTATTTAATTAGTTATTTATTTTAGCTGTTTTACTTAGTCAATTCGTTTTTATTATTTATTTAGTTAGCTGTTTATTTAGTTATTCCATTAGATGTTGTTTATTTGGTCGGTTATTCATTTAATTAGTCAATCTGTTTATTTTAGTTGTTTAGTTAGTCAGTTGGCTAGCTAGTTATTTATATTGTTTGTTTGGGTGGCTTAACCAGAATAATTACCTTAATTGGTGAAGTGTAGAACTGTGGACAATGCTCGATATCCATGTAGGATCTCATGTGAAATCAGACTGAAGTGGGGATCCTCTGATCTGATGTCAAGTTTAGAGAGGGTGAACAGGAGGATCTGGTGATGCATATGTCAAAGGCAACTGGCAGGTTATTAAGACGAGGATGGATGATTTGGAGTTGTTGTCAGATGGTGCATGCTCAGGAATCTTAATGAACCATCTGTGTCCGACAGCTTCAGCTGATGTGTGTTCTGACGCGTCTCTTGCCATTGTCCATGATTAATGCTTTTGATTGAACATCCCAGAACTGCATCAGCACGGACACACATGCTTTCACCTCTGGTTTGTGTCAAGGGAAATACTGTAAGTGTTGTAAGTGTTACTGATTGCCATTTGAAACTCATTGGCTATTGCAACACCCCCAGGGCACAACACACACACACACACACACACACACACACACACACACACACACACACACACACACACACACACACACACACACACACACACACACTGTGCAGGGTTCACCTTACTGAGAGAGTTGATTCACACACAAACAACATCATAAAATACTTTGCATATGAAAATAAGGAGTAAATGTTTGCTTCCTCTGTAGATTAATAAGCTCATTTGCAGGAAATGGAAATTTGATTATATTCTAATCAGTTAATGTTGTCAGCTTGTCTTTTTGACTAATAGAGTTGCTCTGACAAGGATGTGGCCTACAGCCTCTCTCTCGCACACACACACATCTGTAGAGAGAAATGTAGACATTAGGTGTGTGTGAGTTCATTCTCTTCCTCAGGTCTCCCATGAACAGATGGAGTTCATTGATTATTCATAGCTGCCGATGGTTGTGTCTGTCACATTAAGGGAGAGAAAGAGACTTGCGTGTGTGTTTGTGTGTGTGTGTTTAGATGCAGAGCAATCCCTTGGTGAAGTGATGAGATTTTAGATGAAATACACTATCAATATGAGAAGGACAGATGGGGAATATACACATAGTAAGAAGATTGAAAGATAAAATGTTATTCAGTGAGATCAAATTTGTAACAATTAAACAGACTTCCAGTATGAAAGGTGCAAATTAATTTCCAAACACTAATTAAACGCATATCAGTTAAAAAGTAAAAAGTTTTCTACTAGAATATATTTTAAAATGTCATTTATTCCTGTGATCAAAGCTGAATTTTCAGCATCATTACTCCAGTCTTCAGTGTCACATGATCCTTCAGAAATCATTCTAATATGCTTATTTGCTGCTGAAGAAATATTTCTGATTATTACCAGTGTTGAAAACAGTTGTGCTGCTTAATATTTGGCATAAAAAAAAAAAAATGAAATCTCAATTTAATGTATTCTTGCTTAAAGCCTTACTGACCACAAACTTTTGAACAGTTGTGTGCATTATTTATTTAAAACAGGACACAAAAGTCTAGTTTAGTAACAACTAAAAGATTCTGAACTAAAGCAGCATGTTCACTGTCTCTGACTTTGGTTTCCGCACACTAGTGAACACTCCTATCTTAAATGTGAATGTTTATGCAAAGGTTAATGTCCAGTGCTGACAGGTGTGTGTGTGTTCAGTGTCGTCTCAGGACGTGGCTTTTATCCAGATGTGGCATAAACATCAGCTCATTTCAGCATCTCTCATCTGCTCTCTGACTGGAGCCAGAAATCCCGCTCAACGGGTGCATGAGGAGACTCAATCTGGAGACCAGTGAATAATGAGGAGAGCAGGTGTTACTCAGGCAACAGTCTGGCAAAAGTCATAATGCTGAGATCAATCTGCCTGACGTCACACTCGGAAATCTGGCAACCTGTGTGTGTGCGAGGTGAGGTATGGCCGAATCTCATTTTAAATAATTCTCCTTACATGAGAAGTATGTACAGTGTGGACAGTTTTCAAAGTATGATACAAAGCTCAAACAAAGTGGAGTTTAATTGTTTATCCAATCAGATTGCTCATTTTAGAGTTTTTATTTTTATTTTGTATTTCATAATATACTTTAAATGGTTTGAGTCTTTTGTTTTTGAGCTCATTCATTTTAATGAATACTCATATTTTTTAATATCAAAAGAGAAAGTAAAGTAGTAATTAATTTGCTGAAGAAAATCACAAAAACATTTTTTTTACATTGTTAACATTTTCAAAACATACTTACAACATATTTTTGTTAGCTGGCACTATGAAAAAAAAATCAGAAGTTGAGAAAACTTAAAAGTTTAAGGCAACCAGGACAACTTGAAGGTCAATTAGTTGTACAAACTTAAAAATTCAAGTTGTGTGTCTGTTCAAACTACATTTATACCCAAGTAGACCAAACGATTTTTAATTGAGTTGACAATAAATATAAAGTTTTCCTAACATAGAAATTTAAGTTTACAGTACCTAAAGATTTAAGGCAACCAGTTTCAGAGCTTTTTAGAGTTTATTCAACCTTAGGTTAATTGATTTTACCAACTTAAAGTTAGTGTGTACGTTCAACCAACCTAAATTAATAAGTTCAAAAAACAAAGAAGGGTCAATGCAATATGAGTGAATGCATTATATGCTATTCAGTAAAATTGCAGCATGTGTAGAATGGGATTCAGTGTCAGGGCTCTTCTAATTCATTTCAGGAGCCAGATTTAAAAAACTGAGGGGGTGTCAGGGTGATTTTTAGATTGAAAATATGGTATTCTGCTAAAGTTCATGCATGAGAAACTATAGCTGAACTAAGGTCAGAAAGACCTTAAACACAGTGAGGATATGTGCCACAATCGGCTAATTGACGCCAGCTGAGTTTAGCACACAGAGCGCTCTCATGTATCAGCGCAATGTATAAAAATGATTGACAGGGCGGATTTGGCCCGCGGGCCACAAGTGAAACATCCGTGGTCTAACAGGCTGGAAGGCAGAGAAAATAGTGAGAGAAAGAGTGATTGATGAAGAGCTGGGAGATGACAGATGTGAAGAGAAGAGAAGAGCTGAGGTGGAGAGCAGAATATTTGCCCTGTTTAGGATGTAGATTGATTCAGCCCAAATGACGGCACATTGTTTCGCTCAGAGAGAGTCTGTTATTTCGCTCTGTGTTTTGTTCAGTCTCTCTCTCTCTCTCTCTCTCCGTTTCTCCCAGAACGAGCAGCTCAGAATAGAAACAATCATTTATTCATCGATTGAAACATCAAATGAGAGAGAAAGGGAAGGGGGAGAGGATGACAGGACGGACAGCTTGCAGGGGAAAGAGAGGGGGGAGAGAGGGGAAGGATGAGAAAAAAGGGGAAGGGAGGAATTAGCAGTTTGAACATTTATTGTTACGCTTAAAAACCTACATTAGAGAGAGATTAAAAAAAGCTATATCTGAATGGAGAAGGGAAGAGATAAAGAAAGGAAGAGAGATACAGAAAGAAGCGCTTGACTTTTCCCGGCTGTTTCCAGAGAGATAGAGGGATGATAGTTTCTCATTCTGAACGTCTAATGCTTTTTGCCCAAATCCCATCATATTTTCATCAGGACACGAGTGGTCATTGCCTCAGGTCTCTTATATTCATGTGATGATATTTGCATTACTGCCTATTTCAATTCCATTAGGTGAAACTGTTTCTCGGGATTTAAAAACAACTACATAAAAAAAGGCTTTGCCATTCATTTGACTTCAGAGACCCTACTTAAGCAGTAAACAATATTGGACGGGACTTGATCTTATCCATGAATATACACACACACACACACACACACACATAGGCCTATATATGTGTGTGTGTGTGTGTATTCATGGATAAGATCAAGTCCCATCCCATATATTCTTACACGCATACATATTACAAAATTAAATTATATTAAATAAAGTATTTAATTAGATACACATATATTAAAAGAGAATGAACATATATTTAATATATTTACTGTCTATTTAAAGGAATATATATATATATATATATATATATATATATATATATATATATATATATATATATATATATATATAAACAAGTATAAAATGTATTAAATAGAAAAATAACACTGTATCAATAGCTATTTTCTGTTGCAATCTGAGATTTATTCATGGGCATATAATTAGATTTAGGATTTAATTGCGATTTTGTTGTTGAAAAACAAGTTTAAATCAATGCTAATTCAATGTCCCTTCCAAAATCATTAGTGTTTCTATAGTGTTAATATCTTACTTTTCCACTCCACAAAAAATCAATAATTGTATACTTCGTACAGTAATAATAACAAAACTATGTTCACTCCTGCCTTTTTACCCTTTAAAAACTATCTTAGCCAGTTTAACATTTTGTAATTTGCTTCCTGTCCTGGTGGATGACAGTAATGTGATTTGTGTTGGCTACCACTTACATTTTGGTTTGGAAAGTGTCTGCAAAATATTTAATTTTAATATAATTGGGTCCCTCAGCAGGAAGAACAAAAACTAGCAATGCTCAGCAATGTTTTAGTTGAGCTAGCCATCGCTACATTATGCCCCATGTAGGCTCAAGTGTGTTGTAAAAGCGTTGTTGTTGTGAAAAGGACGTTCTAATGCTTGTTTTGGTATCTACAAGTTAATACAACAAATATCAGATTTTTGCAAGTGTAATATGTAATTTTTCATATTAATGTTGCTTATCAACCAACATTATGAAATGGTTAATCGAGGTGGGTTTAGCTAGCTAAACAGCTAGTTGCTAGTTTCTTTCAACAGGGATGAAACATTGACCCCATGATGAAACAAACTCAGAGATCAATACAAAATGATGACATCAGGATATAAATCCCCTTTTATTGATAAGAATCATCGTATTGTGGGCACAACACACATCCAGCTAAGCGCATAAAGAATAAAAACTGGAATTAGGTTTAGCTAATTAGCTTTATAAGACCGTTTGAGCCTTGTTAAAATGATTACATTACATATTAGACTGCTCAATGACGTCGTAGTTTCATATTCATATTTGAGATGTCCTCTAAGTGACTTAGAGACATTTAACATTCTGATATCGATCTTTTTTGAGTTTTCGTGACAGAAACACCATCAAACTAAAACAAAAACATTGAAGCATCACCCAAGCAGACGGTACTATATTACAAAAAACATCAAACTGGAAATCTACAAAAATCAAGAATGGGCGTTAAGAAACAAGCCACTCGAAACAAACCAGATAGAAACAAGCATCTTTTTTTCTAAAGATTATAACCAACCCCAACCCATCATACAGGGAAACATTCCATTGAGCACACCTGCGCATGTAGAAACTGCTCATGCAAAACTAAAGAAGTCATTTTACAAGAATTCACCAGCACAGAGACTAATTCAGAGTAAGATTGTACCTGAACCATCTGCAAAACCTGCACATCTGTTACATGGAGTTGGTGAATCATAGCAGCCATGATGTAGCTGACATCCATTTACAAGCACAACAAAGTAGCCTGAATGGTGATATTCTCACCAGAGAAGGTTTAAAGTCAACATGAAACGACGTTCGCAACCCATTTTGCTGATGTGATTGACAGGATATTCAATGCGAAAAGACTTGATTTTATCCATCAGGAATTGATTGCATTGGGAAAATTACTAAAATTATGGATATGCTCAAATGGTCATACAATCAACTTGATGTTTACGTCATTTCAACTTAAATTACATTAAACTGACTTGAAAAAAAATTGAAAATTGCTTAACTTATTTTGATGAGTTAAAGCAATGTAAAAGCATATGTTGTCATAACTTGTTTTACAGTGTAGCAGAGTTTGTTGCTGAATACAGACTTTAGCCATTAAAATGTTATAAGTAACTGAAATAAGCACAAATATGACGGCATGTCAAAACATCCCCAGGGCCCAAACCCCCCTAGACCCCTTTCAGGTTAAGAAAGTGTGATATGAAAGTAAAGAGGGTGAATTTTGAATTCATGTTGACTTTGATAGCACGCTTTGGTCTGTTCTCAGGTGCTACATACATGTAGGCCGTTAAAAAATATCATGATATGGTCCACATCGAGAGAACTTAATCGCAGAGAAGTTCAAGTAAAATCTCACGAGAGTCCTTTAAACGACAACAGAGCTTTCAACAGTCAGCGCCTTCAGCCAATCACTTTTTTTTTCTGGAATATCTAAAGAAATGAGCTCTGCAAAGCACACAAGTTGGACTTATGATATTGCACAGACTGGTTGCCGACCGAGTTAGTTTTCCGAGTGAAGCACCATCGGTTTTCCCGCACACACTCAGTTTATGAGGAAAGGGTTGGGTATTCCATGTGGGCTACTAGTCCGTAACTAAATCCCAATGCTCTCCGTATTTCAGTGTGCAGAAAAACATGGACAAATGTCTTTTTAGTGCTACTGGAAAACATCTGACTGGACACTGTCCTAAAAGGAAAAGTTTTTTTGTAAAAAAAGAAAGGCGTGGCTTTATTTCATTTTTTTTTTTTTTTTTGGCATCTGTTCATCATTTTGTGTTTTATTTTCAATTCACATGTGTATTGTTCTTTAAATGGTTCAGTTTTCATTCAGCATGGCATTTTTTCACTGCAAAAAATATTTCCTACTTGGTATTTTTGTCTTGTCTTGTGTTCAAATATCTAAACATTCTTACGTCAAGATACTTTTACTTAAGATGCAAAATGACACAAGATAAGAAGTCTTGTTTTCTGACAAAATGATCAAAATGAAGTGAGTTTATGCTTAAAACAAGAGCAAAAATCTTCCAGTGAGGTCAGAAAAATAAAAACTTGTGTGCATTAATTTTCATTAATGTGCATTTTTAGTGTTTGCTCAATTGGACTAAGTCTCCTAAAACATTCCCTGTCGGATATTAACTTGACATGCAGCAGATGTTTTTGAGTCAGAAAGTACATGAATCTAATGTTTTTTCGATGTTCCTCTGGGTTATGAATATTTTGACTTAAATTTGAACAAAATTTAACTTAATTCAAAGGGAAAACAAGTTTTTTTGTTTTTTTTTACCCCATTGGCAGATATTTTCAGTGAAAACTTTAAAAAAAAATCAGAAAACACTTTATCTTCCAGTGTCATTTTGAATCTCGATTAAATGTATCTTGATTTAAGAGTGTATAGATATTTACACTGCAAAACAAGACAAAAATACTGATACATGTTTTTTTTCTTCTTTTTTCTTTTCTTTTTTTTGCAGTGTTGTAACAATCTGTTGAAGAACATTCAAAAAGGATTGTCTTGGGTTCAGTTTTCTGTTCCTTTCAGATTCTCCAAACTAAATCCTCCATGGTTACAGCTGCTCCGAGCGGATGACATGGAAAAGAGTAACGTTGTACAGGACCTGATGTCCGTTATTCCAGGCGTATAGCGCTCGATCTCGTGGGTTGTAGTCCAGCATGGAGATGTGCGAGTACTTGTTCTGCAGAACAATATCGATGTACTCGTACGTTGAGGAGTTGGTGTGGTAGGCGTAGTAGACTTTGGTCCCTCCTGAGTAGCCGTTGGTCACGTACAGCGTCCCGCAAATCATAAAGGACTCCCCGGCACTGCGCCTTGGGTGATTGGTTGTCCAGGACTGGATGATGTGCAGGGTCAGGGGGTGGAGCTTGCTGATGACGATGTTCCCCGCGTTCTGATTGGTGGCGTACACGGCCCAGAGCCCGCCCTCGTCCACCATGAGGTCGATGTCGGAGTGTCCTCCCCAGGCGTAATGGTAGGTGTTGCTGTAGCCTGCGTTGTCCAGACGCTGAGACCTACTAATGGTGGAGGTCTTGAAGTCAAACTTGATGATCATGTTACTCTGGAACTTGTTAAAATAGATGGAACCGTTGTAGACCACCTGACCCGTCCCGGACCAAGGGTGCGGGAGCCGGTGTGACGTGAAGTTATCCGACGTCATGAAGTCGGCCATAGATTTGTACTCCCGCACGAAGCGGTTGTTGTGGTAACCGTCCATGTACCACACCTGAACAGAAGTGAGAGAGTAAGTGATTAATTTATATAAATGACGTACAATACGAGCAGTTGAGTTAATGAGACACATCCCTGATAGAACAAGTATGCTGACCAGATGTGCATTAATTTTCATCTGGAAGATGTCATTTTTAGCATTTGTTCATCTGGACTAAGTCTCCTAAAACATTCCCTGTCGGATGTTAGCACAACATGCAGCAGATGTTTATGAGTCAGAATGTATGTGGATCTAATGTTTTTACGATGTTCCTCTGGGTTGTGAATCATTCTGAACTGAATTTGAATTAAATATGAGATAGTAAACAGGAACTACGGATCTGAATGCCTATCAAGACACACTTTGAATGTTGGCTTGACAAAGTCTTGTTTGAAAGTGTTGTTGCTTAAAAAGCCTTTAAAGGGTTAGTTCACCCAAAAATGAAAATTCCGTCAGTAATTATTCACACTCATGTTGTTCCAACCCCGTAAGACTTTCGTTCATCTTCGGAACACAAATTAAGATATTTTTGATGAAATCTGAGAGCTGGATCACTCCTCCTATAGGCTTCTCTGTAATTGAAACTTGCCGGCCCAGAAAGTTAGTAAAGACATCGTTAAAATAGTCCAAGTGACTCCAGTGGCTCAACCATAAGTTTATCAAGCGACAAGAATACTTTTTTACGGACGGACGGATGGACCGATAGATAGATAGATAGATAGATAGATAGATAGATAGATAGATAGATAGATAGATAGATAGATAGATAGATAGATAGATAGATAGATAGATAGATAGATAGATAGATAGATAGATAGATAGATAGATCTAGCACAGGTAACAAAGGGGTAGACTAGTTAGTCGTCTGATAGTTAGTCATCTTTCTCTTACTGGGAGTCATAAACATCCTTATATTGCCTGATGTTGTCCAGCCAATCAATATACATGTAAATGTATCTTCACCTAGCATTAGTAATACACAGTTGCAAAGCTTGGTCTAACAGAGTATAAAATGGTCAAAATTTTGGCTTGACATTCACAGAATCAAAATTCAAGTATAGTTTAAACTACAGTCTATTTACTCAAAGTGGGTCAAGTTGTTCTTCATTTTGTCTGTGCTTGCATTGGATTTTTTTGTTCTGGCATAATTCGCCAGCACATCAGGACGTGTTCAGCGAGGTCTTAATTAAATTCCAGACCGAAGGTGTCCATTCTGGCTTTGGCAGACCGCAGGCGGTGAAAATTGACAGCCAGGAAGTTGCTGTGTGCCAGGCATTACGAACCCTATGGGGATAATTCCAGATCATTCCGGATAAAAGCCGACTCTCCGTGGAGAATTCCCAGCATGGCTGGGGCTTCTGTCTCTCGGTGAGCGAATAGAAAGGGAGCAGTCACGCTTATGGAATATTCCAGAGCCCCGTGGCCCAGCGGGATGTCTGTATGCTCTCTATAGGAGGCACGAGGCAGTCAACAACATCTACTGTATAAATCAACATACACACTCTCTTCTGCATGTTGGAACATACTGCAAAACCCTTCTTTTGAAATCCGGCATCAGTTGTTTACCGTATTACTGCATTAGGAACATTTGAGTAGATTTTATTGTTTTAACAACATTTTTCACAATATAAACTGTTCCAAAGCTTTACAAAGAACATACTCTCTGTTAGCGAGTCCTGGGCAGAAGTGGCGATTATAAACCCCCAAGATAGACATAAGAGTGCAAAGAAGTGCCAAGAATCAGCTGAGGACGTTCATCCTTTGTCTAAAACCAAAATAACACCATAAAACATATTTTTTTTACAGGTATAAAATGCTCTGCCAGCTCTGAACTAGAATCAGAGGTCTCTTTTCCGCTCCGAGCCCAACAGAACTTGTAAACAGATTTTTGGGCTATAGGTTCTGCGCAGTTTTCCATGTAAAACTTTAGGTTTGGATGTAGTTGGCAATGGGTGAGCAACACAATGGGCCCTATTATAACGATCTGAAACGCAAGTGTCAAAGCGCAAAGCGCAAGTAACTTTGTGGGCGCAAATCTAAAATGGGTTGGTCTGAAGTAGCTTCATTATTCATAGGTGTGGTTTGGGCATAACGTGAAATAAACCAATCAGAGCGTCATCTCACATTCCCTTTAAGATCAGGCGCGCTTGTTCTAAAGCGGATTCCTAGTATAATGGCGGATTTGCCAGGGGCGCGCCAGGAGCGGTTCACAGCCAAGGAGAGCAGCGCTCTCGTCAGGGAGGTTGGGGATGGAGAAACCCACCCAAATTAACTTCGGTTAAAAAGGCGTATGATAATTTGGGTAAATGTGTAAGCTAGATGTATGCTTTTATAATAAATTGTCTATCTATCTATCTATCTATCTATCTATCTATCTATCTATCTATCTATCTATCTATCTATCTATCTATCTATCTATCTATCTATCTATCTATCTATCTATCTATCTATCTATCTATCTATCTATCTATCTATCTATCTATCTATCTATCTATCTATCTATCTATCTATCTATCTATCTATCTATCTATCTATCTATCTATCTATCTATCTATCTATCTATCTATCTATCTATCTATCTATCTATCTATCTATCTATCTATCTATCTATCTATCTATCTATCTATCTATCTATCTATCTATCTATCTATCTATCTATCTATCTATCTATCTATCTATCTATCTATCTATCTATCTATCTATCTATCTATCTATCTATCTATCTATCTATCTATCTATCTATCTATCTATCTATCTATCTATCTATCTATCTATCTATCTATCTATCTATCTATCTATCTATCTATCTATCTATCTATCTATCTATCTATCTATCTATCTATCTATCTATCTATCTATCTATCTATCTATCTATCTATCTATCTATCTATCTATCTATCTATCTATCTATCTATCTATCTATCTATCTATCTATCTATCTATCTATCTATCTATCTATCTATCTATCTATCTATCTATCTATCTATCTATCTATCTATCTATCTATCTATCTATCTATCTATCTATCTATCTATCTATCTATCTATCTATCTATCTATCTATCTATCTATCTATCTATCTATCTATCTATCTATCTATCTATCTATCTATCTATCTATCTATCTATCTATCTATCTATCTATCTATCTATCTATCTATCTATCTATCTATCTATCTATCTATCTATCTATCTATCTATCTATCTATCTATCTATCTATCTATCTATCTATCTATCTATCTATCTATCTATCTATCTATCTATCTATCTATCTATCTATCTATCTATCTATCTATCTATCTATCTATCTATCTATCTATCTATCTATCTATCTATCTATCTATCTATCTATCTATCTATCTATCTATCTATCTATCTATCTATCTATCTATCTATCTATCTATCTATCTATCTATCTATCTATCTATCTATCTATCTATCTATCTATCTATCTATCTATCTATCTATCTATCTATCTATCTATCTATCTATCTATCTATCTATCTATCTATCTATCTATCTATCTATCTATCTATCTATCTATCTATCTATCTATCTATCTATCTATCTATCTATCTATCTATCTATCTATCTATCTATCTATCTATCTATCTATCTATCTATCTATCTATCTATCTATCTATCTATCTATCTATCTATCTATCTATCTATCTATCTATCTATCTATCTATCTATCTATCTATCTATCTATCTATCTATCTATCTATCTATCTATCTATCTATCTATCTATCTATCTATCTATCTATCTATCTATCTATCTATCTATCTATCTATCTATCTATCTATCTATCTATCTATCTATCTATCTATCTATCTATCTATCTATCTATCTATCTATCTATCTATCTATCTATCTATCTATCTATCTATCTATCTATCTATCTATCTATCTATCTATCTATCTATCTATCTATCTATCTATCTATCTATCTATCTATCTATCTATCTATCTATCTATCGATCGTAATAATGTAGGATTTGCAAAAATGAAAACTGCTGCTTCTGTGTAGATGAGAGAATCAAAGTGCGCGTTGTGCACACGCTACATTGATTATGGCCAAGCATGCGCCCTTAAAATAGCATATGAATAACATGCGCAACGCGCCACTGACTTTAAACTATTTTTTCCTGGTTAGTGGCGCAATTGTTTTCTAAACCTGCAAAATAGCATGAAGGAACGTTTGCGCCGGAACACGCCTCCTCTTTGCGCTGAACCGCCCCGGGGAGCGCAAGTTCATTCCCTAGTTTAGCGACGTCAGTCGGTGTACAAAGTCAATTGCGCTGGGTGCAAGATAGGGCCCAAGGAATATTATCAGTTATTTCTGTTCATCAATTCAGTCAGGTTTTCTGTATTTATATGTGCTGCTATATAAATAAATTTACTAACTCACTTACTCAATTTTTTTCAAAACATGTTTTCAGGACATGTTTGTGCATGGCCATAGACTCCCATTCTAAAGCGGTCATGGGCAATTCTAAAATAGTCAAAAAGTCGAGACAGGAACCATTGTCAAAATTTCTCTGTCCACCACTCTTGTTCATCCAAAACAAACTACACAATAGACTCAAAGTGTTAAATACCGGAATTATCCTTTAAGAGCTGCACAGATACACATGTGTCTTCTTTCTCAACTGTTTGTTCACTTAAGACATAACCGACTGTGTTACGAGGATATACGAAGTGCAAAAAGAAGAAAGCAATGTTTCTTTCTTGTGCTTGAATGGTTTAAAATCACATATTAAAATCCTTTTCTGTGCGCGCACTTTGGATGAGTGTGCAGTTCTTGCTCTTGAATGCACACAAAAGAATCGATAAGAATTTTATAACAAGTAACCGATTCCTGACCTGACCTGATTTTCACAGAATCAATATTCGATTCCCAACCCTATTAGAGATGCACTGATACTAAATTTCTCCGCCGATACCGATAGCCAATGATTCAGGATGATACCGATTATTGTCTGATATATCAGTGCATCTCTAAAATATTTATATACATTTAATGTTAATAAAAATAAACATTTGGATTTGTAAAACATGGTAAATAATCCTCTCTGATAGTAATAGTGTATTTGCAGAGTAAATGTTAGTATTGCTGAACATGTGATGCCAGGACACTTTTTGTGGATTTGTAAAGCTTCTAGTGGCATTGCTTCTATATAAATCAGCTTTTGGGTATCGAGCCACAGAATACCTTTATGGTCAAAAGCTGGAGATGTCAAATAGTAACATGGAGTGCAGCATTAAAATTGGACTGTACTGGTCGGCCACAGGGTGTTTGTTCGGGCTTTAACTCAGTGCTCATGCAGACATTGAATTCTGATCCATCTCTGCTTGATATCTCTGACAGCAACACAGTGCTGTGCCAAAGCTTTTTATCTTTGAAGAGTCAAAAAACTGCTCTGAGATATTGCTTATTGTTCACTCCCACACACACACACACGGTTCTCTCTCTACACGCTCTGTCTGTCTCACACATACAGCCTACGGTCTCATCAATCTTTGAGAACAAGAGCCTCCAACCCAAAAGTGTGAGAAAAACAGAACAAGAGGGGGGAGGGAGGGAGCACTAAAACCGGGTCTGTGGGTGTGAAGGAAGGTTATATACTCACTAGCCTGATTTATAATTGCGTTTATGGGTTTCGGAGGAACTAGCTTGTGCAAAGCATCACTTTAATGGCATTTTGGGTTTGTAATTGTGTATTCTTGGGTGAATACGTGTTGTTTCTAAATCAAAGATCTGGTATGAGCTTTTGCAATGAGCTATTTTTTTATTTGCTTATGTAGTTTTATATTAGACTATTTGTTATTCTTTTGTGTTTTCCAGTCTGCTGTACCATTATAATTCTTTGCAAAATGCCAGGCAGTATCAGATGTGTTTTCCTTCCACAATTGGCACTATTAAAGCACTACTTTATGAGAACTAAACTATAATGTGAATACAGTCACAGCTAAAGGTTGCTGCATGACACAGGAACTCTTTATATGAAATTGGATGTATAAGTTTGTCCAGCTTTACTGTCCTGCATACATACATTATACTTGCTTTGGGTAATATCTACTATATAACAAATCTCAAATGAATGATTGCTTGTAAATGTAAACTATCGCTAACTATAACTACACCAGCTCTAATCTGCTAAATGCAACTATAAGACATTAAGATATTATAAACATTAACCACAGTTTTCTTTAAAGCTGCTTTGAAACAATATGTATTTTCTGAAAAGCACTACACAAATAAATTTGACTTGGCTATATTCATAATATAAAATGGCCTTTGAGAATAAAGTTGAAAAGTTGAATAACAAATAGTCATTAAATTGTTATTATATAAAGCAAATTCATTTAAGTACAGTACTTTCTGGAACCAGTTTTTTATTCAGGTGATATTGGATATTTATATGTACTCCTTTCCCCTGTTTTAACATTTAGATTACTGTTGTTAATCTTTTAAAAACAATAATAATTTTCACAAAAAAAAACACAATCTTTTGCGAGTCTCAAAGTGAATAAAAATGTTCATGCTGTAGATTTATTGCCCAAATGCACTGGTAGCATATTTCAAATAAATATTTATTTGTTTGTGTTTTGTTTTTAATGCATTTATACAAAATAGTAATACATTTCATTGTCGGCTATATAGCAATAATGGTAAATTGAAATTCTGGCGCATGAAGATGTAGACATGTAAACTATGAGATTTTTCCACATCATAGATGTAATTCTATTCATTTTTTTAGTTGCTTGTTTTAGCATGAACTCTGTATTCACCATTCAGCTATCCAGATTTTGTTTCAATGGCCAAATAAAAGAGAGGCTGCTCACTGCAGAGCCAATGGGTGGAGCTTGAAGGTCTAGCCGCACCCTAACCCTACTAAAACCCTATCCCTGAACATAGTTAGGTCAAGCCCCGCCCATTACATCCAGAGAGGGAGAGCTCGATATCATTTGGCTCCACTTGAAACAAAAGAGATGCTTGTGAAACTAATGACTAGTGATTTTGAACTTCTCATCGAGAACTGGCAAAGCTATTTGCTGAGAAACTTCTTATAAACGCACCAGTTAAAGCATATGCAGCATATAGCTCTGGGATGCCAACTGCTAATTGCCAATTTGTCATTTAGCCCACACTTTAATGTAAAACCGCTTGCAGGATATTTATTACAGGAACAGTCTCTTGCAACCTGGGGTTACGTTTCTGGCCACGGGAGCTCATTTAACATTTGTAACCGGCCCAGATCCTTAAACACAATGCCTTGTAACCCGATAGCTAAACAGGTAACAAATGATAGCACACTTCTGCAAGGCCAATCGAAGGCTTGCATGAGCCACACAACATCACCAAACACGATTTTCACACTTTCACAAATGCCTGAGAAACGATTCGGCTTGGAATCGGCACACAGGCAATCATCAGGAACATCTCAGGCTCATTTCCAGCTGCCCTCATTCCTCCAGCACAGTCTGCTGTGTTTTAACCTCCACCCGTTATCAGAAGCCCCCCTGCGCCCTCCATTACGAGCCCCGCCGGAGCACTTCATGTCTGGATGAGTGGGAAATTATTTGGCCTCGCTTATCTTCCCCTTGTGCCGCTGTGAGTGTCAGTGACCTGGCTTCAACTCCACAGATATCCGACTATTAAATGAATGCTTGGTATGAACTGGTTCTTTTTTTATTCTTTCGTTCCCATATATATAATTTTACTATATACAGTAAAAGTTTTCAGTTTTGTCTTTATTCAAATATATTGTTAGATTTAGATTTAATTCGTTGAAGCTGAATTCGAATGAAAGACTTTTTAGTGATCCTGATGATGGACTAAATATTTAGATGAAGTATTTTCTGCAAATGCATAAGGGTGAAGAATTTCATTTCATTTAACTTCTTTCTGTGCACACGGAAATAGGACGCGAGTTTTTCCTCAAGCGGTGTGTATTTGCATTTGTGTATGACGGCTCGGCCTTGAGGTTTGTTTTTTTGTGTTTTTTCTTGATGGTTCTAAAGCAACATGGTTATAAAGCGTTTGCCTACAGCTGCAGCTCGTGGGTTTTTACTGCAGGCATTAACCAGATATCCTCCACCATCTGCATTCTAAAGCATATCAGAAACGAATCCTGTATGTCCTATAGAAGGAAGTTACACTTGTATTCATTACCAAATACTGAGAAATGCAAAATATACATGCAAATGTTTGTTCAACTTTTCCCATAGGAAAATTAGACATTTAAGTGCTACCTGTATATAGCCTCTTTATTTCTTTATAGTCATTTTATGAAAAAAGGTTGAACAATTCGCAACAGAACCAAACTCAACTGATTTTGTATCCTCAATATATCCTGAGTAAGGAAAAAAAAGCCCCAAAGAATTCCATTAGGGGAAAAGTTTAGAAAAAGACTCAAATATAGCCTATTCATTCTTTTTCTTACGTGAATAGGGTAAAAAATTCAACCTTTGTCCTTTAGATATCACCATGAAATTGGTTATATACTGTATCATCAAGATTCAACAAGACATTTTCACCTGGCTATACCTAATGTTTAGACCTGTTGTGGTATTTATGCAAATTAGCACGAACGTAATTAGATTATGCACCGTCTGTCCATGTTAACAAACAATTAAAAAAAATTGTAATACATTTTTTGTTTGTCTTGATGTAAGTAATCAACTCAGTCATTTTCATGGTGATATCTAAAGGTTACATTTTTTACCCTATTCACATAAGAAAAAGACTATAGAATAAAACTATAAAAAGAATAGGCGTATGAATAGGCTATATTTGGGTCTTTTAGAAATTCTCCCCTTATTGGATTCTTCTGGGCTTTTTTTCCTTACTCAGGACATATTGAGGATACAAAATCAGTTGAGCTTGCTTCTGTTGCAATTTGTTCAAGGTTGACCCCCATTTTGGCTTAAAATGTCTGGACTGTATTATACACTCAGCCACTTTATTGGTTACACCGGCTCAATCGCTCGTTAACACAAATATGTAATCAGCCAATCACATGGCAGCAACTCAATGCATTTAGGCATGTAGACATGATGAAGATGATCTGCTGAAGTTCAAACTGAGCATCAGAATGGGAATGACTTTAAACGTGGCATGGTTGTTGGTGACAGACGGGCTGGTCTGAGTATTTCAGAAACTGATGATCTACTGGGATTTCTAGAGTCCTAGAGTTTACAGAGAATGATCCGAAAAAGAGAAAATATCCAGTGAGCGGCAGTTCTGTGTGTGAAAATGCCTTGTTGATGTGGCTGGTTCAGCTGATAGAAAGGCAACGGTAACTCAATACATGTAAAATTGTATATGTAGCCATAATCGTTTTTACTCACCCTAGTGTCTCCTTCAGGAGCGAGGGGGTCCGTCATCCAGGATCCGAACCGAGACCCGGATGTTTTAATAGTGTTTGCATCACTAATGCCGGTCAGCTTACCACAAGCTGCAATACACACAACACACATGTTTAATTGCACGCATACACTCACGCTCACACACACTTTCTAACCAGAAGCCTACAGTCACACACATGTTTAATGAGTTTAGTGATGTTATGATGAGTCTGATACAGTCATAATTACTGTGGTAATCTTATATCTTGAAGTGAAGGTTCTGGTTAAATTACTTTAATTGAGTCACACTGAGCTTCATTATGATTTTTCACGGCGAAGAGTGAGAGAAACATTCGCTTGTGTTTCTCTACCTCTCTTTCACCTCAGTGTTTTATTTCTCTAAGTCAACATGAAATGGCAATCCAAACCCATATAAATCTGTGTGAAAGATTATAAAGACAAACTTGCTTTAGAATGACTTACAACGTTTAGTTGCTCACAATAAGATCGGTGTATTAAGAAAGCTAATAGACTTTTTTGCTGTTCATGTTGACATCAATACACAAAGTGGTTGAGCTAGTGAATGTATACCTTCATAGATAATTTATGAATACATGTTTTTTGTTTCTGTGATAGAGAGAGAATAATGTACAGGTAAAACGTAAGATAAATGTCAAACATTATGGTGTCTGACATCCTGTGTTGTTGATAGTGCAGTGTATTAATCATGGTGTATTTTCCTGCTCAGCCTCTCCCATTCAACGCACACACACATGCTTGAGATTAACACACTGAGCTGTAATCTGTTGTCTAGAGGGACACACAGGCCTACATTATTACGCTACTATCTTTAGAATAAAGCCCTGATTCACTCCAACTGCAGAATCGTCTTACGCAATCTTCTTAAACAATGTGCATGATTTTTGATTCATGTTTGTCAAATAGAAAACACATGCATTTCACATGTGAGCACATGTGAGAGTGTTTTATAAATTCATGTGTTTTTGATTAATCTCATGGGATTGCATCAAAATGGAATTTGAGGATTTATATTTGAACAAGTGAAATCAGAAGTGAACTAGATTTATACATTCCTGATGTAAATGTTAGTGATTGCGTTCACTTAAAGGAACACTCCACCGTTTTTTGAAATAGGGCTTATTCACCTTCTTTCCTACATTTAGATTGGTGGGCAAATGCATTTTTGTCTCAGTGCATGCATTGTTTTAGTTTGACAGGGTCGGCGCTAGCTTACCTTAGCATAATGAATGGAATCCTTTGTTGCCAGCTAGCATGTCCTGAGTAAAAGTAATATAAAAAAAACCCCCACCTAATTACTTCTTGTGGCCTGTGTATTCACAACGAATACAAATAGCGATGCAGATTAACACTAGGTGATTTCCTAGGCAGATATTGACTTGGGACTATATTAGGGAGAGGCACAGACGAAGCACTGCTACTTGGGCGCAGAGATATCATGCCCAAGTAGCAGTGCTTCGCCTGTGCTTCCACCTAATATAGTCCTTAATATATAAGTCAATATCTGCCTAGGAAATCGCCTAGTGTTAACCTGCATCGCTATTTGTACTCATTGTGAATACGCAGGCCACAAGAAGTAATTAGGTGTTTTTTTTTTATATCACTTTTACTCAGGACATGCTAGCTGGCAACAAAGGATTCCATTCATTATGCTAAGCTAAGCTAGCGCCGACCCTGTCAAACTAAAACAATGCATGCACTGAGACAAAAATGCATTTGCCCACCTATCTAAATGTAGGAAAGAAGGTGAATAAGCCCTATTTCAAAAAACGGTGGAGTGTTCCTTTAAAGTAACAGTAATGCATCTTCTCCTCAACCGAATTCAAGTTCGTTCATGTCACGTGTAGGATGAAATTTTACATGGGAAAATGTGAAATTTCTTTGGTTTCCCTGTAAAGGTTTTATATTCATCAGAAGCGATACACATGGATGAAGCTCAAGTGTGCGTGAAACAGAGAAATAAATCAGAGTTGTTTTAAAGCCATATTGATCATACAGTGAAACTGGCCCAGATTTCTCCTCCAGAAACTCGGCGCGAAGAAGAGAGAAAGATGAAACACACCAGAGAAAAGATGCCGATGTGTGTGGGTGCTGGGAAGTGGAAGCTGTGATGGTGAATGCATAACTTCACTCTTTAATAGCTCAAGAGACTTGTCAAGAGTTCTCTGTTGTGCTTCATTTAAGTATCCACTATGTCTCTGACTCAAATGAGAGAATAGCTGACATACAGTAAGGGACAAAAATATGTGAATGTTTGGCTAACGTTAACAATAAGTTATGAAATGTTATTTCTGAATGTTCCAAACGTCCTTTTTTTTTGGTTATACAAATGTTAAGGGAACATTCCGTTTTATCACTCTACAAACATTATGTGGTACCGTTAGTTTTGAACGTTTGAACATTCTAAAAACCTTAGACGAACAAATAAAATTGTAAGTTATTTGAGCTGTAAACCTGTTGAAATCCCAATGTTTTACAGTTTTTGTGTTGTCATGTAAAATTGGATTTAACTTTACACAGAAATGGTTAGTCAGCGATTTTTTTTCTGTCTAAAGTTTACATCTTGTGGCTACAATATTAAAACAATGAGTATTTTTATCTGACATTTCACAAGGTGGTAATTTGGTGGTATGGTGGTATGAATGTGATGATTTTTGAATCATCAAAAACAAAGTATGCATGAAGGTTCACCCTTAAACATAAACATCACCCGTAAACACGTACAAATGAGACTATACAAATTAGCCAAAAATTTGTCAAATATAAGAAAAGGTACGAACTATCATGAGATTTCTTTTTTGCGTAACTTTTTTCCTGCCAGTGTTTTTTTTTTCTTTTTTTTTTCAGTCACTGCCAGCATTTTTGATCATTTTCCAAAAACTTTGAAAAGTCCATATCGAGTCCATCAACACTCCCAAAGCTTTTTACTCTATAGCGCAGGGTAGAAAAAGGCAGTGATGCTGGGTGCAACTAAAAAGATCCCATTGTCTGGTAAGTTCTGGTTGGGGAATTACAGATGGCCCGGCTCGGCGATCTCATTTTGTATTCTTATTAACAGCTTATCTCCTGAACTGCCATTTTCCTTGGCATGCTATTCAGCGTAAATCCGACCCTGCAGTCACTTTCATTGGTTAAAGCAGCGCTATGCAGTTTTGGCAATTTCTCTTCACTTTTTGCTTGCAGGTTTCTCTATAGAGTTCCCCCTACAGCTTCGGAATAGATATTTGACAACACTGTCGTCAAAACTCGTTGGCGACTCGCCCCCCTACCACCTTCTAACTCTGGTCATATGCATTTGTTTTCAAAGAAGCCAGCGAACGTACAGAGCCATGTCCACTGAGGTATGTATGATACACAGAAGGCTAGCGCATAAATGTTTAGATCAGGGTTCACCAATCTCAGTCCTGGAGGGCCGCTGTCCTGCAGAGTTTAGCTCCAACCCCAATTAAACACACCTGAACCAGCTAATCAGGGTCTCACTAGGCATACTAGAAACTTTCAAACAGGTGTGTTGGAGCTAGTTGGAGCTAAACTCTGCAGGACAGCGGCCCTCCAGGACCGAGATTGGTGAACCCTGGTTTAGATAGTGTATGTGTGCAGTGCTGTAAAGCAATTCGTTACATGGCGAGACCTGATATCACGCGATACGGCCCACCGGCCAAAAGTTGCAAGGGTGGTTTTTCCACTCACAAGTGGTGCGAGAAGACCACCATTCAACCCGAAAGTCATATAACCATTCCAATGACTCCGAAGCTGTTCAAAAAACTGCATAGTTCCCCTTTAAGGTTACGGTGTAGGGTAGGTTTAGGGGTTTGCATTTGTTGTAGCATTGTTGGAAATCAGCACTTTGAATGACATGACCAATTCAATCTTTAGCATTGCTATGGGGCGGAGTTTGCACTGAACTGTTTTTTTTGGGGGGGGGGGTCTGTCTGTCTGTCAGTCAATTGGAGGAAGCCACACCCCCTATTTTGAGCTCCCACCCCGTTTTGGTTATGGGGGTTAAATTATAGTAAATCATTTTGTGATGATCAACATTATGCCATAAATTCCAGAACGAATTCCAGAACGAATAAACAATGTTAATCCAGGATCATGTCCTGCTTGCTTAAAGGAGAACTCCGGTCAATTTTAACATTGAGCTCATTTTTTTGTAAATTTGGAGTGCTGTCAGTACAGAGAACAACGACAACAGCGCACATACCTGTATTTTCTATCTGTTTTCGGTCGAAGCCCATAGTAATCGATTGTCGAGTTCACACGCATAGGTTTAGTTACCTATGATCACGCGCGTGAACTCGACAATCGATTACTATGGACTTCGACCAAAAACAGAAAGAAAATACAGGTATGTGAGCTGGCTGAAATAACATCATTTTTATTAATATCTTTCACATCTACTGCAGTCAGATTCACCCGTGATCACTCTGAAGGAATCACTCACATTAGCTGGGCACTTGTAATGACACATCAAGGAAGTTAAGAGGCTAAAAGCTGGTTTAAAACTTGCCCCATTGAAGTCAACAGGGTGCAAATTTTAAAAAGAGGATAACATGGTGTAGGCAACACCGTTTTTTGTCGTTGTTCTCTATACTGACAGCACTCCAAATTTACAAAAAAATGAGCTCAATGTTAAAATTGACTGGAGTTCTCCTTTAAATCATGTTGAGAAAACATTAGTTTGTGTATGTGTGTGTCTTACCGAGCTTCTGCATGCATGCGCGTAGCCGCTCCTCCAGGCTGACCACGCGGGAGTGCAGGTCGTCGTAGTCGTAGGCTCCCATCTCCTGCTGGAGGAGGCCGAGGCTGGCCGTCAAGTTCTGCACCTCCTCCTTAAACTGCTGGACCAGCCGGGCGTCAGCCTTGTACTCCTCCAGCACGGGGATTAGCGGACGCAGCTCCGCCATTTTTGCCTTTATGGCCTGCAAATACGTAATGTGGGAAAGTTGGAAAGTCTGGCTTGCTAGTACACTGTGAAGCCTGTCTGAACCCTTGCTGTCTACACTGGTTTCAACTGTCTTGATGTTGAACAGTGTTGTACGTGAAGGTGTGTTCTCCTGAGCATCAGTGAGGTCAGGTACTGTTGGGTGAACGTGAAAGATCTTCTTTGTGCAGGTGACGTGCAAGTTTCGTCCATGTCAGACAACTAGATAAATAAATAAAACTGAATCTCGCTAGAGCAAAAACGGACCTCTTCTTCTATAGATGCTTGTGAAAAAGAAGTGTGCTTCAAATTTTTAAATAATATCTTTTTAAGATATGCAGATATTGCAGATAAGTTTCTTAACACACTTTAACTTTGTAAAACTGTCAAAAGTTTTACTTTTTAAATTTTACTTTTTAAATCATTCTGTTTTAATAATCTTTTGTTGCGCTTTAAATAAGCACTTGTTTTGATGTGATTACTGATAACGTGTTTTTTGATATTACTCTTAAGGTGAATTGTTTTTAATGTACAAAATTGCAATTTCCTCATTACAAATATATTTAAATAAATGACTTTCAAGATTCAATAGAAATTTCATTATCTTTTAGTTTACCAGTTTTCATTATCTTTTAGTTTACCAGTCAATTTCAAGTATCTTTTAGTTTACCAGTGCTTGTCAGTACATTCGGCAGACTTATTTAAGCATATTTCAAATACTATAGAAATAATTATGAAATTACATATAAAGATGTACTTTGGGTATGGGTTTAAATTTACATTTACAATTGCAATTAACATGCAATTCAGTGTCCAAACACATTACATTCAGTCCGCACTTAAGTATATTCCTTTAAAGGTGTATTATTTCCATACTCTTTTTAAAAGCATGCTAAAGTATTATTTTTTATATATACGTTAGTGATGTTGTAGATAAAAATCCTTTAACTAAATGTCCACATACTTTTGGCCATGTAGTGTATGTACTAGTGCTTCAAAAAAGTTGAACCAATATGTTGATCTGTAGAACTTCTAACAAGCTTTTTAAAATGTTCTTATAGCAATGAACCATTAAAAATATTTATTTTTTAGAAGCGTGTGTGGTCCTGGTACTACGTTATGAAGACAAAATGTCCCCGCAAAGATGGCAATATCTGAAATCCTTGTCCTTGAGGGGACATTTTTTGGTCCTCTTGAGGAAAACAGCTTATAAATCATACTAAGTGATGTTTTTTGAAAATGTAAAAATGCAGACCGTTTTCTGTGATGGATAGGTTTAGGAATAGAGTTAGGGTTAGGGGACAGAATAGATACAGTTTGTACAGTATAAAAATCATTATGTCTATGTAAAGTCCCCATAAAACATGCGTATGTGTGCGTGTGTGCTTGTAGAGCCAGTGAGAGACCAGAGGCCGAGCTGCAGTAAAACTATTGAGATTCGTATAAAAATGATAGATCTACAAACATTTATCGACGAAAAGAAGCGCTCTGAACACGGTAAACAATTGAGAAAAGACTTTATTAGTTATCGTTTAGAATGCAACAGCAGAAAGGGACACATGCTGAAATTACAACTCACATACAACAATGTGATGTTAAGATTAAATTCCTTACTTCAAAAACGCATATTACTTCAAAAACCAAAGATTCATAGTGACAAATAATAAGAGGAATAATAATAATAAAAAAAACTTAAGCAATACTAGCAAAGATGAGATAATAATGGTAATAGTAGTAGTAGTAATAATAATAATAATAATAATAGCAATATATCAATGAAACTAAATAATGTAGATCATATAAATAAAACGTAACAATTCTTTAGAGTAGCATGCAGGAGGAGATCTGATTGGTGGTTGGATAAGGGAGGGGGAGGAGTGTTTCTTACAGCTAATGTCGTATAGAATATGAGAATCGTGACATAAACAGCATGATTGACGCCCACTTCAGCCAATCGTGGGTTAGACCTGCCTCTTCTGGCCTCTGGCTCTCCTATCATGTCTTTATAGTTAGCCCTGCAAGCAAGAAACAACACACTCAGCACAGGGAGCTAACTCGCTAACCTATCTATCACATTCACGTGCTCTCACAGTCACACACGCACACGCTCATGTACTTGCACACGCACGCTTGTGTTACAGAGTGCAAACAATATTACAGTCCATGCATGTGTCACGATTCAAGTGTGTGTCACGGGACGTTTTGATTATGGTACATTATAGAAACTGAAATGTGCAGATCTTTTATTATTGTTTAATTATAGTTTAACTTTTATTATTTTCTATTATAATTATTCGTATGATTACATTTTGATGGTAGTAAATGTACAAATTAATCTTCAATAAAATGCAAATATTACATTTGCACAAAAGTTCACTAATTGTTTGGATGGAGTCAGACAGGTCTGCACATTTCACAAAAATCATACAAGCATTTAAGGTGTGCATGCAGTCTGTAGTGTGTGTGTGTGTGTGTGTGCTGTATCCATATGGGCTGATGTGTGGATTCATGTGAAATATGTGCATTGCTTGCATTTAATTGTGTGTTTACCTTGTATTGCTTGGCGATGTTTTGTTTGTGGTTCTCTTCCACCTGCCTGAATTTGGTCTCCAGGCCACGGAGTTGATCTTCCATCTTCACCACGTACTGCAGGTCCCTCTGGGTCCGCTGGTCCAATACTTGGATTGATTGCGTCATGTTTTGCACCTAAAAAAACACACACACACACACAAACACACACACACAAACATGCAGTTATTAGAGATATATTATCAAAATTGAAATTATACATGTATGTGTATGTATTAGAGCTGTCAACATGACTAATCGCTAATCTAATAAAAGTTTGTGTTTATATAATATATATGTGTGTGTGTACATATATATATATATATATTTTTTTTTCCAAAACATTTTTCCCCCCCGATAATTTAACACAAGGTACTATTTGGACCATTTCATAAAATCATGTTTGAGATCATGATAATCTCGTTTTAAAGAAACATCTAAATATAAGTACTCTAAAAACATCCATAAATAATGAATCTAGTGACCTTCATAAAACTAGCGAGCTCTACTCCACGTCTGCTAATCATCTGATGTGTCGGAGGAGTTGCATCATTGTCTTTCTGAGGAAAGGCTGTTTGCCTCTGCTCCAGCCGTGTTCCAGAGGAACTCATTAACTCTGTGTGTTTGTATGTGAATGATACTGTAGTCTATGAGTCGTTAGGCTCATGCCTCTAGGTCACTTTGATCTCTGTAGGAAAACTCTGGTTGTCATAGATTTGGTGTCTGTGACAACTTCGCATTAGAGGTAACGTGATGCCCAAGGGCAATGCAGTAGAGCTTTATGGGTCGGGAGGTCACCTTCTCCAGTAGTTGGCGGAGTTGTTTGGTGCGGGCGTCTCTCGAGCACATGGTCTGCTGAGGTGCAACGACCGTACACACACACCTGCCCTCGCTGTCCTGAGCCGAGCTGTACACCTGCCATGACTCCTCTGGGTTAGCGGGTAAAACCTGTGAGAGAGGAGAGAGAAAGAGAAAGGTGATTTTACCAGTAATACAACATCTAAAGGTTATGGTCTCATTCATAATCCCATACTCATTGGCATTACAAACACTTGACACAAGATTAAGACCACATCTGCTCATGCCACATCAGATCAGACCACGCCCATATCCACACCCACCAATCAGAATGCAGCAGCATTACATCTACTACCAGGAAGACAAACACCAGTTTCATTCACACACACACAGTTTTATGGTTGTATTTGACTGACAGCTGTTAGAGTGAAGGGATCTTGTCCCGTTCAGCTGTGCCATTCTTGAACTTCTGTTACAGATCCAGATCTGATCACAGTGTGTGTGGAGCTGGTGAGAGTTAGGAACAGATGGAGGATTGATGAACATCCGCTGATGCGGGTCTGGAGAGTCCTAAATCTCCAAACCAATGGTGCACTAATGGAATATTACCACACTGCAAATAGACTTTGATTCTATCCGCTTTGCAGTCGTTTCATGTTATATTTGTTCATATTAAAAGTTATATTTATATTAAAATTGTCCATACTGTATTACATTTGTGAAGTGGAAATGACAGAACTATGGAAGAACTACACAACTGCGTTTTTAAATGTTGGTGATATACTTTGTTCAATTCAGCTATGCTGTTTTAAGACTCTGTGTCAAGTTTGACTTTTTAAAGCTTGCTTTCAGACCTCTAGGCTACTCTTTGAATGCACTGCATCTCATTCTAGTGAAATCGCAAAAAAAAAAAATGGTTCAGCAGTTTTTGTTCATTAAAAAAAAAAAAAAAAAAAAAGTTTAATAGGGCGAAATAGAACACTCATATTCGAAACGACAACATTACAAATTTGAATATGTATGAGCTAAGCGTTCGAAATTCTAGGACATCACAAGCAGCATGTCTGTGAACGCCACTTTCTGAAAACGAGAAAGAACGCGCAAGGAGGCGCGCGCACAAGACCCGTTCCATTCGAAAATTAAAATAAAAGAATACAACAGAATTCACAAGAATCACGCCCCCGTGTGAACGCCCCCTTAAATGTCGACAAAAAACGCGGAGTTGATTCGCGCTGCTGTATGCGCGAATGGATTTTTTTCTTTTTCTTTACATGTTGGGTTAATTGCTTAATATCTGAACTTTTCGTTTGAATTTTCATTTGAAAGGAAAATAACCCGACACTTACTCCTATACTCCGGTCCGGATAGCCGCCCTGCGCCGCGGTCAGCTTGGTGGTGTTGAGCCCTACCAGTGATGGCAGAGTCTGGGACATCCAGTTGGTGATCATGGCCATGGTGCTGAGCACCACACCGATCTTCAGCAAAGGCACCGACATCTCTGTGCGCACTGACCCAAACTCTCATTCTACACAAGCCACCCGGGAACCATAACGGCGAGCATCGCTGCCCGTGAGCGCCTCGTGCATCACCATCATCCGCATCATCTCCTCTAACGGTCCCGGTTCGGACGGTCTCAGGGTGCTCATCTTGATTTATGCCGTTGGTTAAAAGGAGTCCGGTGTGGTTAAAGTAACGGAAACCGAGCAGTTTTGACCCTCTTCTCCGCGCTGGTCCCGTCTGGTGTCTTTTCTGTTATCCAAGCCTCTTTTGTGTGCGTTCACGCCCTTTTTGGTCCGCCTTCCCAACGCAAGTGAATTACTATGGATGGATTACAACTGCACACGCCGACCGCTCTCCGTGGATGAGAAAGTAGGCGGCGCCACGCGCTCCTATATAAGCCCCTGTGCTCACGAGACGCGCCACCAGGGATTTGCACTTGGCACCGGATCGCTTTAATGGCCCGATATTGTCATAGCCACGCGCACAAGAAGGTTGTAAACGAAACATCCCAATGTCACGCTCCACTCCGGGTCAACGGGAGTGAATAATGATCACATTTCTCTCGCGCTCTCCCTTTTACTATCCTCCCATTAAAACCCTTAACTGTCACCAGTTTGCAAATTATACAAAGACATGATTTTCGCGGCACAATCTTGAGGTTCTTTTCGTTCTCGCGCCACAAAAGTTGTCTTAAAGCATAGTTAAGCATAAACTAAAAAAAAAAAAAAAAAAAAAAACTAATGTTTTTATGTGTGGTAGGCTATATTTAAATCTGGTACATTTAAACGCTACTTCTGTTCGCGCGCGTCTAGTTTGTAACGTCACACTGAAACTTTGAAATTTAAACACACAGCTAAAGGGTTATTTTAAAAAGCACCCTGCAAAAGTCAATTTTATCAGTGTTTTTCAGAAACAGTACCGTTAAACAACTGAAAAGAAGTGTCACGAGACATCAGAGACATAGCCTATTTCTCATAAACAAATAAATAAAGGGAAACATATGGAGCATATGTGGTTGGAATATCTTTATTGCAGCCTTAAACATATGTAAATATCTGTCATGCACATGCGTAGACAGATTGTTAGTGAAAAATTATATTGAGAGACGCACCATGCGCTCGTCCTACACATCCAGTGCCGCAAGTGCATTAACTCAGTTTGCATTAGAATGACTCTAGCGCCCCCGTGTTGTGATCGGCGGAACTTTGATGCAATTATACCGACTACTATCTGGCAGTATGACAGGACGAGCAGTGTGCAGTCTCATGCATCGCTTGGTTAACACCTATTGTTCACAAACCTAGACATGCCATGACAGTGAGTAGTCGTGACACAACAAAAAGTGCAAAACGCGTCATTGTTAGATGTGCACGAATCCTGATACCAAAAATAATCACATTACATAAATAAGCAGAGGAGACCCGGGCTGTTTGTCACACTTCTTACTCTAGTGAATATTTCTCAGGGGTAGTTTTATTTATTTCTATCGTGTGTGTGTGTACAAGTAACCTAGTGATTGGCATGGAGTACTTTCCATAAGATCATCTCTCAATGCAAATCAAACTAGCTATTAGGCTAACTGAAATAAAACCATGCCAATCTCTAGGTATGGTGAAGGCTATGTGATGATGTGGGGCTTTTTTAATTCCAAAGGCCAAGGGAACTTTATCAGGATGCATAGTATCCTGGCTCCATGAAGTAACTGGCCTTTAAAAATAAAAATCTGCCTGCCTCTATGGGAATTTAACATAGGGGTGTCCAGACTTATGCACCCTGTATTTTAAGGAAGAATATTTATTTATTTACGATACATTATTCATTCACAAAGAAAATTGGTGTCCTTAAAGGTTGGATTTTTCCTAATTTTTTTAATTAAGGCATTAAGTTCAGTTTCCAAAAGATGATTTTTTTATTCCTCTTTTTAGTCAACTTTAGTATGGGTGTCTAAACTTATATATATGTTAGCTTTATGCCCCCTGCAATTGGGCATTTAGTCAAACTATAAGGGGTAAGTTGTCACAACAGGAACCTGCTGTTTAAAACATGATATGAAATAAGTATTTCTGAACAATGTAGAAGAAAGCATTCAAATTGAGTTTAAAATTACAAAATATAAAACATACAGCATGTGACAACATACTCAAACCTATATATATATATATATATATATATATATATATATATATATATATATATATATATACATACACACACACCAATGTCCTGAGAATAGCCTAGTTCAGGATAGTTTTTACTGTGTTCACTTTAAAAAGTATTCTTATCTTATTTGTCTTTTAGTTTTTAAATACACCTAAAAGTTTTTAAATATACATTCTCGGTTGTTTAATAAATAAACCAGATTTTTTGTCTAAAATAAACTGCTATTTTGGATAAAAACATGAATATGTTAAAGGGAAGGCACTTTACACAGACTGACCTTTTAGAGAGAGAGAGAGAGAGAGAGAGAGAGAGAGAGAGAGAGAGAGAGAGAGAGAGAGAGAGATTCAGGGAGTGTCAGGCATCCAGTTGTGTCTCTGTCAGCATATCCAACCTCACTTTAATAAAACATCACACAGAAAACATCTAAAACACTGAATCTAGGGCAGATATTCTTTCCGGGCCTGTCACTGTCTATTACACATACACACACACATTTTGGTTTGCTTGCGGATCCGAAATGATCCGATCTTTCTGTACTGGTCTTAAAGGACCAGATCTGCCATCAATCATTCACTCTCACCTGTATGATTTCTGGTTTCCAGTAGAACACAAAAAGAGTTATTTGTAACAGAACATCCAATTTCCATACAAAGAAACTGAATGGTGACTAGGCAAGTTTAGAAATTCAGACCGACTTGAAATTTAGTGCACAAGTGGAATGGACTCCCTTTATGATGTTTCTTTCTCATTTTTTAGAGCTCAGCACCAGTCCAAGTCCCCATCTGCTTTAATACGGAAGTGAGCAGCTCACGTGCTTCACGAAAGAAACCAGAGGTTTGGAGCAACACGAACGTGAGTAATTGATGACAGTTAAATATCTTCTGCACATGACCTCCCAGATAACACGGTTACAACACTGGTTGCATTTTGTGTGTGGGGAGATGGAGAGAGACATAAAAGAGATGGAGTGAATGAATGACAGAGCCATAGAAACAGAAGGTCACTTCAGCACACATCGCTTTGGGCTTGAATTTGTTTGGCCTTGAGATATCTCTGTGTGTGTGCCAATGAACAATGCAACTTGAATCACATTGGCTTGATCTTATTTCAGATTAATGAGAAACATATCCACCGCACATAGCAGGATGAGGTTTTGCATAAAAAGATTCAGCATTGCCTATTAGAACGCTCTCGGTGTTTAGCTGACCTTGTGTCACGGCCTCGGACTTGGAACTGTCAAATAGACACTTATCTACAAATTAGTGTCCTCGGGGAGGTTGTTTTTCATTTTTGATGTAACATTTGGTCTTGTTAGTTCTCTGTAAACTTTGTGAACTTGACCATGTTAATTAAATACTTGTTTCCAACCTAGCTTTCTTTCTGGCTCTTGATAAAAGCTGACACTTTTTTAATTACGAAACTGTGCTAAATAATACTTTTCAATAAAGCAATTTTGGGCTAATGAATCAAACAATCAAAAGCAATGCCAAATGTCTATGTTGGTTAATTTAATAAACATCAGGAATTTAAATGGGTTTTTTGGCTATTTCTCTCTACACACTATGACTAGAATATAAATGACAACACAAGTTTTTACATCAAATAGATATTAGAAGTTAAGACATCAAATAGATTGTGCTTGGATTGTGGTATTAAAGGTATTTACATACTGTTTTCGGTCGAAGTCCATAGTAATCGATTGTCGAGTTCACACGCATAGGTTTAGTTACCTATGATCACGCGCGTGAACTTGACAATCGATTACTAGGACTTCGACCGAAAACAGGATGTAAATACAGGTATGTGCGCTGGCTGAAATAACATCATTTTTATTAATATATTTAGCATCTACTGCAGTCAGATTCACCCGTGATCACTCTGAAGGAATCACTCACATTAGCTGGGCACTTGTAATGACACATCAAGGATGTTAAGAGGCTAAAAGCAGGTTTAAAACTTGCCCCACTGAAGTCAACAGGGTGCAAATTTTAAAAAGAGGATAACACAGTGTAGGCAACACCGATTTTTGTCGTTGTTCTCTGTATTGACAGCACTCCAAATTTACAAAAAAATGAGCTCAATGTTAAAATTGACCGCAGTTCTCCTTTAAGCAGCGAATTGATCAAGACCGTTTTAACATTAAGACCAATGAGGTTAAAGCTAAACCTTAAAGAGATAGTTCGTTCAAAAAATTTTCTCACCCTCGTGTTGTTATTTTTTGAGATATTTGAAGCTTGACAGCATCCGTTTACATTACATGCTGTTTAATTGGAAATGAGCAGCGTGAACATTCTGGCAAACATCTTCTTTTGTGTTCAACAGAAGAAAGTCAGTCACATGGGTTTGGAACGACATGAAGGTGAGTAGAGTGCATAATTGTTTTATTCGTTGGTGAACAGCTTCTTTAATCTGTATGTTCTTTACAAAAGCACATAGAAAAGCACTCATCTGTTGGGTCCGGTATATTGCTATTAATTCCGAAACAAGATGTGCAGTAAACGTCTAATATGAATGTTTTATAGCTGCGTTCAATTTTACTTAGAAGCAAAAACCGTAATCTCAAATTGGGATTCCCTTTAACACTGTTCTTTTTATCATCTTTAATAATTCATGTGTAGGCTGTGCAATTTCTGCAGCCCGCAGCAAAACGATAATATCCTGTAGATCAGGAGCGCTAGATGATGGTTGGTTCAGAGCGTAGCAGCAGAAACCATCTGAGCTGTCGGACAGAAGGAGAGTGTGGCAGCAGTAACTCATCTGTAATGGTCTACAGTAAAGCCTTCAGCTTCAGGCTGCGTGTAAAAAAACAGTCCAGCATGATAGAAGTGATTTATCAATAGGTCTGAACAAGAGTGCTGGAGACCTCCTGAACGGTTCTGCAGTGTAGGGAGGAGGAGGAGGAGGAGGAGGAGAAGTCCATGTTTTCAGAAGTTTTCTTCTTCTGAAACTTCAGATGCTCTGGCTGACTCTGGGCCCTGGTGCCCGTGGTACTGCAGAGGTGTTTGGAACGGAGCCCTGCTGTTTGAACATTTACTCTCCCCTTCCCCTGCGTTTCCACTGCGTTCTCCAAGCAGTCTGTTCTTCCTGCTGTTTTCAGAGCTAGTTCATAGAATATCCGTCTATAATTGCTTCAAAACATAGGGATTTATTTTGTGATTTCGAAAAAAAATGATATCTCGGTAAATGGAAGGAGAGTGCTGTGTGTGTGAACAGATGGTAGATTTTTGGTGTTTTCTTGAAGAAAAAAATTAAGAGGCGTTTGACTGTAAAATTCACAGGCAAGATTCAAGGGTGTTTTGGGTGTTGCAATGGCCGATTACATGACTTGCCCACTGCGGCACCGCCCCCACTGTCGTTTAGCTTTTTTTACACATATAAACACCATTTAGTTCAGTTGGACAACGGACGCTATAATTATAAGCTGAAAGCGTCTTCTCTGCTCCGTACAGCATGAGCTGCAGAATCGCAACACAGAGCAGCAGGAGTCAGATTTCACTGATCACATGACAAGAGTAAGGAGAGATGACTGACAGGATGATGGCGGGGGATTTGGTGCGCACCTATGGGGATAGAATTGTTGCATTATTCCCAATTAATTAATTGAGATTCACAAATAAATGTAAAGAGATTCACAAAAATGAATAAAATTCACAAATAAATAATTAAGATTCACAAATAAATGTTAAGAGTTTCACAAAAATGATTAAAAAATCACAAATTAAAAAAAAAATTACAAATGTTTTTTTTTATGCAGTTTTGTCACAAACACAACTGTGCCTTGCATTCATTTGAGAATTGTTTTCTGTGCATTTGTGAATCTCTTTCTGTGCATTTGTGAATCGTATCGTGTGCATTTGTGAATCGCTTTCTGTGCATTTGTGAATCGTATCGTGTGCATTTGTGAATCGCTTCCTGCGCATTTGTGAATCGTTTCCTGTGCATTTGTGAATCACTTTCTGTGCATTTGTGAATCGCTTCGTGTGCATTTGTGAATCACTTCCTGTGCATTTGTGAATCACTTTCTGTGCATTTGTGAATCGCTTCCTGTGCATTTGTGAATCACTTTCGGTGCATTTGTGTGCATTTGTGAATCGCTTCCTGTGCATTTGTGAATCACTTTCTGTGTATTTGTGAATCGTTTCCTGTGCATTTGTGAATCACTTTCTGTGCATTTGTGAATCGCTTCCTGCGCATTTGTGAATCGCTTTCGGTGCATTTGTGAATCGCTTCCTGTGCATTTTTGAATCACTTTCTGTGCATTTGTGAATCGCTTTCTGTGCATTTGTGGATTTTGAAACATTTCTAGCTTCAAGACATGTAGAAAAATCAAATAAGTGGACTCCACCCACCTCTACTTAAGTCAGTGAGATAACAGCCATTTGCACAGACCAATCACAGCATATTTATTTGTGGATCTTAATCTATTTATTTGTGAATCTGATACATTTTTGTGAATCTCTTTACATTTATTTGTAAATCTCAATCTATTTATTTGGAATAATGCAACAATTATCCTGATGCGCCACAGATCCAGATCGTCATTGACAAATAGCTTATCTTGTAAAACGTGTGTTCAGTACCACCACTCCCTATACACAGAGTACGCGTGATCACGAATTCGGAAATGAAAGTAAAAAGCGAGCGTGCATTCAAAATCGATTTCAATATTCCAGATTCCTACAAATAATATATAATACCCCAGGGTGTTCTGAATGGATGTTAGTGTATGGTGTGGTATTTGATTGCTTTGGTGTTTTGGGTGGCCGCCAGGATTGTTGCTATGCTGCTAAAGAGTACTTAGTGATTGTTAGTGTGTTTTGAATGTTTGTAATTGTACTGCTTTTTGGTTGTTTTGGCTGTTTGCTGATGTATTGCTATGTTGTTACTGAAGACTCACTACAGTGTTATAGTTGGTTGCGACTGCGAGGTGGTTTCTAAGTGGCCTAGGTTAAAACAGCCTACCCAAGTGTCTACAAGACTATAATATCCTGCCCTCTATGTTTACAGAGAAAAACAATGGAAAAGTAGAGCAGTGGAGTGGAAATAACATGTTCTGTGTGCATCGACCCTTATGCATCTCTTTTTCTAAAACAATGAACACACACACACTTGCCCTTTCACAGTTCAGATGCTACAGATTATATGATGGACGACACAAGTGTAAAGACTGAGTGCATGCTGATGATAGATCTGTCTAGTGATCGATTGGAGAATTCAAGAAAAGTGTGTGTGTGCGTGTGTGCGTTGTTCGAGAGAAACAAAGAGTGTCAGGGGTGGTAAAATGCCATCATATAAACAACAGCTTGTGTTTCCTTTTCAAACGCACACACACGCTTTCTTTTTATCTCCCTTTCATACTCAAAACCAGACACAATCGATTAATGGCAGAACCATTACTAATATGATAATTCTCCTTATCCACAGGCTAGATTATTCTCTTCTGTGAGACCACAGTGATGACCTTTATCTCCATGAAGGTGATAAGACCATAGAAGACGCGTATCTGTACAGTGGTATTCAAGAACAAATCTCATCCATTCTATAGCTGGGGGAACTGAGCATTTAGAATGTGGATACATTATCTATTTCTCTCCCTCTCTCTCACTCTCACTCTCAATCTCTCTCTTGTTAATGGAAGTTTGAATGGATTCTACATTTGGACTTGGGCTACATACTGAAATACGATTAGGACATTAACACAAATTGAAAAGACAGCATAGGCAGCACTGGGAGCAGAAGCATCAGGCCCACTGAAACCCGAGGAACACGTGCCGTGCCAGAGTTATGAGCTAAGTGGTTAATGCAAGAAAAAATATTCCAATAATGTATTTAATATTGGGAATATTCCAACTTGCATTCTGACCTAAATTATGGTACTGACTTTTAAAATGAGTTCATTTTAGACCTCATTCTGTCACACATTTCTTTTTCCTTGGACACGGCAACCTTTTCAAGAATATATGACTTGGCCTCGAAGACAGACGCAAGCGATCGCACGCGCTCAGTCGATCTTATTCACTGTCTGTTTAGGCTTAAGTGCAAATCCATGAAGCCTCTGTACAAATCACCATGATAAACAGTCTTGTTATCATTATTAACTTATTTGACATTCAATACACATGCACGAAGTTCAAAACAAGAAGGGTATGGCCTTATGAAAAAAGAAAACACGTGAATATCGAATGCGTTCCTCCGCGATTGGCTTGTCAGTAGCGCGGTACTACAATATTTCGGTTATCGCGACGGCCCTACTAGAGACTCTGTGAAATCACCATGACAAGTTTGCTTTCCTGTGTTGACGTATTTCTATTTAAAACAGAACATTTTGTGCCGGACATATCTAACACATAAATAAACAGCTACCAGTTTATTAGAAATTGGGTCTAAGTCTTCTAAATCTGTTCTTATGTCTCCTAGGACTTGAGCTTGATGCTTCTTCCTGCAATTCCTGTCAAACAAACTCAACGTCCTCCACTCAGTGTTGCTTTACATGATCACACGATGAGGGGGGCAGCTTGGATAATATTACCTACTCAATGCTTTTATATGCATATTTTACATATGTTAAGCCCTCTAGAAAAACTGCTGGTTGGATCAATTTGAATCTAATCGATGGTTGGCGCATAACTTTGACAGTGGGAAATATGATGTTCCAACTTGCTTTCTGACCTAAATTATGTTACTGTCTTTTAAAATGAGATCACTTTAGACCTCATTCTGTCAAACTGTTTCAGTTTTAGAACTAGTGAAGTGGGTGAACTGATGGTGGTGTTTAGGAAATCTGTAGGATACCAGCTGTTCTGTGGGTGGTGTGATGATCTTTTTTATTGGTGGTGTTCAGTTTAGTAGATGTTCAGAGAGTGGTTTTTCCATTAAGGAGATGTTTTGTGGGCGATAAGGGGAGGCATTTTGGAGGTGTTTCATGGTGGTGGGTGGTGTTTAGTATGTGTACTGTGAGGGAATTGTTGAGCGGTGTTTAGGTTCAGCAGCTGTTACCGTTTAAGCATTCTCTGAGGGGTATTTACATTTAAGGAGAAGTTATTCGGGTGGTGTTCCGTAAGTAGTGTTTTATGAACGGTGCATGTGTTTGTACGTGTTCAGGTGTGTTCTTCAACTTTTCTCTCTTGAGTTCTTATTATGGTTCTTTAAGATCAAAAAAGATCTTGAAGTCACATTATATAGCATATTGATGCGTGGTCCATTAAAGCATCACTACACCGATGGTTTTCTAAAGAGATAGAGGATAAAAAGCTCACATAGATTCTCCTTTGTACATTAGACTCTTTTTTTCGTTCTAATTGGAACCTTTATTTTTAAGAGTGTTGGGGTTATGTCCATTAACACGCCTGGAGGCCGGAACAGAACAGACAAAGAACTCAAATGGACCGCGTGACTACTCTCAACTCTGAAAGCCAGTTCAATGTCCATTCCACAACACAATTATCAAACCATGACAATTTCCTGAAAGTTTAAAACTAGATCACATTTATGCAAGTTCCGGCATGCATTTGCTCACACCTGTGCTCCTAAGGTACTTCATGTGTTTAATTTAACACTGACAGCAGAGCCAAATTGAATCACAGAATGCTGTTCTACTGTGAAGAAACACTACTTTTCTATGTGTAGCTATGGGAAAGAATTTTGGATATGGGCTACCATGTGCATGTGTACTGTATATGTTCATGTGCGAAGTCTTCTTCTCTAACCCGGGTAAAGCTGAGCAAAATGCCAAATTGTCGCAGATTCAATGGGCCGTAAATCTCTGAGATGAGAAGATGACCGAGCCTCGTGGCAGTAATTGATGGGTTTGGCAGAGTCAGTTTGAGATTTACTTGCGCGCACATGCCGAGTAAGCATGCTGCCCCGCTGCGAGCCTAATGCAACATTTACACAGGCTGTACGGTTCACATGCTCATCCTTTCTGATCAATATGAAAATACATGCTACAGTGAGACGCTGGTTAAAGTAATAACTGAAGCGTGAAGAGCACTGTTTGCATATGTAGAAGCCAAGAACACTGCGCACTGGGGAATGTTAGTAAGAGCGGCCAAATGCTCTCGAATTCTCTAGTGCAAAAGCTCCAGTTTCTTTTTGTAACACTTTGCCACTAAAGCCCATTTTAACAGGAGTGTACACAAGGGGAGATGCCATTTTTAATTTGACGTAAATGAAAATGAGGGACTTACAGATTTGACACGTTTAATTTTCACAAGCCACGTTGTGTGGTTTATTTCAGCGTTGCATTGGCTGAACAATTAAAATCAAGGAAGAGGTACAATTTAACCCATTAAACTCTGTACATGTACTATAACATCTTTTCATTCATGTAAAATGAAATATCACATCTATCCTAAGGTATATAGAACCAATTATGACCCAATTTGAAAAATGTATATATTCATTCCCCCTCTTTTTGATAATCATAATTATGCACTATGTAGACTTTTTCAAATCATTCCCTCTTTCATGTAATTGGTGTGATGCTGACAGTAGCAATGTGCAATTACAACTCCACAAAATATTTGCATTAATATTACATAGCTGGTCTCTCAAGGCCTTTAAAAGCTCAAAAACATCCTTATATCAGGTTGATACTTCATGAATTGTACAAGTGTTTGAACTTGTGATACACTAAAAACATCCTTTAGGGGCTCAGAGACACCAGTTATAAAAAATACATGCAATGAAATGCAACACAAGATCTCTCTAGAAATTTTGCTATATTTATTTTGTGTTTTTCTGCAATGTCTATTGATCAATCTGACAACAAACAGAAGCAACATGATTGTATTGGATATC
The DNA here is from genome assembly GCF_964197995.2 of Scardinius erythrophthalmus. NCBI lineage: Eukaryota > Metazoa > Chordata > Actinopteri > Cypriniformes > Leuciscidae > Scardinius > Scardinius erythrophthalmus. The sequence continues at coordinate 9,167,486 of NC_138237.1, read as the reverse complement.
ATTTTGGTCACATTTCTGAAAAGTGCATGACTAGTTTTTTGGCAACATCTGCTGGATGGGGTTTGATTCAATTAGAAGAACACATTAAAAGCTTTCATTATTGTTATTTTACACATACAGTGTTGCATGTGGAGACCCAAAACAAAGAATACAAAGTCAATCTCAACAGTAAATGATGATTAAATATACAGTAGCATGAATCATAATATGTTATAATGAATGTTTCCTTTAATTGGGCTTTTTTGAGGCACAAATATGTAAATCGTGCGCTTTTCTTGCAACTTGCACGCGTGCAGATTGTTTCTCGTGTTTGCTGTGAGCTAATGAGTATAACCGTGGACTCTCATATCTCTCCGCTTGTAATCCCGTCTATTAATCTCTTTTTTACAGTAATCTGGCTAATTCACCGCAGTCTGATCTGTGTTCGATGTGTGTGTGTGTGTGTGTGTGTGTGTGGGAGGTAAAGATGGCGATAGACCTACTTGCGTGAGTTCCGTACCCATCAGCACCAGCACGATGAGACTCAAGAGCTTGTTCACGCGCTGCATCTCGCGCCTCCGCTCGCTCGGACTCGCTCTCGCATGCAGATCCGGTCCACCCGCTCGATGATGCTCTCTCCTCGCTCCTCTGTCCCCGGTCTCTCGCTTCTCTCTCTCTTTCGCTCTCTTCTCAGCAACAGAATGACAGAGAACCAGAACTCGGTCTCGCGCAGCCGTCTCTGGGCATCTCGCGCGCGGAGCGTCGTCTCACGCCTCCCGTTTTCTCCCGTGTGTCTTTCTGCCTCCCCGACCGTCGACTCCTGTCCCCGTTAGATTAGCGGCTCTGGAGGTTTAGCGTCACGCAGGGTGGTCTGGTTAGCCCAAAACTTTGTGTGTATCGCGATGTGTGAGGCAGAAAGATTGGGGAGTGCGAGCGCGAGCTGTCCGAGGTGCTGAAACCGGATGTGACATGCTGCGCGCGTGGGAAATTCAACGGGGATGCGGGAGAGGAGGAAGAGCTAGACTGAGTTAATTGGTAGAGCCTTGCGTGGCGTCAAAACAGTCTGACTACACTTGTGAGAAAGGTTTTTTTTTTCTGAAAATGGCGTTTAAAATGAAGTATTTCTGACGAAATTAGATGTGTATGTTTTCTGAAGAAACGCTGGTCGTTGCCAGGGCATTGCTATACGTTTGCTAAGATGTTCTTTGTGGTTTTGGTGTGTTTATTTTAAAATTTATATATATATTAAAAAAATCCTTAGGTTTCTATTCATCGAAGAATCCTGGGAAAATTTATAATAATAATAAATGTTTTTTGAGCAGCAAATCAGCATATTATAATGATTTCTGAAGGATCACGTGACACTGAAGAATGGAGGAATGATGCTGAAAATTCAGCTTTGATCACTGGAATAAATTAGATTCGAAAATATGTTAACATAGAAAATAATTAGTTAAAATGTAATAATATTTAACAATATTAATGTTTTTTACTGTATTTTTTGTCAAATAAATGCAACCTTGGTAAGATGAAGAGACCTAAATATATATAAGAAACATTTAAACGTTTTTAAATGATAAAACATATACTGTTCCACTAAAGTTACAAGTCATTGAGCAAAAATGAAGAAAATTAAAGTCATTTCTGAGAAAAGATGCTGCAACATTTGTCAAGATGCCACTTGAATTGATGTTTTATCATCTTTGCAATAACATTCAGACATTTTAAGTGTCCAATATATTTTGGGGCCACTCTAGGTGTGGGGAGACATGCAGGAGTAAGTTGTGGTCAGTTAAGCCTGGAAGATTTATATTATCAATAGCCAGTCCTATGCATTATTGATTGGTGTGTGGAAGCCATTACAGCAAATTTATATGCATTTTTTTTTTCCACGGCAGAAACCACGAGTAATGTGTTCAGCCTGCATAAGACATTCAGACTAGCAACCGTGTAGATAATATATCGAGGTGTTTAAAAATATGATTAAATATTAATATGATTCATATCAGGAGCACAGTGTTCAATATAATTATGAGAAGGCCGCGTTTTATGATTTCAGTATAAGCATTAATGATTCAGTTGTTTCAAAGCTTGTTGCTGCTTACAATAACAGCAGGTGCTTTTCTGATGACTCTGACTAAATCTGTTCATGTCTTTGTGACCAACAAAAAGATTTGCGGAGCGTAACATCTGTACTGATCTATTTATTGCATGAGAAAACACATTAACATGTAAATGTATAAATTTTGAATATGAAAATTGTGCAAACAGATAAATTTTTCCATTAATCTTCAGTGGATGCATTTTACAATATTATCGCCTCTCTGTGAAAAGGAAGTTTTACTTCCCTTATATTATCATCACAGTGAAAACTGTTGATTTCAGGTTCACACAATGTGTTCAATTAGACAAGCCTGGCTATCCACTTTATTTGCCTGGGCCGGTTAGATGACTTCATGCCAAAACGTTGAGTGACGTCACCATTCAGACATTTGGCAGCAAATTAATTCATTTAATTAATGCATTTATTTCAGGTTCTGTTGCTGAGCAACACACCTGCTCGCTCACTGGATCATCTATTGATATTGGTTGTGCAATGAGAAAATTAACATGTCATTGATACCCAGTGATGAATGTATACTTCAGTTTAGGGTGAGGATGTTGAGAACATATCGCATGAAAAATAACGTCCATTTTAGATCTCCATGTGGTGCACATTGAAATCATATTATTTTTAACATGGCTCATTATGATGACACAATGTATAATGAGCACGATGTCTGACAATCATCATAAATTCTGGTCCAGTATCTAGATTCATTTGTTAGTGGCTCTGCTCTAGTTTTAATGCTACAAAGTGCATTTTAAAGATTTTATGCTGAAAACATCAATACAATGATTGGATCTTCAACAGAAATACTTTATAATTTCACTCTGGTGTCTTTTAAAAAAGATTTAGTTTCCTTGCGGACTGATTAATAACCCGTTGACCCTCCAGACGTTCCAGACTGTCTTTATATTGCATTAGTAACTCTGGTATCATATCCAGTGTAATTCATAGACCTTTCACATTAATTATCAATGATTTAGTGTGAAGGTGTAAACAGTTTCGCATTTGGAGGTGCAAAGAGATTCAATTTCTGCTTGTAAGACCAGCTGAAATTCATCTGCAATGCAACCTCATGTCACAGAAGAGTTGGGTTTGATTAGACATTTCACCATTTTCGTAAAAGCGCCCTTGTTTTATTCATGCAATCTAACATTTAGAGCAGTTATAAGGTTGGGAAGTATGACTTCGGGCTACTAAATTGGAGTGTTAACCAGGATGCTTTCATTCTTTCACTCTTTTTCTGACCTCTGATGTCTTGCCGTGATGCAGAAAAACTGTAATGATCTCTCTCTGTGGCTTTGAAAGATTTCCTAAAACCAGTTTTTCCCTGTAGAAATGTCAATACGAGCACTGTGTACAGAACATCTCAGATCCTCCTGCGTCTCTGCAGTTTATTTTGTCCTGGCAGAAAACTAGACACAGGGAACAGAGCTTGTCTCGCTGCTTTTTATATTTATACGGCTCTCTGTGTGTATGAGGCGATCTCCTCGCTGGGAATGTTTCTCGGGGGAACACAACCTAATTGGTTTCATCTCAGCCGGCTGTTTTATGAACATTAGCGCTCGTAAAATATCTTATGCGTGTGTGTTTTTGCACGGTGTGTTTGGAGCATTGATCAAGCTGAGAAACTGCATATAGGATTCTTTATTGGAGTGAAATAAAGGTGGCTGAATTTTATTTCTCATGTACACAAATACATGCTCTGTTTTCTCTCACATCTATGCGTCCATGTGTGTTAGTGAATGCTGTCATTAAATAGGTCATGACCTGAGAAATCAAATTTGCCTTGATCTTTTGACATATAAGAGTTCTTTACCATTGAAGTTTCATCGTTTAAAACTTCTTCCTCATTATAAACAAAGAATTTATTTATTTAAGCTCCAAAAATGGCTTGTTTGGATATTGTGGGATTTGTGACGTCACACGGGCAAATACATTTACATTTGACTGCCTCCAGAGAAATACACTTTACGAATCTATACATCCTCACACCATAGGCCCCGCCCACTGGCATTCAGTCGCTTAACGGCCGACACTTGCCTTTAGTGGATGTGAGCGTTGCGACACATCAAAAGCAAATAAAGCCTTTATTTCTGTGAATTATAATCACACACATAATTCACACGCTTAAAGCCTGGTGCACCGGGACGATTATCACGTGCGCTTATTGCCAGCGTTTTTCAAGACGTTTTTCGGCGCATCTTTGTGTTCATACCCAAGCGATTTTCACTGGCGATGCGCCGAGTGAACATGCAAATTCACTCCCTGACAGTAGATGGCGCTTATTGAAAAACAAAAATACCCGGTACACAAGGTGGCGCTGCACAACTTTATGCTTCTGACACTCACTTTTCACATAGAAGAAGAAGTGCTTGCCAAAACCATTCGCACACTTTTTGCTAACAGATTTTTGCTATCGCTGTGGCGTTTGTCATAAAGTTCCTTGTGTTCAGACACCAGAGACCAGCAGCTCTACATTCATCTTGCCTCGTTGCATCTTCTTTTTCGTCTGCTTACTTACTCTTCATCATCGTCTTCTATCAATGTGTGCTCGGCAAGACCGTTTTGTGCTTGAGCGCCACCAAGTACTGTAACTTTAGCAGCTCCAGGCACCTGAACAAAAGCGCCAATCTCATTGGTCAGCCAGTTTTAACGCTGCTTGTCAAACCAAAATAAATAACTTTTTTTTTAAATTACGCTCCTATGCCTGGCGTTTTGCACGTCGGTGTGCATACTCACATTGGTGCCCTTTGTTTAGTCACGAGGCGTTAAATGTTGGCGAAAAACAAGCGCGATAATCGTCCCGGTGTGCATGGGCTTTAAGTCTGTCAACGTCAGGACAAATGGAAGAGTGAAAGAAATTTGCTTTGACGTGTCCAGTTTAAACAGCTGGTTTGTGTCTCTGGACTAACTTTAGAAGGATCCCAGCTTCAGACACAAGAGGATGCTTTATTTTAATGGCATCCCGGATCACATCAGAGGATTATATGTTTGTTCGGAGCATTTTATTTTGTAAATGAGGCACAGTGTAATGGAGAGTTTGCAAAGATGATGCTGTTGACAGATGAAGCCAACGCTATCTCACGACCAATTCGTACGAATTCGTACGAATGATAAAAGTTGGCTAATTCGTACTAATTCGTACGACCTCACTCGTACGAATTTGTACGATTTGTCTAAACCCACGTGATGGGTAGGTTTAGGGGCGGGGTCAGGGGTAGGTCATTCGTATGAATTCATACGAATTGGCCAATTCGTAAAATATGTACGATTTTGCAAAAAACGTACTAATTCGTACGAGTCAGGTCGTATGAATTCGTACGAATAAGCCACCTCGTAGAATTTGTACGTTTTCCCATGAGATCGGGCTCGATGAAGCTGTATTGGATCTGACAGCAGCTGCATCACAAACCTTAAGTTAATTATTTCATTGTTTTGTCTGTAAATGACGGTTTTATATTGATAATGTTTTCATAACTCGGATGTAATAACAAGAGGGTGTTGATACCATTTCCTATGCAATGACGTTAGCCAATCATAACACTGGCCGTTTAATGACAAGTCGCCCTTTAAAAACAGATCATTTCAGACAGAGAAAAAAATATATAAACATTATAAATTAACCTCAAGGAACGTATTCAAATACCAAAAAAACTAAAAAATCCATGTCATGACCCCTTTAAGTTACAATGTGTGTATGTGTGTGCGCATACATCCACTTATGTGTGTGTGCATGCTCTATTTCACATATTGTTTCTATGCTTTTTGCTCCTCTCTCTCATTCTTATTCAGACTCACTGTGATTTGCTTGGACAGCAACTGCCAGGCATTATGTAACTTGAGTGTTTGATGCCATCCTGAATTGGTCACAAAGACAGACAGACAGACATCCACCCACAAACTGTGTCAATCCGCTTCTTCTCAAAGAGGTCTGAAGAGCCATTTACTGCAGCCTGAGGCAAAAAGAGAGAGATAGAGGGAAAATCTGCTCCAAAAACTAGTACGTTTATGTGATGTTTTCTGTTTACATAGGCAGGCTTTCTCAGGCTTGGCTAATTTGTCAGGATTTGTATAGGATTTCTCTGCGTCGTAGTTCACAAGTTCAGCCACCATAAACTGTTGTCATGGCAGTCAGAGTGCATCTTGTTTATTATGAGCTTCTGTGCAGAAATGTGTGGCCACAGTCAAATCTCCACTCATGCTATTGTCTGAGAAACATGCCTGAAATATAATAGTCTATAATTTACATGTTTATTTTTTAAATGTTTACATTACATTACGAGTTTGGGGTCAGAAAGATTTTTCTTTTTGTTTCAGGTTAATGCCAATGGGGGTCAAAACCACCCCATTGACTTTTATGGACATTTTTTTTTTCTTTTTTTTTTCTTATAATGGATTGACATGAGGGTGAGTAAATGATGATGACAGACAGTTCATTTTTGGGTGAACTATCCCTTTAAATGATTACATTTGGTCCCTCAAACCTGAATATCTGGTTACATCAGTGCTAGAGATCAAATGTTTTTTTGTGCATGTGGGAAGCGTTTTCCCCATGGAGATCCATTACGGATTCAGTGGTGTCTGTCAGGGGCTTAATTTACTTCCTCAGATTTAAAAATATCTCTAATTATGGTTTGACAGACATCATGAGATGAGGTGACCTAGTTAGTGTTAACATCTGCATGTTAAACGAGCAGCGACGGGGGGAAAAATCTGTTTCGGAAAGAGCTGGACAGAACGAGGAAGAGAAGTGTAAGGGGAAAAATGTTTTCTCACTCATGGAAGAGAATGGAAAAAAAGTGAATAATTGCATCAAGTGTGCACTGGGCTTTGAGTCCTGACCTTTTCGAGAGGATCAGTCCTGCCTATTAAAACTAATCTCTCACACACACACACATGCACGCACGCACGCACACACACACACTCTCTCTCTCTCTCTCTCTCTCTCTCTCACCCACACCCACCAGCTTATCACTCACAATAAACAGATCAATACAGAGATCAATATACAAACATTCACACACAAGTGAACAAACACTCCCACACACAGGGCAGCGTCTGTATGACAAATAAAACACAGGCCTGATGACATCCAGAAGTGTGCTCAGATACTAGCATGAGAGCTCAGCCCAGACTGGCCTGTTGTGGCGTCGCTGGTGTTAGCGAGTCGCTAGCTGAAAGTAGCAATGCTACTTACTTTACATTTTTCAGCCTGACTGCAGATCAGCTATTTTCATAACAGCTCTTCTAGTAACCGCTATATACGTTTTTCCTACAGGTAGCAGTGTAGTGTGACAAACACTGCTTTTAATGTTGCAATATATTGCAACAGAACATTTAATAATTATTATTAAAGGTCCCGTATTATGCCCCTTGATGTAAAAGAAGATGTAAAATAAGTCTCTGATGTCCCCAGAGTGTGTATGTGAAGTTTCAGCTCAAAATACCCAACAGATCATTTTTTACAGCATGTTTAAATTGTCATTTTTTGGGGCTCAGAAAAACGCGCTGTTTTAGTGTGTGCCCTTTAAATGCAAATAAGCTGCTGCTGGACGACCCAGGGGGCGGAGCTTCATGAGCTCGCGCTCAGTCTCTCAGGACAATTTCATCTCACGGAATGATGATAATATCAGAAACTCTCAGTAACGGTGTTCATTTCGAGTCGGACAATAATGCCTACAGAGTCAGAGTGCTGTATAGAGATGGAACAGGTATAGTTTAGTAGTTTAATTACGGTTATTATAACGTATTTGTCATCTGCTTGTATCCATTATTTATTAATAGCCTACAAGTCTGCTGTCTGAATGATGATCAAACATACTGATGAGTTTAATAAAGTTTATTGTACATCACACAAAAGATGAAGCGTCAATTTTACTTCAGAAAATCACCGTAAGAGCTGAGTAAACAGTAAGTTATAAGAAGTGCGCAAGTACATAAACGAATTTCGGTAGAGTTGAGGGAGCATTCCTGTGGGCGGAGGTTAGTCAAAAAACGGTTTTAATGACGTCATTAAAGAAGGAAGTAGAGGGATGTAGTCCAAACGGACCGTTCGATGTAGGCGACTTCTGTTAAATAAAATATCTCGCTTGGCATTGAACTTTGAGCTTTATAATTTTACAGATATTATTTATACTCTAACAACAACATTACACACTAACTAAAGTTTGAAACATGGGATCACGAAGAGTGGGACCTTTAATTATAATAATTATGTTATCTAATTAGTGTTTTCTAGAATAATTAAATGCCTTCTAAAATGTCATCTCTATGGCATTTGTAGCACAGCTTAAATATTTATTATTAATTATTAATCAATTAAGCTAATTATTACTTTGTAGGCTATTATCCATTATTAATATTATATTTCTTAAATAATGAAATGTCTCCTAAAAGGTCATCTGTCATTTGTAGAACATAATTATTCATTAATAATTATTACCAATTATTGATCAGTAATATTTATTAAAGTCCCCCTATGGTGAAAATCAAGCTTTTAATTTTGTTTATATGTCTATGCTTTAAGACAAACCATGTGCAAATTCATAAGTCAGGACCATTGCTGAGTATTTTCTCTTTAAAACTGCAGTGAACCAAAGACAGTCTCAAAAACAGGGGGTTGAAATCGCTGGTGTTTAGATTTGTTTAGACGATATGTAAATGAACCAGTTCAAAAAGAAATGAATCACTGATTGTCTTTGTGTCTTTTCATGGCAAAATATTTAATTAACGCTGCTGTTCATCTCTGTTTTCAATTCATTTTTTTCTATTAAGTGTAAATGTATCAGTCAAGTTTAATGCTTAATCAAGATTCATTTAAAAAGCCTTATTGTTTTTGATTCTGCTCTGATTAAATTACAAGTTATATCATCAAAAGAGCTCAAATTTGTGTTTGTTGCTTCTATTGTAGCTTTTTGATTAGAATTGTACTGTATTGTGTTAGTATTGCAGTATAGTGCTGCTTTTATGTTGCTTGAATAATGAGCAGTATATTTAACTTGGCAAACTACCGTTTTAAAGTACTTTCTCCAGCACTGGCCATCACAAATGGCAAAAATGTCCATATATTTTGACACCCATCATGCATCAGGACAGACAGGAGTGGAGATGGTCTGTGATTTAGTTGTTTAATCCATTATTGTGTAATTCTCAGCCTTACAGTGTGATTAAGAGTCCTCCGCCAGACAGGCAGCTCTGACATTTACATTACCTTTACGAGTCCTGAAATTCTTGTCAAAACCAGTGAAACACGGAGGTGTAGATAATAATTCAACTAAAAGTTGGTTTGCTTTGAACTTAGAAAAGATTTGTGCTGAGCTTTACTGATTCACAGCCTGTCAGGGAGCGTTGATCATTTTAATCGTTTCACACAGGCTCCTCCCGGCTTCCAAGGCAAGAATCACGGTTTCTATCGCTCATACTTACGGTCAGTGATTTGAACAAACCCCTAACTCTAAGTATTAGATTTAGGTGCGCCATCTCTGCTATAGATGTGAATTATACCTTGAGGAGAGTGTTTTTTTATATATTACGTTCTATTACTACACTCTTAGAAGACTCTTCACATATAGACCTTAAGTGCCAGAGAAACAAGCGCACAGCCATCTTTATAATTTACATTCGCATTTATTCCTTTAGCAGACGCTTTTATCCAAATCGACTTACAAATGAGGAATGCAGCAAGCGATTCATCGTGAAGAGTCAAACAAGCACAAGAAGTGCTCAAAGTGTCAGACATTGCTTAGAAAAGCATAAGCTAGAATAGGGAATTTAGTGTTTGAATTAACTGAAGTGTTTTTGAGACAGCTCTGTATTTTTCTATGGCATCGCTGTTGAAGAGCAGAATCAGGGCCAGATTCATGGCAATTTGTGACTATGTTTTGGCAAAATGGTGATGAATTTGGACGCTTTTGCATGATCTGTAGTGAGCCTTAATGCAATTCAACTTGTCTTAAATCCCCAAATGTGTAAAGCCTGTCATTTTATTTGTAAGAAAAAAAAAATATTTGAGAACTTCTGCACTACAAACTAGTACTAGTATTTATCCTAATGTCGGATTGAAATGGAAGTTGCAATAATCTTTCTTCGGTATAGTGATGTATATCCGAGTGAAACGGCTTCTCAAACGAGAATAAATGTCGGGCGGGACTTGATTTTGTCCATGGGGAATTGATTGAATGGTTGTGGTTTGCTATTGGTGGATCTCATGTGATTGACAGGTTGCCCCGCCCTCACGCCAGTAAACATGTCATCAGAGAAGAGATGAGCTGCAAGAGGGAGGGAAAGCTATTTTGAATAAAGATTACAAGGCATATGAATTTAAAAATAATAATTATGATGTGCATGGATAAATAATGAATAATAAACACTGCAATATTACATAAAAAATAATAATTGTCCATTTTGATTTCACTGTGACTTTAAGAACGAACTTAATGTTTTTCTTAAGAAGATTTTTGCAAATCCAACCACCTAACAACACAGAAATGCCGTAGAAATCATCCTCAACACTCTAGCATCGCAGCTGCAAGTTTTCCATGACAAACACCATCCACATTTTCACCAGAATCCAGTTGTATTTATGATTTATCGGATGATCAATATTACAGCGTATACCGCTGGAGCTGTCAGTCACAGATGGGTCCGGTGGGCAGCAGCTTATGTGCTTCAGAGTGCTCATCACTCCCGAGCAGTCAATCACCAGCAGACATTACACAGTCTGAGCATAGTGTACTTGACCTTGGTGATTAGAAGAGGCTGTATCTGTATCTCGTCAGTTTAACACATCTGACGAGATCTTAATGAGGCCGTTCACCTTGTCAGGATCCCTGTAATGTGAACCCTGACAGCGCTGGGAAAACTCAGACACACACACACACACACACACACGCACGCAGTCTGTAAGATACGTTATTTAAGGATGGGAAAAGGGCCAGTCACTGGCAGCTGTATGTCGACACCCACGTCCTGATGTCAGGTGGTCCTCATGCATATTCTAGAATGTTCCAAGACTATTTTTGCCCACTGGTACCTTCAACTCTTGCTGTCAAACTAGACGAATGCAAACCAAAACTTCCCTTGGAAATGGTACGCCTCTGTTTCACAACAATATAGGCCTATTGCATCAGGTATGAATATGCGAAAGAAATCGTAAGTGTGAGTTCAGGATGAGATCGGGGATCTAGAATTATCCTTCTGGAATTCTGAATCTTCTTTATCTCTCTCATTTTCAATTGTCAATCTTGTCCTACTTACCAGACTCTCTTCCCTTTTTTCTCAATCTATTTTTAGCTGTTCTCGTCTCCATGTTACTCCCAATTTTTCCTCCCCATTTTTCACCGTTCCTCTTTCCACCAGAGTTTCCTCCCCCTTATATTCACTTTCTTTTTCAATTTCCTTTCTCTGCCATTTGTCTTTCCTTCCTTCCTTGCTTTCTTACACCCCAAATGGAAACCAAAAATAAAACCTACTTTACATTATTTATTAATGCAAAGATGCATTAAATGGACATTTCTAATGTTACAAAAGATTTCTATTTCGAATAAATGCTACTCATTTGAACTTTCTATTCATCATCATCAAAAATAGTCATGACAGTTTCCATAACAATATTATGTGATATTAACAAAATAAATGCTTCTTGAGCATCAAATCAGCATATTAGAATGATTTCTGAAGGATCATGTGACACTGAAGACTGGAGGAATGATGCTGAAAATTCAGCTTTGATCACAGGAATAATTACATTATTTTAATTACATTGTAAAATAAATTCAAATAGAAAACAATACTTTTAAATTGTAAGTATATTGTATTTGTATCTAATAAATGCAGCCTTGGTGAGCAGAGGAGACTTCTAACCATTTGGTGCTCCTCATGTGGCGGTCAAAAATGGCAGATGTTTTAAAATGTATTAATATTAATTTCAGTGATGAATATTAATATTTTGTATTTTTAGGGTTTTTTATGGTACTACAGTAGTTATAATCTATTTATTAACCTTTTTTATTACACTTTACCTTTACCACAGTACCAATACTACCAGTCGGTACAAGAATAGTTGAAGGTACCAGCATTTCTGCAGTGCCAGTACTGAGTATATTCAGTACCTGCTGACAGACGCTGCTTTCAAACGCTCTCGTTCATGTTTGCTTGAGTGCTCTCTGTGCTCAAAGGTTTCTATTTACAGTGTTGAGCATTGAAGCCAATCACAATCATATCTGTTGAGCGCGTGAACTCAATGGCCTATCAGAGGTGCTAGTCAGTGTGTCAGAATCCGCTTAACACCACTGAAAACGCACAGGGTTTAGTTTGGTTTAGTTTGGTTCGACTCCTTTAAATTTTTACCAACAAAGCATAAACATGATGTAAATAAGAGATTCATTGTATAATTAAGACAGCTTTTTTATTGTAACATAAGTTTTCGTGAGAATACAGAATTAAGTGAACTTTCTCTTTAGCCTTACTGATAATAAAGGGAGGGTTCTTCTCTTGCTTTCTGTTTACCCATTCACAATCTGAATACAAGTTTAGTTTTTCATGCTGCTACACCGCAAAGTTTCTGGATTGACAACCGTATTTAAATGCGCAATTGAATCAGAAACTACAGTGATTGACAGTGATAACAACGGACGAGACAAAGGAACAAGCCGACTTTTTGGGACTTTAGCTTATTCACCGTATCCCCCGTATCCCCCAGAGTTAGATAAGTGCACACTAGGGCTGCACGATTTGGGGAAAATGTCATATTGCAATAATTGAGGTCAAAATTGCGATTGCGATATGCGATATAATAAACAAATGGTTTCATGAGTCAACTTGCTTGGTTCTCAAGGAAAATAAATGCACACACAGATTAGTGATAATCTGCCTAAAGAAAAAAGTTCTTTAGTCAAGAGCAGTGAGTGTTTTTCTCTGTTCCCTTTGTTCTTTGATTGACTTTAGCGACAGATATAATTAGTGGCTGCTGTGTACTGTCCCTTTAAGACCAGCCGCTGCTGCGCTGCTGTCAGAGACACGGATCTCACACGCGCCTCATTCTCTCACGAGTCATCACAACTCTTCACGTTCATCATAAGACTACTCTTATGTTATGAAGATACTCGACAAAAAGACATTTTGGCATAATTGTGTGTGTTATTGTTCGTTCAAGCTCGAAAGAGAGCTGTAGTCTGAATTTCTGGCATGCTGTTTGGTGCGCACGCACGATATTAGCGCGAGTCTTTCTGCGTGTCACAGTCAGGACATTCACAGGCAACGCGTTCATTTTGGCATACATGTGTTTTGTTCGTTCTACCGCGAAAGAGAACTTGATACTGGCGCGCGTCTATCTGTGGGTCGTGTGTGTGTGTGTGTGTCAGGAGGACATTCACAGGCAGCGTGTTCTTTTTTTGTCTTATCGCGCGTGAATGGTTTAAAAGCATTTGCATGAATAAGAGCGGGATCATGTAACACTAGCTAAAGGATGCCAAAAATTAACAGATGCTGCGTTAATTGCGTTAACAGCGCTAATTTGTTTATTTAATATAAAATCGCAGCATTTTGCGTCATATAATCGCGTAGGCTTGACATCGCGATTGCGATACTATTAATCGTGCAGCACGTAGTCCACACATACCCTTTTCATCTCCGTGCGTGCCATAACTGACGCACCCACCGCTAGCCTAGCTTAGCACAAAGACTGGAGGTAAACGGCTCCAGCTAGCATAATACTCCCAATAAGTGACAAAATTAACGCCAACATATTCCTATTTACATGTTGTGATTTGTATAGTCACAGCGTGTACAAATAACAAGGTCACATGAGACACAGCCATCTTCTAACCATATAAATACTGGGAACTATATTATCAGAAGGCGAAGCACTGCTAGGCGGAGTGATTTGCTCGCAGCACCTGAGAAGCCCCGTGGTGAGGAGCAGAGAGTTCGCTCAGAGTTAGAGTAAATCACTCTGCCCAAGTAGCAGTGCTTTGCCTTCTGAGAATATAGTTCCCAATATGTATATGATTAGAAGATGGCTGTCTCGTGACCTTGTTACAAATCACAACAAATCACAACATGTAAATAGGAAAATGTTGGCGTTATTTTGTCACTTATTGGGAGCAGTATGCTAGCTGGAGCCGTTTACCTCCAGTCTTTGTGCTAAGCTAGGCTAGCGGTGGGTGTCAGACAGAGTTACGGCACGCACGGAGATGAAAAGGGTATGTGTGGACTTATCTAACTCTGGGGGATACGGTGAATAAGCTAAAGTCCCAAAAAGTCGGCTTGTTCCTATAATTCAGCCGTTTTTGCTCTGTACTGAGTACTTTTGCTCTGTACTGGTACTGAGAACTGCAAAATTTTACTGGTATTGGCACCAACTACTAACCCTATTTCAGACAAAGGATTTTTTTTATTATTATTATTTAGCTTGCATACAGTATGTGCAACAAACAGCACAGGTCATCATGTCTCCCACAGTCACAAAAATATCCAGACTCATCCTAATTCTTCCTTATTCCTGTTTTGGCACCACACGTGTGTCAGCACATGGCACTCTGTGGTTACGGCAATTACAGAACAAAGAAAAATGCTTGGCTTGCTACTTTACTGCTGATGGTAAATTTCCATCTGTCCAGTAACTCGTTTATTTTTTTCCAGTAACTCGTTTATTTTTTCTTGCACTTGGTGTTTGGTAAGAGTTAATTTTAGACCTAGTCTGGAAATGATTTTAGGAGCAAAAATGTTAATGTTTTTGCTAAAGTTAATGTTGTGTTAATGTTGAACCAATAAATAGTTCTATATAGTAGTTCATTTTTCCTGGTGAAGCACAAGTAAACATCAAATGAGGATGTCTGTGATTATCTGTGGACAAATCACAAACATAATCAGAGTCAATTGTCTGCAAATCAATATATGCACTAATTGTCTATCTTCCAAAAAGTAACTTCAGTTTAAAAGATTATTTAATGAATGCAGGATGTCTTCAGAACATGAACAAAAACCCATGATTGCTCTTCTTTATAGGAACTGATTTGTAATGTTTCACATTGAACCACAGCTAATTAGCCACTTTATCACATCAATAAGCTCTGCTTTAGAATCACACCACGGCAAATTTGCTATGTCTTTTTAAAGTTTGTTTCATTTTCTTTGAATAAAGTAACTTTTGTGTGAATTGCATTGCTATGGAGAGTCTTTGATATTAAATACACCAGTGAAGACTGTTGTTCTGTGTGGCTCTGAACTCTACACACCTTTACGATTGTTCATTTGTTTTGGACAGAGGCTGGGATTGCCTTCGGTCACAGGCTAGAAATGTCTTGCTGTAATTTACTCCATGTTGGTGCTCAATAGTCATTAAAGAAACTAATTGGGAGGTCTCCAGCAAGTATAGATTGAAGACTGAGAGCGATCACATCTTCGTTACACAGAACGAGCGGAAGGGAGGAGCTGGGAAAGACGAGTATGTGATTTGTTTCTAGATGAAAACGGAGGAGGGGATTCGTTTTTTCCCCTGTTGATCTACAGCGTGCTTCAATCTCCTATAGGAGAGGAAAATCAGAAATGAGACTTTCTTAGAGTGCATTAGAGATTAAATGGAGAACAAATGGAGATTTTCCTGCTTCTCAGATGTTTATTCTGAGGAAAACAAAAACAAAACAATAATCTAGAGGTCTTAATAATGATTCAAACTCAGCGAATAAGTCAAAGATTTCCACATTTGATTGCATTTTCTCCAAGATTACAGTTTTTTACAATCACTTTGCTACTATTTTCAGAACCTTGATGTCATTTTTCAAAACTCTAGACACAAAACTCAAAACGGTTATCACTTGTAACACAGGCTGTCTAATGTTCAAAACATTGCATTGTGCATTCACATCTTTAAGGAAATCTTGCACTTGCACAATCATTGGTTCAAAAAACAAATTTACTGTGAAATACCATTGAAACATAACTATAGATCACCCACACACAAGCAACCGATAGTTTCACTGTGTCATTGTTTGTACAATCATTAAATATTGTAGAACAAAATAGGTGATACAGGTTTCATTATGGCACTACATGTACAGTAAATACATCTCTGTAAAAGCACTGCAGTAGTAGAGAGAATACTACAGTGGAATCATTGAACAAAGTTTGTAATATATTGATGCAAAACACTACAGTACAATCACAACATAGGTTTATTTGAATCAAAGCAAAAATAATTAGCTATGAAATAGAAAAGAAAAGACAGTACTGTAAAACATCAAATGCAGTGTTCCTCAACTTGCTTGCTTGTACTGTAAGAAACAAAAGAGTGATTATCTATACAGTGCAGTGCTGTCAATACTGTAAATAGTCTGAAAAGGTGGTACAGTATTTGGGACCATAGACTGATGAAGCATTACAGTATGATAAAATATTAGACTACATCCATGGATATTGTAGTCTAATTGGTTCATGCTCCATGCTAATTGGTGACAATGGATTCATTGTCACCATTTAGCGTGGAGCATGAACCAATTAGACTACAATATCCATGGATTGTTATCTTGAAACTTTCATGATTTAGTAAACATGGAAGATTGTTTGTCTGTTTCCACACAACTATGCATTCAGAGTAATGCAACAGTTACTTATCATTTTGAGCAGTTGTATCAATTGATAGTTAGATCAATGTAAGGAAATGAATAGACACTCATTTGAAATGTAATGTGTGAATTGCCTTTTGAAATAGCAGTACTTTGATGTTAAGTTGTGTCATATTGAACAGGTGATTTTTGTTGAATGAACAAATGATCTAAGTTGTATGTGTATTGTATCCAAGCAATTGAGAAAAGGGTTAGAGTTTTGAAAAATGTGCATTTTGATCATTGGTTGTGAGTTTTGTGTCTAGAGTTTTGAAAAATGACATCAAGGTTCTGAAAATAGTAACAAAGTGATTGTAAAAAACTGTAAATGATCTGAGCGGCTTCTTTTACTCTTATATTTTGACAACTATGGACTCATTTGTGCCCATTTTTCCCTCCTGAAGGATTTTAGGAGTCAAAGTTGATACTTAAATTAAACTTAAGTCTCATGAGCTAAAAGAGTAATAAACTGTGTGTGTGTGTGTGTGTGTGTGTGTGTGTGTGTGTGTGTGTGTGTGTGTGTGTGTGTGTGTGTGTGTGTGTGTGTGTGTGTGTGTGTGTGTGTGTGTGTGTGTGTGTGTGTGTGTGTGTTCATGTACTCCTCTACATGCAGTTTTGATGCCGGGGTGTATGTAGGTCAATGATGGTTTCCCAATGATGGAGAGAGAATGACATTGGAAAGGAATAAAACAGTAGACTTTAAAAGATGAGGAAACCTTAAAGGAATATTTCAATCTAAGATGAAAATGATGCAATCATTTTCTTGTGTTATTCTAAACCCGTATGACTTTACTGTGAAGTTTTACAGGCAAAAAGCTCTGTTGTCTATTGTAAATAGTTTACCCTTTAGTATACTTGACTTATACTGACAGAAAAGTCTAAATATATTTTGCCTATACTTGTACTCAATCTTTTGATCGAGTTATACTTAAAAGTATAATTAGGTATTCTAAGTATGCTTGGCTTAGTTGTGTTTACTCTTTTTATTGAGTAGCTAACTAAATACTTTTTTCACAAAGTTTTACATACTGTCTTATTAACTTACATTTTTTTTTTGAAAATATTTATTTATAAAGAAAACTTTATAATTTTTATAAAACTTAATAATTTATTTATAAAGATATGTTTTTAATTCTGAGTATCTGACTTTTTGCTAGTCCACTGGTTGTGTACATAGGAATTTTCTTCAAACCTACTTTCTTTCCCCGCCATTGACTGAATTTTCCGGCTATCCATGTTTTCACGGTTATACAGTAGTGGGCGCTATTACACATCTTCTGAAAGAGCACAGAATCTCTGGATCAAAACACAGGAAGAGAAGAAGCTGAAACAAGTGATAGAAGAAGATTGCTCACGAAAATGTAAAATAACGCGATCTTCAAACATTGAACACCTAAATAGGATTTAGGAACATACTTAAAGTGCATATAATATATACGTAAATAGTAAACTACAAGTATGATGTTATCTTCACTTAAAGAAAACTTACAAGTAACCTACACTTGTAGAATACAACTAATAAACTAGTAGTTTACTGACTCAAAGTTTACTACTGTTACACTTAAAGTAGGCCTATATGTAAAAGTATACTTTTAAAAAGTGGGCCAATTCCAAGTAGTAATGAAACAGTACACTTACAAGTATGCTTTTAGTCAATCGCTATTAGTAGGCTATACTTACTGCATAAAGTAGCCTATACGTAAAATATACTTGAACTTTAAAAAAATGACCTTGAAGTATACTTTACTTATTTTTTGTAAGGGTCTGCATGAAGCTTACCTCACACACAAGTCACTTTCAAGCAGCTTTCTGATGGTCGAAGGCGTTGTTGGCGAATTCATGTGACAAACGTGAACCCGTTACGAAAATCTTGTGAATTCATATCTAAATAACTGTATTTCGCCCACGAAAATGACCTGTTCCATAGCCTGTAAGTCAAACGATATAGCTTTTGTGTGGAGAAAAGAATCCGCTGTAGCTTTTCAATGTCATTGTTGTGATTTGAATGAACATCATTGATGATAAACCTGACACGAAACATCTTTATTGTAATTTTTGGATGCACTATTCCTGTAAGGACGTGAAGAGCACAGATTGTGAACACCCTAGGGCCTTACACTGCTTTGGTTTGAGTGGAGCATGTGTTGGTGCTGTGGATTTGAGTAAAGACACTCTCTGTGCTCGGGGGATTGGGATCTGTCTTCACTCGTCTCTTAATTACGCTCCCTCAGAGCCTCGCTGACGGGTTGCCAGATTGTTCAGGGTGGAAAGTGTCTGGGCCGGAGAGGGTCTGTGTGCATGAGTTGCCATGTTGAGATGTCAGGACCTGTCTGGTGGGATTCTCAGGTACAGAGTGCCAAGTGATGCGGGAAACACTGCTGCACTGTGTGTGTGTGTGTGTGTGTGTGTGTGTGTGTGTCAGGTTTTTTCTACATTCTGGGGAACAAATGTTCCCAAAAAAGATGGTGAAACCTGAAATAACCCACCTTGTGGAAAGCAGCCAAAGTCCCCATGAGGAAAACATATTAAATAATGTGTTAATGAAAATCTAAAAGTGAAGAAAGGTTTGTGTGAGTGTTAAAATATAATGTCATTAAAGAGGTCATCCACAAATAAAAAATGTCATTATTTACTCACCCTCATTTACTCACCCGCATGACCCTTTCAAAATGGTTCGGTTACTGACGTTTTTCAAAGTATTTGTATTTGTGTTCCATAGAAGAAAAAAAGCCATACAGGTTTAGAATGACATGAGGGTGAGTAAATTATGACAGAATTTTAATTTTTGGGTGAACAATCTGAGTTTATTATTATTGTTTATTATTAGTAATAATAATAATAATTTTATATATATATATATATATATATATATTATACATTTACTAAAAGAAATAACACAATATATTCAATACTCTTTCAAAAATACTTAAAAAATTCATTGTTGACATTATTATTCATGGGACAGAATGAAATTAGAATTATTGAATCTCACAAAACCTATACTAAAACGCATACACAAAACTTACACCATTTCATAATGTATAGAAACTGTATATATAGGGGGTGAAATGCATAAAATATGTGAAAATAAATCACCATGAAATTAAAAATGAACAGTTCTTAATTTTTATGGAATATTGCAGTGTTTATTATAAATGGCTTATCCGTGCACATCAATGTTTTTTTTATAATTAAAATAACTTGCAGCAACATCTGTTCTCTTCTTTACTGGTGCGAGGGCGGGACAACCTGTCACTCACATGAGATCGAATAGCAAACCACAACCATCCAATCAATTCCCAATGGATCCTGCCTTACATTTGTTCCTCATTCGAGAAGCATTCGACATTAAGCTTTTTAGTCAAAAGGACTACAACTACCAGAGTAGGCTTGACAACTGTTGTATTTCTTCTTAAGCAACTTAAGCTTTTAAAATCACATAGCCTAACTCAAAATTATCGGTTAGGTATGATGGTGTGTATCTTTTTTCCTCCATTTAAAAAAAACATTAGCAATTTCTGAAGGAACATGTGACTTGAAAAATGCTACAGCATAATTTTCTGGTTTTAGGACTATTGTCATATAAATGTCATGATGCAAAAATATTAATGGTTCTAAAAAGGGCTTCAGACAGAATATAATTCACTTTTTTTCTTTTGATTTGAGGGGATTTTAGGGTGAAATGTGAAACAAGCAAATCTCTCAATCGCAGTGTAGACGTTGTCGTTCATTAATACGTGTGTGTTCTAGTTTTGTCTTGCAGACGGGGTGAGCATGTGTTCAATAATTGATGTTGAACAAAATGAGCAAATGGTTTGTCAAAGTCTGTGGTGAATGTGCTGTTGTGTTCTGATTACTTCGATTTCTTCAGCTGTTGCCATGGGCAACACATCGGACAAATGGGTCCACACTCGACCCCATTCCAACACACACACACACACACACACACACACACACACACACACACACACACACACACACACACACACGTGCTATGCATTTCATTCCCCTAGGAATATACTGGGAATTAAATTCTCAAGGTTTAATCGTCAGTATGTGCAATAAACAAAGACTTGTTAAGAGAAAAGAGAGACCAAACCTTAACTGAAATGACAGGACAATATAATCAGTGCACGTCAGTCACTGTGTGTGTGTGTGTGTGTGTGTGTGTGTGTGTGTGTGTGTGTGTGTGTGTGTGTGTGTGTGTGTGTGTGTGTGTGTACTAACATTTACGTCGCTGTGGGTTCCCATCGGTGGGAGCACATCCACCTAAGGAGGTCCAAAATCGTAGTGGGGCCCAAAATGGTGGACCCCACTCCGATTTCAATTAAAATAAGCTCAGCAGCTTCCCCTGATGCTACCATTGCTTTTTTTTTCATCTCTAAAAAGTGGCCCGTAAGGTAGCAAAAAGTGGGTAAGTGTGTGAAGGTGTGTGTCGTCGAGCCTTTTTTTTAACCGGAAGTCAGGATACACTTCCCGCGAAATCGAATACACACCGCGGGAATCTGAAACCTTTAGCCAATGAAATTACTGCACTGTACAATCTGCCGCGAAAGTAAGGAAAACTGCGGAAATTGCACAAGAAGAAGACGCAGAAGAAGAAGAAGACTTAAGATTGAAGACATAAGAAGACGGATGCAACAGGTAAGCTAGGCATGGTTTTCATGGTGAGTTTATTTTGGCGTTACAGTATAGCGTGATTTTTGCTACCTCTTTTGGCTGCAATGTAGCTAAAGTTAGCGACATAATATTACTATTAGCAGTTGGCTTAACCTAATAACATGTCACCACGGACATGACAGCGGGGCAGAGACGGGGTGTAGTGAAGTCGTGTCGTTAAAAGTGGAGTTGGTTGTGAATTGTGAGGTTTTTATGGTGAGTTCATATTTTGGCGTTATATCGTGATGTTTGCTACCTCGTTTAGCTGCCATGTAGCTAACGTTAGGGACATAATATTACTTTTAGCAGTTGGCATAACCTAATAACGTCACCACGGACATGACAGCGGGGCAGACACGGGGTGCAGTGAAAGTCGTGTCGTTAAAGGTGGAATCGGTTGTGAATTGTGAGCAAGACAGGGCAGGACTCGCCGATGGAGGTTAGCCAGAAGCTAACGCAGGCCTGAAGCTACGGTGCCGTTTTGGAGTCACTCATCCTACCCGCAGCTGGTTTGTTAGAGCAGGACAGGTGAGAGAAAATAATAGAAAAGACCACCTTCAAGTTTTTCCAAATTTACTTTGCAATTACAGCAATATAGCTGTAGCAATTCAGTTGTGGATGTTTTGGTCACATATTTTTTTCAATAAAATTCGTAAAATGCAAAGTATTTATTAAAAAAATCTTTCCTGCTCTCAGTTGTCCATGTCCGTGACAATGTGAAGTGATGCTTGCCATTTTAGCATCTTATCTCAACTTCATTTTATATATACAGTACCAGTCAAAAGTTTGGAAACATTAGCCTACTAATTTTAATGTTTTTGAAAGAAGTCTCTTATGCCATCAAGCCTGCAGTAAAAAAAAAAGAGGTAATATTATGAAATATTACTAATTAATATTAAAAGTAATATTATGAAATGTTATTATTACAATTTAAAATAATGGTTCTCTTTTTTAATATATTTTAAAATGTAATTTATTTTTGTGATGCAAAGCTGAATTTTCATCAGCAAGTACTCCAGTCTTTGGTGTCTTATGATCCTTCAGAAATCATTCTAATATGATGATTTGATACTCAGTTATTATCAATGATGGAAACAGTTGTGCTGCTTAATATATTTTTTGGAATACTTTTTTCAGGATTCATTGAGTAAAACGTTAACAGCGTTTATTCATAAAAACAGCATTTATTCAAAATAAAAACATTTCTAACAATATAAATTGTTACCATCACCTTTTATCAATTTAACGCATCCTTGTTGAATTAAAGTACTAATTTATTTTAAAAAAATAGTTATTGTTCCCAAACTTTTGAACAGTAGTGTATATTGTTACAAAAGATTTCTATTCTAAATACATACAGTTCTTTTTAACTTTTTATTCATCAAATAATCCTGAAAAAAGTATCTCAGGTTATAAAAAAAATATTAAGCAGCACAACTGTTTCCAACATTGATCATAAATCAGCATATTAGAATGATTTCTGAAGGATCATAAGACACCAAAGACTGGAGTACTTGCTGATGAAAATTCAGCTTTGCATCACAAAAATAAATTACATTTTAAAGTATATTAAAAAAGAGAACCATTATTTTAAATTGTAATAATATTTCATAATATTACTGTTTTTTTTTAACTGCAGGCTTGATGAGCATAAGAAACTTCTTTCAAAAACATTAAAAATAGTAACGTTTCCAAACTTTTGACTGGTACTATATATATATATATATATATATATATATATATATATATATATATTAAAAACAAACACATTTTTAACAAATAAAAACACATTCTTAAATTTCAGAGCATCACTGTGACTGATCAACAAATGTAGCAAGATTTGAAACCTTTGCTTGTTTAGACTCAATACTTCTAAGGGAAGTTTTCACCAAGCTTTTTGTCTGGGTGGTACCGGCATACCCTGGACCCCCCCATAACCATCCATGAGCGTATGTATGAGGAAGGATGTGATGCTGCATATATCAGTCAATGGTCATGTGGCAACGCTGCCATGCTGCTGTACCAGAAGTTAAGTTTGACAGCCCTAGTTTAAATTGATTACTGAGTGTCTGTGCAGCACAACATGGTTATCATCTAACAAGTTAACTTCTCGGCTTCAACAGGCTCGGTCAGCTTTCAGTGTGCACATTCAGAATTTGCATATTTCATTAGCCCGTGTTTGATGTTAAACAATGTGCATCCTGCAATAGCAAAGCTCAGTACACAGCTGTTGCAGCATCTATGTGTTTGTATGAATGTCTGTTTATGTATTTATTTTACTTTACATAATAGATTTTTTTTGTGACTTGCTATTTTTCAAAAAGCTTTTTGTGAGATTTGCCTTGACTAAGTACGAATTACAATTATTTTCACAGAGCCATTATGTCCACAAGGAGGAGGAGAAAAAAGCCTATAGACGATGCAAAGACATACATTCTGTCTTGCACTGACAAGGATGGGTTTATGCCGAGATTCATTGACCGTTACAAAGGTAAGTTGCAGAAGATTCCTTGACACAACTTGTGCATTTCAAAATCAAAAAAGTATTATTGTTGATGTAATGGCAGGGTACAGTTTTTGTGTGTTTTCAGGTTATATATAATAGGGATAAAACATTAACAGGGATAAACGTCTGCATTATAAAACATTAAAAGTAGATGTCATCATTCACATGTATGAATTTCAGTTCTTTTCTTGTTGTTTCCCTTGGCCTGTTGGGTCTTATTTTTCATTTACTGAGCTCATAAGGTTTTTAAAAAGCATTTGGTTTGATTTTTAAAATGATGCAGGAACCATGAAGTAGCACTTTCTTCTTCTCTGTTTCTGCTTCAGCATACAGTTTTTTTCCTCACAGTCTCTGGGTGTCAAACCCCAATTATTACAAATTTGTAATTAATAAAGTTATTGCGAGTTTCAATGCACCTTTCGTTCACTGCAACTTAAAGTCCCCCTCCGATCATCTTTTGAGCTATTTTAAAGCATTCTCAGTGGTCTTTAAATTATGATTATGCAGTTTTTAGCCCAAATCATGTGCTCTTTTCCAGGACTTTGCTTCTGCAGAGCGGCAGTAGCTCATTAGCAATTCGCCTCTGCGTTGTGGGCGGAGCTGCGGCTACAATGTAATGTTTGTTTAATTATTATATATTATTGTAGGAAGAGGAGTGTTTGCCACACACCCCATTGAACCCGGGGACTTCGTGTTGGAGTACAGGGGTAAACTCCTCACACAGGAGGAATGCAAGTCAAGAAAATACTCAGAGATTGAAAGCACATTTCTCTTTGACTTTCAGTGGCAGAATCATCACTTATGGTAAACATTGAAAGATGGATGTTTTGTATTGATTTAGAGAAATTACGAGTTAACCCTGAATCAAGGGTTTAATACTTGATGAATGAATTAAGCACAAATACTCTTAAATTCTTTTGAAAATAACTCTTTCAATAAAACTTTTTAAAAGATGTAAAACTATTACCATTTTTCTGATACTTTTCAGCCTGGATGCATCTGAAGAAGACTCATCTCTGGGGCGATTGGCCAATGACAACCACAAAAATCCAAATTGCGTTATGAAAAAAATCATAGTTGACAACAAACCACATTTGTGCCTTTTTTCTCTGAAGAAAATAGAAATAGGAGATGAAATTGATTACAACTATGGTGATTCAAAATGGCCTTGGCGCAGTAAGGTGAGTTGGTTAGATTAAGTTTAGAGATTTCTTTTTTTAAATGTTTTGTTGCAAAAGCAAATTTTGTATTTCTCCAATATTAACCATGTTTCCAATATTACTCTTGACTGTCTATGGAAATGCATTTAATCTTTGATCTGTGATGTGTGTTAAAATGAGTTCTTCTTTATCTGCAATCCAGTTGAAAAAAACCCAAGCTCCAGCCGCAGCAGGAGAGAATGAGACCAGCCCTGTTCCTCAGACGCTTAGTGATGGACCAAACCCAGATCAGACCTGCTCACAGGTAAAAGTACATTCAAACACATTCATCTATGCTGACATGTATGTGGTGGTGTTCTTTTACTAAAGTGGACCAATGCTTATGTGGCTTTATATTGGGTGTTAAAGGCCAGATAATGTCACACACACACCGGCATGTTTCCAGTCATGTTCTTATGGGGTCCTTCCATCTTCCAAATACATTTAGTTTCTCTAGTCTCTCCTTTACACACTCATATGTCTCTAGTCTGACCCATGTGGGGCCCTTCCGTCCAGTTCTTACTGTAATTGTTTTTAATGCACTATGGCAACACCTGACATGACCTCAACTATGATTTTAACATTCGTAATTGTATACTGTGTCTGAGCTGTTAGATGTTTTAAAGCAATATTTTGCTTATGTGGCTTTATATTGGGTGTTAAAGGCCAGTTAATGTCACACACACACCGGCATGTTTCCAGTCATGTTCTTATGGGGTCCTTCCATCTTCCAAATACATTTAGTTTCTCTAGTCTCTCCTTTACACACTCATATGTCTCTAGTCTGACCCATGTGGGGCCCTTCCGTCCAGTTCTTACTGTAATTGTTTTTAATGCACTATGGCAACACCTGACATGACCTCAACTATGATTTTAACATTTGTAATTGTATACTGTGTCTGAGCTGTTAGATGTTTTAAAGCAATATTTTGATTTGATCCACTGTAAACTCCTGAAATAGACGTGAGCTGCTTTTTAGTCCATGCTCTCAGTTGAAGTTCAGTGCTGTGTCACCATTAGATGACCTTATTAGCCTGTGAATGTCTCTTCATACAGTTCTGAGTCTCTTCTTGTCTTGTCTATTTCAGGTGAAAGGCCTTCAGACTCCAGCCGCAGCAGGAGAGAATGAGACCAGCCCTGTTCCTCAGACGCTTAGTGATGGACCAAACCCAGATCAGACCTGCTCACAGGTAAAAGTACATTCAAACACATTCATCTATGCTGACATGTATGTGGTGGTGTTCTTTTACTAAAGTGGACCAATGCTTATGTGGCTTTATATTGGGTGTTAAAGGCCAGATAATGTCACACACACACCGGCATGTTTCCAGTCATGTTCTTATGGGGTCCTTCCATCTTCCAAATACATTTAGTTTCTCTAGTCTCTCCTTTACACACTCATATGTCTCTAGTCTGACCCATGTGGGGCCCTTCCGTCCAGTTCTTACTGTAATTGTTTTTAATGCACTATGGCAACACCTGACATGACCTCAACTATGATTTTAACATTCGTAATTGTATACTGTGTCTGAGCTGTTAGATGTTTTAAAGCAATATTTTGCTTATGTGGCTTTATATTGGGTGTTAAAGGCCAGTTAATGTCACACACACACCGGCATGTTTCCAGTCATGTTCTTATGGGGTCCTTCCATCTTCCAAATACATTTAGTTTCTCTAGTCTCTCCTTTACACACTCATATGTCTCTAGTCTGACCCATGTGGGGCCCTTCCGTCCAGTTCTTACTGTAATTGTTTTTAATGCACTATGGCAACACCTGACATGACCTCAACTATGATTTTAACATTTGTAATTGTATACTGTGTCTGAGCTGTTAGATGTTTTAAAGCAATATTTTGATTTGATCCACTGTAAACTCCTGAAATAGACGTGAGCTGCTTTTTAGTCCATGCTCTCAGTTGAAGTTCAATGCTGTGTCACCATTAGATGACCTTATTAGCCTGTGAATGTCTCTTCATACAGTTCTGAGTCTCTTCTTGTCTTGTCTATTTCAGGTGAAAGGCCTTCAGACTCCAGCCGCAGCAGGAGAGAATGAGACCAGCCCTGTTCCTCAGACGCTTAGTGATGGACCAAACCCAGATCAGACCTGCTCACAGGTAAAAGTACATTCAAACACATTCATCTATGCTGACATGTATGTGGTGGTGTTCTTTTACTAAAGTGGACCAATGCTTATGTGGCCTTATATTGGGTGTTAAAGGCCAGATAATGTCACACACACACCGGCATGTTTCCAGTCATGTTCTTATGGGGTCCTTCCATCTTCCAAATACATTTAGTTTCTCTAGTCTCTCCTTTACACACTCATATGTCTCTAGTCTGACCCATGTGGGGCCCTTCCGTCCAGTTCTTACTGTAATTGTTTTTAATGCACTATGGCAACACCTGACATGACCTCAACTATGATTTTAACATTCGTAATTGTATACTGTGTCTGAGCTGTTAGATGTTTTAAAGCAATATTTTGCTTATGTGGCTTTATATTGGGTGTTAAAGGCCAGATAATGTCACACACACACCGGCATGTTTCCAGTCATGTTCTTATGGGGTCCTTCCATCTTCCAAATACATTTAGTTTCTCTAGTCTCTCCTTTACACACTCATATGTCTCTAGTCTGACCCATGTGGGGCCCTTCCGTCCAGTTCTCACTGTAATTGTTTTTAATGCACTATGGCAACACCTGACATGACCTCAACTGTGATTTTAATATTCGTAATTGTATACTGTGTCTGAGCTGTTAGATGTTTTAAAGCAATATTTTGATTTGATCCACTGCAAACTCCTGAAATAGACGTGAGCTGCTTTTTAGTCCATGCTCTCAGTTGAAGTTCAGTGCTGTGTCACCATTAGATGACCTTATTAGCCTGTGAATGTCTCTTCATACAGTTCTGAGTCTCTTCTTGTCTTGTCTATTTCAGGTGAAAGGCCTTCAGACTCCAGCCGCAGCAGGAGAGAATGAGACCAGCCCTGTTCCTCAGACGCTTAGTGATGGACCAAACCCAGATCAGACCTGCTCACAGGTAAAAGTACATTCAAACACATTCATCTATGCTGACATGTATGTGGTGGTGTTCTTTTACTAAAGTGGACCAATGCTTATGTGGCTTTATATTGGGTGTTAAAGGCCAGATAATGTCACACACACACCGGCATGTTTCCAGTCATGTTCTTATGGGGTCCTTCCATCTTCCAAATACATTTAGTTTCTCTAGTCTCTCCTTTACACACTCATATGTCTCTAGTCTGACCCATGTGGGGCCCTTCCGTCCAGTTCTTACTGTAATTGTTTTTAATGCACTATGGCAACACCTGACATGACCTCAACTATGATTTTAACATTCGTAATTGTATACTGTGTCTGAGCTGTTAGATGTTTTAAAGCAATATTTTGCTTATGTGGCTTTATATTGGGTGTTAAAGGCCAGTTAATGTCACACACACACCGGCATGTTTCCAGTCATGTTCTTATGGGGTCCTTCCATCTTCCAAATACATTTAGTTTCTCTAGTCTCTCCTTTACACACTCATATGTCTCTAGTCTGACCCATGTGGGGCCCTTCCGTCCAGTTCTCACTGTAATTGTTTTTAATGCACTATGGCAACACCTGACATGACCTCAACTGTGATTTTAATATTCGTAATTGTATACTGTGTCTGAGCTGTTAGATGTTTTAAAGCAATATTTTGATTTGATCCACTGCAAACTCCTGAAATAGACGTGAGCTGCTTTTTAGTCCATGCTCTCAGTTGAAGTTCAGTGCTGTGTCACCATTAGATGACCTTATTAGCCTGTGAATGTCTCTTCATACAGTTCTGAGTCTCTTCTTGTCTTGTCTATTTCAGGTGAAAGGCCTTCAGACTCCAGCCGCAGCAGTAGAGAATGAGACCAGCCCTGTTCCTCAGACGCTTAGTGATGGACCAAACCCAGATCAGACCTGCTCACAGGTAAAAGTACATTCAAACACATTCATCTATGCTGACATGTATGTGGTGGTGTTCTTTTACTAAAGTGGACCAATGCTTATGTGGCTTTATATTGGGTGTTAAAGGCCAGTTAATGTCACACACACCGGCATGTTTCCAGTCATGTTCTTATGGGGTCCTTCCATCTTCCAAATACATTTAGTTTCTCTAGTCTCTCCTTTACACACTCATATGTCTCTAGTCTGACCCATGTGGGGCCCTTCCGTCCAGTTCTCACTGTAATTGTTTTTAATGCACTATGGCAACACCTGACATGACCTCAACTATGATTTTAACATTTGTAATTGTATACTGTGTCTGAGCTGTTAGATGTTTTAAAGCAATATTTTGCTTATGTGGCTTTATATTGGGTGTTAAAGGCCAGTTAATGTCACACACACACCGGCATGTTTCCAGTCATGTTCTTATGGGGTCCTTCCATCTTCCAAATACATTTAGTTTCTCTAGTCTCTCCTTTACACACTCATATGTCTCTAGTCTGACCCATGTGGGGCCCTTCCGTCCAGTTCTTACTGTAATTGTTTTTAATGCACTATGGCAACACCTGACATGACCTCAACTATGATTTTAACATTTGTAATTGTATACTGTGTCTGAGCTGTTAGATGTTTTAAAGCAATATTTTGATTTGATCCACTGTAAACTCCTGAAATAGACGTGAGCTGCTTTTTAGTCCATGCTCTCAGTTGAAGTTCAGTGCTGTGTCACCATTAGATGACCTTATTAGCCTGTGAATGTCTCTTCATACAGTTCTGAGTCTCTTCTTGTCTTGTCTATTTCAGGTGAAAGGCCTTCAGACTCCAGCCGCAGCAGTAGAGAATGAGACCAGCCCTGTTCCTCAGACGCTTAGTGATGGACCAAACCCAGATCAGACCTGCTCACAGGTAAAAGTACATTCAAACACATTCATCTATGCTGACATGTATGTGGTGGTGTTCTTTTACTAAAGTGGACCAATGCTTATGTGGCCTTATATTGGGTGTTAAAGGCCAGATAATGTCACACACACACCGGCATGTTTCCAGTCATGTTCTTATGGGGTCCTTCCATCTTCCAAATACATTTAGTTTCTCTAGTCTCTCCTTTACACACTCATATGTCTCTAGTCTGACCCATGTGGGGCCCTTCCGTCCAGTTCTTACTGTAATTGTTTTTAATGCACTATGGCAACACCTGACATGACCTCAACTATGATTTTAACATTTGTAATTGTATACTGTGTCTGAGCTGTTAGATGTTTTAAAGCAATATTTTGCTTATGTGGCTTTATATTGGGTGTTAAAGGCCAGGTAATGTCACACACACACCGGCATGTTTCCAGTCATGTTCTTATGGGGTCCTTCCATCTTCCAAATACATTTAGTTTCTCTAGTCTCTCCTTTACACACTCATATGTCTCTAGTCTGACCCATGTGGGGCCCTTCCGTCCAGTTCTTACTGTAATTGTTTTTAATGCACTATGGCAACACCTGACATGACCTCAACTATGATTTTAACATTCGTAATTGTATACTGTGTCTGAGCTGTTAGATGTTTTAAAGCAATATTTTGCTTATGTGGCTTTATATTGGGTGTTAAAGGCCAGATAATGTCACACACACACCGGCATGTTTCCAGTCATGTTCTTATGGGGTCCTTCCATCTTCCAAATACATTTAGTTTCTCTAGTCTCTCCTTTACACACTCATATGTCTCTAGTCTGACCCATGTGGGGCCCTTCCGTCCAGTTCTTACTGTAATTGTTTTTAATGCACTATGGCAACACCTGACATGACCTCAACTATGATTTTAACATTTGTAATTGTATACTGTGTCTGAGCTGTTAGATGTTTTAAAGCAATATTTTGCTTATGTGGCTTTATATTGGGTGTTAAAGGCCAGTTAATGTCACACACACACCGGCATGTTTCCAGTCATGTTCTTATGGGGTCCTTCCATCTTCCAAATACATTTAGTTTCTCTAGTCTCTCCTTTACACACTCATATGTCTCTAGTCTGACCCATGTGGGGCCCTTCCGTCCAGTTCTTACTGTAATTGTTTTTAATGCACTATGGCAACACCTGACATGACCTCAACTGTGATTTTAACATTTGTAATTGTGTACTGTGTCTGAGCTGTTAGATGTTTTAAAGCATCTTTTTGATTTTTAATTTTGATTTTAAATATTTTGATTTGATGCACTGAAAACTCCTGTAATGGTCAATTGGACCATGGACCAATGCTCATGGGGCTTTAAAGTAGTCAGGTGACCATATTGGGTTGTAAAGGCCAGGTAATGTAACACACTGGCATCTTTCCAGTCCCATTCTTGTGGGGCACCTTTTAATGCATTATGATAACATCTGGGGAGAAAAAATAAGAACATCTGCATACTGGGTTAAAGCTCACAGTTACCTTTTATTGACTAAAAAACAAATGTTTCGATCCAAATGGTCTTCCTCAGGCAACTATATGATAGTATTGTAATACTATAGTATAGCTGTACTCTGATTTTAACATTTATAATTGTACGCTGTCTAAAAGGGCTGATGTTCACATTTCTGGATTTAGATTTTTAGTCAGACCATGCCATGTTTCTTTGGCCAACCTTTCTAATTCCATACTTAATGAATTTTTGTTTATTTTTAGGCATTTACTGTCCAAGGATTTTCACTGGTTGATTATTCAGATAGTGATGAAACTGATGAGGATGGTATGGAAAACGAACCTCCCACCCCACACCTGGATGTTATTATAGGGCAGAATGATATTGGCCCAGATGTTTCAGATCTTTTGTACGATTCAGATGAAACTGTTGTGAAAGAAACTTGTGATGAGGCTTCTCCAAGCAACCATTCCAACAATCAATCGGATGATGAACTTGTTCCACCACTGAGACGCACAAAAAGCATTCTGGTAAGCCCCAAAACACATTTTAACAATATAATTAACTTGTTTATGTGATAACGGTCTCTGTTGCCAAAATCCGGTCGAGTCCTCCTCCTCGCCTGGTGCATTAATTATCAATTAAATAGAGATCACCAACAATCAATCAGTAAACATTTATTAGAGAAGCTCAACTTCTTTTCTGACTGATTGCTGATTTTTAATTGATAGGGAGACAATTGTGAGGTGAGGAAGACACTTCGGAAAATTATTGACTAATCTCTCTCTCTTGAGTAGTTCCATGTCTACAGGAATGACACTATATCATTATGATTAATCATTTGCTGTGAAGTCATTAAATTTAACAATCAAATGCATGAAAACTGAAGCATTACTCTTTTTTTTTTTTTAGAATTTTGTCAACATTTACTCCACCTGGAAGGCAGTTTGGACATGGGCCTCAGCAGGTGGATGGAGGGGTAATATTGGTCAATAATTATCATAGGTGTCTAGCTCACCTGACAACCTCTGAATGGTCTCCCTATCAATTAAAAATACAGCAATCATACAGCAAAATATCTCCATGTCTCCCTTTTTGCAGATGGATAGAGTACAAGATTTTACCCACAGTCTCTATGATTCAAGTAGTGACAGCGCAGAGGAGACTCCTTTTTTTAAGCCTGAAAGGGATTCACAGAAGCTGAGAAGAAGGTCTTGCCGTCCCGTAAGTCTTTTTTTTTTTTGGGGGGGGGGGGGGGGGGTTCTTTTGTGTTTTCATGATTGTGAAAATGTCTGTTGCTCTTGCTAGTGAGTCTGATGGGGATTCTTCTAATTTGTAAATTTACTTGTACTGAAAATGGTCCATACAGATTTTTCTTCATTTAGTATCCTGAGCCTGTTCAATCAGTATACTCAGGTTTTTTATTTTTAATATTTAATGTTGCAAAAATAGTTATTAACAGATGTGTGTTTGTTTTTAAAGATTCAGATGAATCTCATGGAATCGGATGACTCAAACTTAGGTAGCGAAGAGGAGTATATTCCAAATCCCAAGGATGAAAGCACAGAAAGTGATAGCAGTATGGAATTAACCCTGGAAATGGAAAAAAAGAACAAAGGTGCATCATCCAGTCAGAGCAAGTCTAAGCCCAGGGAGAGTGGAAGTAGATCCTCTCGAGAGAGTGGAAGCGAGTCCTCCAGACAGAGCAAGTCTAAGCCCAGGGAGAGTGGAAGTAGATCCTCCAGAGAGAGTGGAAGTAGATCCTCCAGAGAGAGTGGAAGTAGATCCTCCAGAGAGAGTGGAAGAAAGTCCTCCAGACAGAGCAAGTCTAAGCCCAGGGAGAGTGGAAGTAGATCCTCCAGAGAGAGTGGAAGTAGATCCTCCAGAGAGAGTGGAAGTAGATCCTCCAGAGAGAGTGGAAGTAGATCCTCCAGAGAGAGTGGAAGCAAGTCCTCCAGACAGAGCAAGTCTAAGCCCAGGGAGAGTGGAAGTAGATCCTCCAGGGAGAGTGGAAGTAGATCCTCCAGAGAGAGTGGAAGTAGATCCTCCAGAGAGAGTGGAAGTAGATCCTCCAGAGAGAGTGGAAGTAGATCCTCCAGAGAGAGTGGAAGTAGATCCTCCAGAGAGAGTGGAAGTAGATCCTCCAGAGAGAGTGGAAGTAGATCCTCCAGAGAGAGTGGAAGCAAGTCCTCCAGACAGAGCAAGTCAAAGCCCAGGGAGAGTGGAAGTAGATCCTCTAGGGAGAGTCGAAGCGAGTCCTCCAGACAGAGCAAGTCAAAGCCCAGGGAGAGTGGAAGTAGATCCTCTAGTCATAGCCAATTTGACTTTAGCCAGAGAAGACTTTTGGAAAGATGTCATGATCCCACACAAAGATTTCCAAATAGCAGAGTTGATGGGAATGAAAAGGAAATCGCAACATATTCTGAAAACAATGTTTCAGTGCCCCTGGAAGAAGAGCAGTATATCATTGTCAGTCCAACTTTAAAGAAAGATGATGGATCCAGAAGCTATAACAAGAAACATTTCTGCTTTTATTGCAGGAAGTTTGTCCAGAAAATGTCAAGACACTTGTGGCGCAAACACCAAGATGAATTGGATGTCGCGAAAGCATTCAGTTTTCCAAAAAACTCAAAGGAAAGAAAACTACAATTGGACTACATACGAAATAAGGGAAACTTCGAGCACAACAGTCATGTTTTGGAAACACAAAAGGGAAAACTAATCCCATGTAAACAACCGGGAAAAAAATCAGAGGGACATAAATTTGCACATTGCATTCACTGCTATGGGTTGTTCTCAAGAAGAGCGATGTGGCGGCATTTCAAGGTCTGCAGCTTCAAACCCGAAAGTTCTAAACCAGGTAAAAAGAGAGTTCAGGCATTGTGTGCTTTCGCTGAACGTTCTCCATCGGAATATACAGACGCGTATTGGAAGTTCTTGAGTGTAATGATTCAGGACAAGATTGCAGTTGCAATTAAAGGAGACAACTGCATCCTCAATTATGGGTTCAGGTTGTTCAAAAAGAATGAGAAGATAGTCAGTCAACACCAGTATATACGCCAAAAACTGAGAGAACTTGGTAGGCTTTTATTGGAAGCTAAAAAAATCACATATGTGAAGACCATTCTAGAACTCATCAAACCTGAACAGTACTCCCAGGTTGTCAGAGCTGCAAAGAACCTATCTGGATTCAGTGATGAAACTGGCATATACCAATGTCCCTCTCTTGCACGCAAGGTAGGACACAGCCTGCATTCGTTGGCTATGTTTATCAAGTCCGAAGGACTGAAAAAGAAAGATAAAGAAACCATTAAAAATGCTGAGGAGTTCGCACAGTTGTATTTAGAGAGTTGGAGGTTTGATATTGCAGGCCAGGCATTAACCCAGCTTAACCGGGCCAAATGGAATGCACCGCAACTTTTACCTCTTACACAAGATATCCAAAAGCTACATTGCTATCTAGAAGAAAAACACCAGCAACATCTCAAAGATTTAAAAGAACATCGTTCATCCACAAATTGGAAGGAACTTGCAAAAGTAACGCTGACTCAAGTTATGCTTTTTAATCGGCGGAGAGCAGGTGAAGTGTCCCGAATGCGCCTGTCTGCATACTTATCGAAGGACACATCAGAGGAACAGGGAGATGTAAATTTGGCCCTCACAGCGCTTGAGCAGAAGCTCTGCAGGCATTTTGTTCGAATAGCAATTGTTGGAAAAAGAGGAAGGAAGGTTCCTGTTCTTCTAACCCCATTAATGAGAGAATCACTTGATGCTCTTACTGAGAGCAGAGAAGAATGTGGGGTGCTGAAGGACAATGAATATCTGTTTGCATTGCCACAATCTGACCATTACCTCAGGGCTTGTGACTGCATGAGGCAATTTGTCAGTGAATGTGCTGACATAAAAAATCCTCAAGCGTTAACATCAATTCAACTGAGGAAACATATTGCTACCCTGTCTACTGTTCTAAACCTCAAAACCACCGAGCTCGACCAGTTGGCAGACTTCCTTGGTCATAATATCGCTGTTCACAGGAAACACTACAGGCTCCCAGAAAGCACCCTCCAATTAGCCAAAGTAAGTAAAGTGCTCCTGGCAATGGAACAAGGACGCCTAGGAGATTACAAAGGAAAGAGCCTTGATGAAATACAAGTCGATGTGAATGGTAATTAACTTTATATTCTTGAAGGCACTATATATGACATTTAGTCTTCCGCATTCAGAAAACAACTATTTACCATGTAAAACATAGGGCAGTAATGGTGACGGGATGAGAGATAATACTACTGTTGTATACTCTTGCAGATTGCCCATAGTTTCAGCTTTCCAAACTCAACTTTTTATCAATTATCATTTTAGAGACCATTGACATGGAGGGACCTTTAGCAGAGGACATTGAAGGTATGTGTATACGATGTTCCTAAATTGATTATAAATAATCTGTTTTAGATATTTTGTGTATTGTATTCTTAAGTTATTTCCCTCTCCAGATGTCAGTATGCTAGGAGATGATGGGTCAGACGATGAGGTCAGCATGTCATCCACGCAAGAATGTACCTCCACATCACAAAGTCAAAACCAGGGAGTGTCTGCAACCGGTGAGCTTGAACGCAATTCTTACCTTTCGTGCATTTCACACACCACATGGCAAAAATTTGAACATCAACAACTCCACCTCCCTCCTTTGTCCCACCCACTTCTTTCTCCTGCTACTCTGTCAGGAGACCTGTCTGATGCAGAGGCTGCACAATCAGTCAAACACAACCCCCGTTTTATAACTGAACACTGCGTCAGTACTACCTGAAATTACAACTAGCATTAACTGTGAGGTTAGCGTGTACCCACCTATTGCTTATAGGTTGCTCTAATCTCTCGGCACAGACTTCATACAGGGATAGCACAGCTACTCCAACACGTCCCTGTCACTACAGAACATCTGAAATGTGCGTGATAAGGTGATGCAGGACAATTCCCTGGGCACATTATCCAAGTCTGCTTCATGGCAGCAAACAGACTCCACGGTTGTCCGCATTGCTGAGCAGTGACCGCACTTGCACTGCAAAGGGTTGCCGACCCTCTCCTCACTTTCATCTCCGTCCGGAGCCGCTGCAGCTCCCTCAACTTCCGCAAAAACGGGTCTCTCAACCCTCCTCCTCATCACTGGCTCAAACACACATGCCATCGGGTTAGATGACATCAAATAAACTCGTACAGCCTTGTCGTCTTGACATGTTTCCTCCTCATCTGTGTACTCATACTCGACTCGCTGTAACTGTGTACTCGTACACAGTTGAGGAGGAAAAATGTTTGAGTAGCCGTGCAATCCCTGCGTGAAGTCTGCGCCGTGAGATTGGAGCAACCTATAAACAGTAGGTGAGGGCACACAAACCTAAACGTTAATGCTACTTGTGATGTCAGTAACAACAGTCGCTTTTTGTCTGATGAAATCAGTTCATCTTATATTGTCCAACATACAATCTTTTCGGTGCACAGCTACTTCAGCACTAGTGGACTGCGTGGGACGGTCTGTCGTCCGTACACTATATGAGGAAATATACTGCTTGAGGGCCACTATCCTTTAGGTCTTAGATGTTTCCCTGCTGCAACACACCTGATTCATTGTGCAGAGCTTGGCAACAAGCTGTTTGATCTATTTAATTTGAATCAGGTGTGTTGAAGCAGGGAAACATCTCAGAGCTGCAGATTAGTGGCCCTTGAGGACTGGAGTTGCCCATTCCTCGGCTAACATGACAACTAATTTTCACGTCATTAGTCACTTGAAAAGAATTTCAGGACGATAGGAGACGGGATGAAATAAACTGTCTCTTTAAGAGACACAAATCCCATATACTGACTTCTTGTTAAGTGCCTTGAGACGACATCTGTTGTGAATCGACACTATATAAATAAACTGAATACTGAATTGAAAATTGAATTGAATATACTAAATTATTTTATAAAATAACACAACCACTGTACTGACGGCTATTACATATTTCAAGTAGTGTATACTACAATAAAGTTATTTCTTTGTCCAGATGTCAGTATGCCAAGAGAAGAGGGGTCAGAAGATGAGGTCAGCATGTCATCCCTGCAAGAATGTCCCTCCACAT
This sequence comes from Scardinius erythrophthalmus, assembly GCF_964197995.2. Classification (NCBI taxonomy): domain Eukaryota; kingdom Metazoa; phylum Chordata; class Actinopteri; order Cypriniformes; family Leuciscidae; genus Scardinius; species Scardinius erythrophthalmus. The sequence continues at coordinate 9,129,950 of NC_138237.1, read as the reverse complement.
CACAAGTCCAAAACCGGAGTGTGTCTGCAAAAAAGAGAGGTAAGCTTTGGGGCTTGCACTCTCTTTTGGGCCAGAGCTGCTCATTTATTTTTAAGGGCTTTTACTTTGCCTCCTTGACTCAACACTTGAAAAATGTCTGTCCCTCCTTACTGTCCGGTGGCACAAGCCTGACAGTGGCTTGAAAGAAGCTGTTGCAGGAACAGACCTTGTGAGCCTGCATTGTCGCAGGTTGTAGGGTTGGGGGAAGACTGACATTATCACCTTTATATCAATAAGAAGTCTGTTGTATTTTGGCAGCACAGGGGGGCTGGGTTTTTTCCACCGCTTCATGCACTCTTTCAGCAACGAGACCCAAACATCCGGAGACTTGTGATCACTCTGGCCAATCACAAGAGTACATACACGTAGCTGCGTTTGAGTAGCTGGGCTGCACGTCAGGTCCGAAGAGGTGCCCATCAAGCTAAATAATTATGGATTAATTTGCTGTGTTTTTGTTTTTACCAAACCAGTGTATAAAATGAATAATATTCTCAGTCATGTTATTATGAAGAGTTGTTTATTCCAACAAATAAGAACTTTATTTATTTACATTGTTAACAGTGCCATGTCTGCAGTGTTCTCTCGCTCTCCACTGAAATCTGTGTGCTCAGTGTGAAGTCCACCTTCACTTATAGTGGTAATCCCAGAAATGGTTCCTGTTCTCTGAAAAACAGAGGCGGACATCACACTTGCTGCATTGGGTATTGGTGTACCCTTTACTGCAATGTCTGCAGTGCCCTCTCTTTGTCTTCAGGGGGAAATGTCCAGTTTCCAGTTTTTTTTAGAAGAGGGAGCCTTTGGACTTCCATCATCCATGTGTGGTCTCTTTCCACTATTCAGAGGGCTCCTGTCTCTGGGCTCTTGTTGATTGAAGATGGCCGTCCTCTCTTTGGTGTTTTCAGTGTTGTGTCCACCAGATTAGAATATAAAGAACAAATGTATCAATTTATGTACATCTCAAATACCAGTCTGATTTATCACAAACAAGGTAAATAGCACAAATAGATCATTACCGTAATGAGAGAGGAAGCCAGCTATGCTTGGAACTTGCTCATGTTCAGTATCTCCTCCTTTGGCATCCTGAGAGCATAGGCTGTGCTGCTTGTAGAGGAGCCAGGCGTTGACCACAGCAAGGGTGATTGTGTGCCAGAAGATGTACATGTACCACCGCCAGGATTTCAGTGCATACTTGTGTTTTGCTGTAAATGAGTCCAACAAATCCACACCTCCCATGTATTTATTGTAGATGCCCACAATGGAAGCCTTTCTAACATCAATGTAGGTATTGGCGGCTTTGTCCCAGTGTTGAATCTCCTGAACAGGTTCTGGTCCAGCGAAGGATGACACAAGTGTCACCGCCCTGTTGTCGTACCATTTGACAGCACAGATGTTGTTTCTCCTCCACTCTGTGGTCAAAGCTTCCTCTGCCCTTCTTCTTCAAGCTCTTCACATGTAAAGATTACAGTTGGGTAGATGCACTTGCCTTGCTGTTCCCACATAATGGATTCCTTGCTCAAGGAGCTTCATGGAACGGTGGTGAAGTAGTTGTCTGCCTAGATCTTGTTGTGTTGACCCTTTGGAAATGTGGAGTCAAGCTTCATTACAACATCACCTGACAATCCAAGTTCAGATTTGACTCGTACTTCATTGTTGCTCCCTTGGTAAACATCAAAGTCAAGCATCATGCTAGAGATTTCAGCTTTCACCCATACTTTAAAGCCCCATGAGCGTAGATTACCTTGCATATACTTCTTGATGCTGCTGAACTTCCCGTTGAAGGGTATCATCATCTTGTCCATGGAATGTGCTCTTCTGGTACCACCTGCTGCAGGCAGTTTTCTCTGAGTGAATCAAGCTGTGGTCTGAGTTTCCAGAGTTTGTCCCTCTTTTCAGTCTTTGGCACGGTTAAATTGTTTACAAAATGTAATGTTCCATCCTCAGGTACATGCCCAATGCTGCCTGTATTTCTTTTGTATTAGTGTTGACTGATCTTTCGTCATTTTGAATGCTGTACTCGTTCGTATTTGTTGCCAGAGCTTGAACCAAAGCAAAACGTATTTTGTTTTGCCAGAGCTTGGTGTGTGGAGGGAGGTGACATCATCTGTGAGAGCTTGACCAGAAAAATCAGTGACGTCTGTCATGTGGCATGATGTATTTCTTTGATTGCCCGGGCTCAATATTCACATTAGCTGGACATTCGGTAGGTTCTTGGTTTTCTTTGTCCACAGAGACATCAATATCTGATTCTTCATCACTTGCATCAGTGTTGTCAAAATCTATGTCCACATCACTTTCTCCTTTTTGGATGATGGCAATTATATTGTGCACATTGTACCGAGGATTTCTCCTTGCTGGTGGCATTCTGAAATGAAAAAGATAAAATTGAAACAAATGTACATTGTATATACAAATAGCACACATGCCTCATTATGACGCGTTCACACTTTGGACTGAAGCAGCCTATTCACACATCTCACCGGTCACACTATACCTAATGGCTCACCTATAGTAGACTGTGATTGTAATCATTACAGGAATGCATTCAGCGTCCAGTTTACAACAAAATCTAACAGTGATGAACATTTACACCTGTGCCAGAACAAAGCACCAGGAGCATCCCGCACAACTTGGAGGATTGGCCAGGTGTCTCTTGTAAAAGAGATATTGGATCTCAATGGGACAGACCTGGTTAAATAAAGGTTATAGGCCTAATGATAAGCACTTTGACTATAAATTGATAAGAACATTTTGTTTACCAGTAGACTAAGAAAGGGCAGATTTGCACAAACAGAATTTCTTTGTTAGAAAGTCCTGAATGTGATAGCAAATTATGTTTAGATATGGCAATATATCTTTCAACTTTAGTCTCTAATACAGTATAGAATATGTATTACGATATAAAGCTAAAGGGTATAATGTTTAAATCATGTATAATTTGTTGTGAACATTTTCATTTAAGTTCCCCTCAAGATGTTCCTCTTAAAAACAGGGCAATTATGACCGCCACTCTCATCCAACATTGTAATATGCAACATTTACTGTATATGTCCTTGTTCTAGACACTGTAATAAACACAGAAAAACATATTCCAAGCATTTTACTTACTTGAAGATGAATCCAGTCCAGTAAATCAACGGGATGTTGCTTGATCAGAAAATTGTAGGATGTGTCACTTCTTGACTTAAGGGTGGGCTTTGTATACAAATCCTGGATCCAATTACATGGTGGGATTAAAATGTTGGACCCACAGATCATATTGATGTGGTTGTATAAACAAACAAACAATAAAAAAAAGACAAAAGGGGTTTTGGGGAATAACCACAATTGTTGTAATTCTGAAACAGTGTGTCTTACAGGGTTAAGTAAGATTAAAATTTCTTTATAAAAGAAAACCTACAATGTTTTGTGTTTTTGCCTACATAGGAAAACAAACGGCTGTCAAAAGAAGCTGGACCCCAGACGAGTGTGCTGCAGTGGACAAACATTTGAGGAGATTTATTGTAATGAATCAAGTTCCTGGTAAAGAAGAGTGTCAGCGCTGTATTACTGCAGAACCTCAAGCTCTCAGAAACAGAGACTGGAAAGCAGTTAAATTTTATGTTAAAAATCGCATTACAGCCCTGAGAAGAAAAGTCTAGTGTAAGCACCTAATGGAACTGAGGTAAAACCAAAACATTAGAGGTAGGATCTTAAAGTGTTTTGTCTTTGGTTGTGTTCTGTTGTAACCTTTTTGTTGTTGTTGTAGGGGTTTGCTCAGGTTTTATGGATGTCCAGTGGCCTACAAATATACACATTTCACAGTTCTTATTTCATTTCATTTCATTGTTAATTTGATGGATGTAGGATGGATGTTGGTTGTGTGGATGTTGGATGGATATTGAATAGATGTTTGATAGATGGATGGATGTAGGATAGATAATGGATGTTAGATGGATGTAGGATAGATAATGGATGTTAGATGGATGTAGGGTAGATGATGGCTGGATGGATGTTGGATGGATAGATGTTTGATGGATGAATGTTGGATGGATGTAGGGTAGATGATGGATGGATGGATGGATGGATGGATGGATGGTAGATGTTGGATGGATGTAGGGTAGATGATGGCTGGATGAATGTAGGGTAGATGATGGCTGCATGGATGTAGGGTAGATGATGGATGTTGGATGGATGTAGGGTGGATGATTGTTGGATGGATGGATGTTGGCTGGATGTAGGGTAGATGTTGGATGGATGGATGATGGATGGATGGATGTTGGATGGATGGATGGATGTTGGATGGATGGATGATGGATGGATGGATGTTGGATGGATGGATGTTGGATGGATGGATGTTGGCTGGATGGATGTTGGATGGATGGATGTTGGATGGATGGATGTTGGATGGATGTAGGGTAGATGTTGAATGGATGGATGTTGGATGGATGGATGTTGGATGGATGTAGGGTAGATGTTGGATGGATGGATGTTGGCTGGATGTAGGGTAGATGTTGGCTGGATGGATGTTGGCTGGATGGATGGATGTTGGATGGATGGATGGATGTTGGATGGATGGATGTTGGATGGATGTAGGGTAGATGTTGGATGGATGGATGTTGGCTGGATGTAGGGTAGATGTTGGCTGGATGGATGGATGTTGGATGGATGTAGGGTAGAATTTTGAATGGATGGATGTTGGATGGATGGATGGATGGATGGATGGATGTTGGATGGATGTAGGGTAGATGTTGGATGGATGTTGGATGGATGGATGTTTGATGGATGTAGGGTGGATAATGGCTGGATGGATGTAGGGTAGATGATGACTGGATGGATGGATGTTGACCAGATGTTGGATATATGGATGGATGGATGGATGTTGAACAGATGTTGGATATATGGATGGATGGATGGATGGATGGATGTTGAACAGATGTTGGATATATGGATGGATGTTGAACAGATGTTGGATATATGGATGGATGGATGGATGGATGGATGGATGGATGGATGTTGACCAGATGTTGGATATATGGATGGATGGATGTTGACCAGATGTTGGATATATGGATGGATGGATGTTGAACAGATGTTGGATATATGGGTGGATGGATGGATGTTGAACAGATGTTGGATATATGGATGGATGGATGGATGGATGGATGTTGAACAGATGTTGGATATATGGATGGATGGATGTTGAACAGATGTTGGATATATGGGTGGATGGATGGATGTTGAACAGATGTTGGATATATGGGTGGATGGATGGATGTTGAACAGATGTTGGATATATGGATGGATGGATGGATGGATGGATGGATGGATGGATGGATGGATGTTGAACAGATGTTGGATATATGGATGGATGGATGGATGGATGGATGGATGTTGACCAGATGTTGGATATATGGATGGATGTTGAACAGATGTTGGATATATGGGTGGATGGATGGATGGATGTTGACCAGATGTTGTATATATGGATGGATGGATGGATGGATGTGTGGATGTTGGATGGATATTGATATATTCTTATTTATTTTAATACATTTTTTTTAAGGGCCTGAACACTGAAATATTTAACATATGCCCCACACACTTTCAAAGGATTTTTCATTTCTTTAAATATCTCTGTCATGATTTCAAAATTTGAGGCTTCACTGGAAAGAACAACTTGTTAACATGACATTATGGATGCAGTCCAATGAAACATATAATTTCAATGCCTATATAAGAGAAACTGTTGGGTTTACATAAAAGTTCAGGCTGATGTTGTTCAAACATTGAGTGCAGATTGTACAGACCTCTAGACATTAAATTAATAATTTGTTTTAATCATTTAATAGAAAGTTTATTGACTGACAACTGTGTGGCATAAACTGTGTCATTACAATAAAATTGGTCATTTCAGTTTTGTCATAAAACTGTCTTTGAAGCCGTATGTCTTGTAATCTGTAAAGGCAGATGGAAAGTTTCACATATATACATAATTAATTGCTCATTACAAAAATAACTATTTTAGTCCAAAATAAGGAAACTGGGAGTAATAATAAAGGCTGGTGTCAGCAGCTGCAGATAGTGACCTTGGGCCCCATTAACATATAAAAACTTGGTATGTATGTGTGTATGTGGGCGGACCCCACAAGTTGGCAATCCTAGAAACGGTTCCCACAAGGGGCCAAATACCTTTTTCGACAAAACTTTTGAAATTTGTCAAATTGAAGTGATATTAATGATTGAGATTTTTTTTTGGATCTAAGGTTGTTTTTTACAGCAGTGTAGGACCACTGGAAAGGGTGGATCCCACAACGCATAAAAAAACTGGTGGTCCCCATGAGGGGGCCTGCGCAAGAATGTGTGTGTGTGTGTGTGTGTGTGTGTGTGTGTGTGTGTGTGTGTGTGTGTGTGTGTGTGTGTGTGTGTGTGTGCGTTTGATTTATATTACATTGTGGGAATTAACCAAATGTCCCCACAAGGATAGTAAAACCTGAGATCACCTCCATTGTGGGGACCAGCCAGCGGTCCCCATGCGGGAAATGGGTTAATAAACATGCTAAATTATATTTTTTTGAAAATGTAAAAATGCAGAAAGTTTTTTTTAGGGGTAGGGTTAGTGTAAGGAGATAGAATATACAGTTTGTACAGTATAAAAACCATTAAGTCTATGGAGAGTCCCCACAAAGATAGTTAACCAGACGTGTGTGTGTGTGTGTGTGTGTGTGTGTGCGCGCGCTCTGGGATCTTATTGGTGAAAGTGATTTTGTAAAGATTTTCTCTTTGTCTTTGGGGATCTGAATGTCTTCTGTTTTCTGTCTCTATAAATAAAAGCCATGTGTGCTGCAGTGAAAAAGGCCCGCTGAAGGAAATAATACTTCCAAAACCCTCAATCAATAGCTATTTACATGAACATAGTGACATGGGTCTCTCGCTCACTAACTGAGAGACAAGTACAATGATAAACAGTGCTAAACTAACACTGTCCCAGTCCCTAGTGAGCTCCCTAACTAGATTACATTAGAGCATCATTGGCATGAAAGCTGTTGTGTTAGAGTTTAGGGTTCCCGCCTTTTTGTTTTTCAAATCTGTAACTGTCAAAGCCTCCTCATTACTGATTTCCTGGAGCTCAGCTGTACAACTACAGTCACTACACAGACTGTCAACATACTCTCAACAGGTAAATGATTTCTTTCTTAAAATGTTTATAAAACTTTAAAAATTCTAACAATCATTTCCTATCAATCTTGTATTCTTCTCTGTAAGCTCTGTTCAGTTAAAGTCCAACTGAAATCAAAATTGACCCTATTTACTTTGTTAGCACATATTACTAGTCTTGTGGTGAAAAATGAATCTGTGCAAGTTAATACACAGAAAAAATTGTTTGCCGTCATAATCTTTAATCAAAGTCTGAAAAGTTGCTTCCGGTCTGGAATGGCTGATGACGTAGGTTTGACGGCTTGGTTTGGGAAACGCTTAACCACTCCCCTCAAACCATTAGTCTGCTATGAGTGAGAGATGGAGAGGAGGAGCGCTAGAGTAAAACCCTGCCCTCTGTTCAATATTCCTTTTCACTGGGAAATTCGTCACAACACTGGAGAAAAGTCGTTTGCAACTATCGGTTCACGCGGACATTAAGGATACTTCTCTTCTCCACAAAGTAAGTAACAGAGATATGGAATTTATGATCCATATTGTTTGATTTATTTTTTTTATTATGACTTTATGCCTAAACATACCCAGTCACAAAAAAAAAAACAAAAAAAAAAACATTAAAGCTATCCCATCACTTTATATCACTTTTTCCTTTTAACATGGTACAGGGCTCGTACTGTCCATTTTTGCTAATTTTGGCCTTCATGAACATATTTATTTTTACATAATCAAATGGAAGAGACACAATGTAACTCTAAACTCGATTGTGTATTTCAGATGCTGTCCCGTATCATAACCTCATCAATTGCAGAGAGAATCTGCCTCTCAGAATACACACGTAATGAAGGACGTATAGAGACATCATAGGGGATTGTGAAGATATTTCACTCAACTTGGTCTTCATCACATCTATATCGTGTTCAGTGTCAATTGTTATTTATTAATGTATTCAGCTAACCTCTGTTGTTAGAGCACTGTCATTTTTGCAACAGTCATATCAATAAAAAATAAAAGCCTAATTGACACAACATGCTGTTTTTTTTTTTTTTTTTTTAATGTAAAACCCAAATAGAGGCAACAAGATATAAGACCAGGCAGATATAGAGGGCTAAAAACAATATTAATAAATAATTTATAAAAATAAATATATATATATTGATAATAGTAATATTAATAATATGAAGATACTAATATTAATGAAAATAAATATCATTGAAAAGGTTATTTATAACACCATTAAGGTACTATATAGCACTTTCAAAGCATGCTTATTTATGGAACCTTATAAAAAGGGTTCTATTTAGCACCAGAAAGGGTTCTGCTATTGTTACAAGCCAAAGAACCCTAATTTGGTACTGTTCAGAACCATTTTTCTTAGAGTGTATATGGAAGAAAAATTAAACTGTCTTCTAAGATGCAGTGTTTTAGATATGTCATTAACAGACACAGCAATCCCAGAATGCAACAAGCCAAGTGAAAATATTCATTACAGATGCCCAAGAGAGGTGAGAGAAATGTCAAATTTACTGAAGAATATATAGATAAAAGTAGATCAATATTACTATAGATAAAAATAACTATGTATTCTGATGTTTATTAGAGTAACAACATGTGATTTCAGCATGACGACCATCATGAAGCGGTATCACTGGAGTTTCATGTGAGTGCGTGGCCTTTTAACTATTCTCATTGGAGCCAGAGAAGTGTGTTTTGTGTCAAATGAAGTGTGGGACAGATAATCTCTTACCCATGATACATTCATCCTGCTTTATATTGATTTGTTTTGGACAGTCAGAAATACACAGACACACACTCACACCAACACGCTGATTGAGCAATGGCTGAGATCGATACGAGTTCATTCATTCAGTCTGGAAGGAAACAGATCAATATAGCACAGGACATATTATCCTGTGGAGACACACACACACACACACACACACACACACACACACACACACACACACACACACACACACACACACCTCATTTCCCTAACCATTTCCCTTCAACATGAACTAAGAGTTTTATCAAAGTAGCTGCTACAGAAATTAATATCTATCAAATTAATAATACTCTTACTGCAGTTCTGAAAGTTTCTAATACTGTTTAAAAGAGATCCCATATTCATTTTAGAGAGAATATTAAAGAGAAAATTTAAAGAATGTGAACATGCATTATGAAACTTTTAATATAACATGCATTCTTAATATTTTATTATTATTATTATTATTATTCAAAGGAAATCCCACTTACATTTATTGAGAATGTTTTAATTTAAATGAACATGCATTCTGAATATTGTATTATTATTTTTAGTAGTAGTAGTATAGTATTCAAAGGAAATCCCATTTTCATTTATATAAAATTTAACATGCATTATGATTTTTGTATTATTATTATTCAAATGAGATCCTATTTTCATTTAAAAAATCGTATTTTAATTTAGAGAATATGAACATGCATTATGGATATTGTGTTATTATTGTTATTATTCAAATGAGATCCCATATCTATCATAATTATTTTATTATCATCTTCATTATTATTATTATTCAAAGGACACCTCATTTTTATTTAGAGAATATGAACATGCATTATATGAATATTTTATTATTATTATTATGAATGTTGTGGTTATATTGTTGAAGTTTAATAATCTTTTAGGTATTTTTGTGTCAAAAAGCAGAAATAAAACAATAATTTAAAAGATGGCATATGGACAATGGTCATAAAAACAATATCAGTGTTGTGTAATCTTTCTTTAATTCATATTCATAACTGTAGCAGGGCAGTCGCTAGCGGACGAAAGGAGATAATGATTTTATCAGTCTGTTTCCTCTGCATTCCATTGTGATTTTCCTCCGTTCACACATCAGAATGACACACACACACACACACACACACACACACACACACACACACACACACACACACACACACACACACACACAGCTGCCCTTAAGAGCTCATAGTAAACTTATGTCCATGTGAAATTATTCAAATGTATTTTTAACCAAACATGAGCAGCGTCAAACACAAACACTCTAATGAGGCCTGCATAAGAACAGCTGGTGAGCACACACACACACACACACACACACACACACACACACACACACACACACACACACACACACACACACACACACACACACACTCTAATGAGTCCCGTCTCAGAACTGTCACCCTGAACTCTGAAACGCCAGCTGAAGAATCGCAGCTGATGGGAATGAACCACTTTACTCTGAGTCTGCACTGTAAAAAATGATCGTGATTTTAACAGTAAAAGACTGTAAAAATGCTACAGTGAAAAACTGTTAATTGGTTAACAGAAAGTTTCCATACTATATGCAGTAAATAACTGTGATAGATCTAATGGTACATTTAATGTAATTTTACTGTAGTTTTACAGTTTTTGGAAGTAAAAACGAACAAGTCATTGTATAATTTACAGTGAAAAAACGTAAATTGACATTCCTACAATTCCCTGCGTGACACTTCACATTTGATGTATTTTTGTTGAAATAACTATATTTCATCATAGTTTTCTTTTTTTTTATAATCAGTTATGTACATTAGGGGTTTATGTTACATTTAATGTTGTTAAATTAATGTTTATTGTATTTTTAAAATTTCATGTGTGTTACCATGATGGTGTTTAATACACTGTGCACCTTCTGTATACTGTATATTAAAGGTCCCATTCCATGGATAATTTTATTATTTTATAATGTTTCCTGGGGTGCCCTTATAATGTTAGTATGTTTTTTAGATCAAAATTTTTTATAATTTAGAAATAAAAGGCATTTTTCCTAGCCTGATTTCATCACCTGATTTGAACGCTCTGTTTGAAGGGGCGTGTCTGCTGTGAGACTTCAATGTAAACGCCCTCTGCTGTGATTGGCTGACATGCTTGCATATGAAATATCTGGCATTACATGTGGAACTATCTGGAAAACTTTTACTATTACAGCTATTATACGTTTTTACTATTACAGCTATCGGGATTAACGAATCCTGAGAAGTATTTAGATCTATTTCAATCACACAAAAGTTTGCAGTGATGAGCATTGAGCAGATGACAGACTGTTGATCGCGTGAATGAAGATCTTATCATTGCAACGCAGTTTCTGCACTCACTAATGATTTCACCAATGCAAACATGAGGTATATAAATACAGTAAGAGCTTCGTTGTGCAGTGTAACAGCATCATTGATTTCATAACGAGTTTTGGCAAGTGTCCAGATAAACTCGCGCTGTGTGATTAACAGCTTGGGCGATTGGAAAGGGATTGTTCTTTGATCGCTTTCTGTATATTAATCACATTTTAAGTAAGATTATTTTCATCCTACTAAGAGAAACGATGTGAAGTTGATCGCTACTTCCATAGTAAATCACTACTTACCACTTGCTGGAATATAGTTGAAATTGTCCCCTTCGTCAGTATGAAACGCTGAGAGAAGCCTGCTTAATATTATCCCAGGTTAGAAAAACAGTCCGTGGTGAAATGGACAGAGCAAACTAACAACTTCGAATTAAACTTTTGCGGTATCCGATTATAGATAAACATCAACCACGTCTGTTGACATTTCGCCATCAATACGCCTGTATTCCTGTGGGCGGAGGTTAGTGAAAACACGGTTTTAATGACGTCATTAAAGAAGGAAGTAGAGGGATGTAGTCCAATCCAGCCGTTCGATGTAGTCAACTTCTGTTAAATAATCTCGCTTGACATTGAACTTTGAGCTTTATAATTTTACAGATATTATTTATACTCTAACAACAACATTACACACTAACTAAAGTTTGAAACATGGGATCACGAAGAACGGGACCTTTAATAATAACTCTCTTGTAGAAGAACTACTTGTGATGAGCTTCGATTAATCATGTAACTCTCATTACTGCTGAGATTGTTGGTTTGTCAGTGTAATACCATGGTACAAAACAGATATTAATACTTCAATTGGTCATATACCATTATATCACATTACTGAAATCCAATGTTGAATTCACATGTTTAAAATGATACATTTGCATGTAACTCCGTAAGTATGTTTACGGTTTGATGTGTTTTTTACAGTATTGTTCTGGTAACCACAGCTGGCAGTTTTTTTCCGTAAAAACAACAGGATTTTTTTTACAGTGTGGATTATTCCGGTATTCTTTTCCCCGTTTATTTAAAAAGGAATCGTACATTCTGTAATTTGCAGTGTGGAATTCAGTTACATTTTTGCTTTATTTGCATTAAAGGTGGACTGAGTCTCATGTTGATATTGTATATTTGCAAATTAATTAAATTAACTGGACAAAATGTCAGTATTCAGTAGAACGAGTCCTATCTGATAATACACGTGGTTTCATGTGACAAATCAGCTGATATGACACAGAACGTAATTGTTGTCATAAAGCTAAAAGTATAGCCTTTTTTTCTGCGTTTGTTCTGACTCGTGGACAGTCTGCGTGACGTCGATTTCGTGATCAGCCCAGTCCACTACATCCAGCTCAGCTCATCCAGCTCATGCGCTGTTCTATGAATATGCAAAAAAGCCCCGCCTCCACTCACTCACTCCAGCTCAGAGATCCACTCGTTGACGATCACACGTTGACCTGATTGGTTACAAGGTAGTTTGTGACGTCAGAAACACCAGCGATTTCAAACAGCGTTTTTGAGACTGTCTTTGGTTCACTGCAGTTTTAAAGAGAAAATACTCAGCAATGGTGTTGAATGGTTATGAATTTGCACATGGTTTGACTTAAAGCATATTAAAAACACCACATAGACATATAAACAACATTAAAAGCTTGACTTTAAAACAAATCTGAAATAATGCGAGCTAACGGCTTCAGCTAATATCGATTAACAATCAGTATGGCTGTCTTTAAAGGTTTATAAGTTATCATTAAAAATTTGTCTGCCAATAGAGTAATTGAATTACTTCCGGAAACCGACCAGTCTATTGACCACTCAAAAACAAAGACGTACTTCTAAAAACGCAGAGTTGGCGTTGACTTTTTTTAATGCATCTAGACCTTGCATTGTTTTGTATTCCACTGCCCTACATTTTTAAACGAAAAAATGGCACCCGAATGTGTGAATGGCACCCGAAGCATATGCGCCGAATTCATCCATCTGCGCTCACGGTAAAATAAACATGGGCCTTTAAAGGAAATCTCAAGACAAATAAACCCTACTTTATATGTAAAATACTTGTGAATCAATCATTACAACAGTAAAATGATTGACAGTTACCCAGGGCCCTCTCATCTTCAGTCGGATCTTAGAACCGCATCCTCGATCTTTTGCATCAAAATACATACCAGAAATACTTGCATATCATCACCTGTCACATATGATGTTTGTACCACACGTCGCTTTCTAAAAGGCAGCAAACAAAGCTCAAGATTGAGAAGCGCCATGGAGGTTTTCACCAACATTTTTTTTGTGTAGTTCAGAGCTCCTCCAGCTAAGACTTTTTTCAACAGCATCTTTTTATCCTTTCACAGGCTCATATGACTGATCAAACCGAGTGACACAGAGAGAGAAGCACAAAGAAAACTTGAGAAGTGATTAAGAGAACGACACTCTGAAGGTAAGAAATATATCTCTATGGAGAGAGAAGCGCTGAGATCCTGTTGATAAGGTGATGGAGGGATTGTTTTTGGAGGAGTGCAGGTGGAATGGTGTGATTGGAAGGGGAACACTGAGGAGTGTTGATCGTGTGTGTGTGTGTGTGTGTGTGTGTGTGTGTGTGTGTGTGTGTGTGTGTGTGTGTGTGTGTGAGACTCGTGCTCATTAGTTTAGAGGTTTAAGTTTAAACCTGTCAGTACAGGGTGACTGAAACGCACCCGCCCGCCCACAATCACTGTCAGTTTAACGAAGAGAATGAAACTGTTCCTGAGGAGAAGATAAAAATAGTCTGAGAAAGAGAGAGAAATTGAGAGATACTGTACCAGATAAAAAATAAGACATTACCATGGAGGAATATAGCTAAAACTGTCTGTTTAATAGGAGGAATTCATTTTCATAAACATACAGGCACCAGACACACAATCGGATGTAATTCTAATTATGCATATTATATCTGAAATATTTGAGGTATTATTTATTTAAATATATACTAGTATTATATATTATATAGTATTATAAATGTTTAAAAATGAGTTTGATGGAGTGTGTAGAATTTAATTTCTTAAACAACCAGGAATACACTTCATGGTCATATTACTCCTGGTCAATATGGTCGAGATCTTGTATTGTCAATGCAAGAGTCCAGCACTCTGTAAAGTCTCCTCCAGCACATCCCAAACACTTTCAGTGAGTTTAAGATCTGAACTCAGAGGAGCCGATTCATGTGTGGAAATGATTCTTCATGCTCCTCACAACCATTCTTTCACAATCTGAGCCTGATGAATCTTGACATTGTCATTCTGGAATATGGTCATGATGTGTCTTCCTACATGGATGTTTAAGAAATGAAAAGCTACACACTCCATCAATTAGGGTTAGAAGAACTGTTGCCAAACATAACATGCTAGAAACATAATCACTGCAATAATGATCCAATCATATCTTAAGAATTTGCCTATTTAAATCCAAACAGCAACTTTTTTTTGGCCGGGCAGTGTATATGTATTCATTATACATGTCAAATTTAATATATTTAATCATTCATTTAAACATATAATAGTAAAATATTCCATATTTAAGCATAATGAAAAAAAAAAATTTATGTAATATATATATATATATATATATATATATATATATATATATATATATATATATATATATATATATAATGTATAAAATATTAAAATTACAATGTGCCCCATAACGTAGTGTCATACACTTTCCTAATTTATTCTTCAGCAAATATTAATATAGATTTCATTAATTGTGACTCAAGTCATTTTTTTTTTTTATATATCGATGAACAGCATAGTTCAGTCTTCTTGAAATGGTTTTGGACTATTTTGTTTTGCGTTGTGTTTGTTTCTTGCTGTCCTCCGTTAGCTTGTTCCTTGATTCACGTATGGCTTCTCTTTTGATATGCCATGAGTTTTTGAAGGCTCTTGTGTTCACATGTAAGGTAGAGCTTTTGAGGTGTGATGTGAAAGTGAAATCCAAGAGCAGTTTGTTTAACAAAAGATCATACTGTACAAGACAAGAAACTAAACAAAACTCAGCAGATGACATGACTAAACCTGACTTAACTTGACAGAACTGCATGTTCAAACTTATTAAATGGTGATAAAACATTAATTTAACACACTCTGCAATATGTAATTTTGTCATTACAACAACGGAGGTGAGACAGAGAGCCGAAGTGAAGGTTTGTTGACCTCATGATACATGCATATCTCTCTAAAGCTAGTGTGTCTCATGTCAGGAGCTCAGCTGCTATGAAGATCCATTTAATCCGTCTCTCTGCTGCCGCGGCCTCTTCTTTCTCTCCTCGTTCACTCTCTCGTGCTGAAGTGGAAAACCCGGTCAGCATCACCATCTGTGTGTGCTGAGGATCAGGTGGGCTGTTTGCTGCGATTAAACGTCTTCTAATCCTCCGGCTGCTCTTCTCAGAGCAAACAAACAGAGAGAGCAGGAGGAAGAGCGTGAGTAGTGATGTTCGCTTTGTAAATGAACAGTTCTTTCTGATTAATATCAAACTCATGAGTGAGCAGACCCAAAGAAAATTCAAACACTTTTTTTCGAAATGGTAAATGTAGGGTATGTAATTTTCGGTTTCTTACCAGAAACAGTAAGCCATGACACTGACCAGATTCTTTGACTTACTTTAAATAATTACTGTCAAAACACTCTCTTTGTTAGGAACAAACCCCTCGTCAGATTAATTCCGATTTTTCTGCAGTTTTTTGCCTTGTTTCAGAGCTGTGATCAAGCCAATCTTCCCCTCGTCTCTCATCTTATGATGATACAATTCCTCCGTGACACAGGGAGCCTTCGTCATCGAGAGATCATCAGTTTTCATCAGGAGATCGTTCACTCCAGGAGGAGCAATCGTTGTACGACAAGACAGGAACGGGAGAAGAAAGAGGGGATGACACCTCATCTGCGGATGAATAATTAAAAAAACGGATTGATCAAAGTGGGGCCAAACGCACCCTTTCATTCTCCTGTCATCAACACCACGTTTGACTTCTGTAATAATTCATCTTTTTGTTCTCTGGCTGCGTAACATGGACGCTGATATTCTTGCTCCTGGGCTTATCAGGATGTCATATTAAGATCCCTAAAAACGTCTTGATCCTCCTGACAGCAGCTTCATCTCTTCCAGTGAGATCACATCCCTCCTCTTCATCTCTCCCTCCTCTTCATCCCTCCCTCCTCTTCATCTCTCCCAGTGAGATCACATCCCTCCTCTTCATCTCTCCCAGTGAGATCACATCCCTCCACTTCATCTCTCCTCTTCCTCTCTTCCAGTGAGATCACATCCCTCCTCTTCATCTCTCCCTCCTCTTCATCTCTCCCAGTGAGATCACATCCCTCCACTTCATCTCTCCTCTTCATCTCTCCCAGTGAGATCACAACCCTCCTCTTCATCTCTCCCTCCGCTTCCTCACTCCCAGTGAGATCACAACCCTCCTCTTCATCTCTCCCTCCGCTTCCTCACTCCCAGTGAGATCACAACCCTCCTCTTCATCTCTCCCAGTGAGATCACAACCCTACTCTTCATCTCTCCCAGTGAGATCACATCCCTCCTCTTCATCTCTCCCAGTGAGATCACATCCCACCTCTTCATCTCGCCCAGTGAAATCACATCCCTCCTCTTCATCTCGCCCAGTGAGATCACATCCCTCCTCTTCATCTCGCCCAGTGAGATCACATCCCTCCTCTTCATCTCGCCCAGTGAGATCACATCCCTCCTCTTCATCTCTCCCAGTGAGATCACATCCCACCTCTTCATCTCGCCCAGTGAGATCACATCCCTCCTCTTCATCTCGCCCAGTGAGATCACATCCCTCCTCTTCATTTCTCCCTCCTCTTCATCTCTCCCAGTGAGATCACATCCCTCCTCTTCATTTCTCCCTCCTCTTCATCTCTCCCAGTGAGATCACATCCCTCCTCTTCATCTCTCCCTCCTCTTCATCTCTCCCTCCTCTTCATCTCTCCCAGTGAGATCACAACCCTCCACTTCCTCTCTCCCAGTGAGATCACTTCCCTCCCCTTCATCCGCGGGGGTATATGATGTCATTTTTTATTACTTGATAAGGTCCAGATTTTATGTATTTATTAATAAATTCTAAATGTATTTCCAGTGGGCCTAGAAAGACTGACTTATAGGTATGGATGGACGGATGGACGGACGGACGGACGGACGGACGGACGGACGGACGGACGGACGGACGGACGGACAGACAGACAGACAGACAGACAGACAGACAGACAGACAGACAGACAGACAGACAGACAGACAGACAGACAGACAGACAGACAGACAGACAGATAGATAGATAGATAGATAGTTTAATGTGGTTTGATTGTAAATGAGTCTCTGAGTCTCCAGAGACAAACATCACACAGAGACTCTGATTTGATGTGTATGAATTTACACATCAGACGCATCTCTCCTCCTGCTTCTCTCTCTCTCTCTCTCTCTCTCTCTCTCTCTCACACACACACACATTCTTCTGAGTTCATCCTTCCACAGGCTGTGATAGAGAAATGTTCTCTGGCTTCTCTTAATGTGAAGCACATTCCTTCAATTCACTTCCACAGATACTTCTGCACGTAGTATCGTCAAAGGTGCTCTTTCCATTTCAAAGCTTTCCTCTCTCTCTGTGAGAGTGATCGCGCCCCGGTGTCCTCGCTGCATGTGTGCGTTCATTTCAAACAGTCTTAAAGGCCTTGTTTGCTGTTACAGCTTTATTCTTTCATTCATGCTGCACATAAATTATAGCAACCTTTATTTCTGTAGCTGTCCTTCATGACGTCCTCTCTCTGCTTATATCACTTGGAGGTATAATACTCAAGAAAACAGTAGCTATATTTAAGACTATTTTCAGAATTTAAAAAATACTGGCATAGGCTAGCCTACTGCTCACAATATAATGCATAGGCTACTGTCTAGTGTCTACTATGTTTATTAAATGTAGTATGTGAAACTTTATGCAACACTAAACATTTCAATCAGTATTATTCAGTAATCACATGACCTTATTACTTTGCATGTTAGCCTAACAGTAATTCCGTTATAGATAAAAAAACATGTTTGACCCAGTTTTGTTTAAAATGCCTCAAATTTTGTGTTGAATACCTTAACTAAAAAAAAAAAAAAAAAAATCTAACGAACTGACGAGCAATGAGAATAGGTCGATAATAGATAATTATGCGTTTATGGTGCGTTCAAGTCCTCCTGGGAAGTTCGTACGTACGAGGTGGGAAGTCGTGTTTACGACGTGAGGTGCGTTCAAGTCAGTTTCGTCGGAGCAAGATGGCGGTGTACCTTCTTTTAATGAATTACACGAAAATACAGCAAGGTTTGTTTACTCCTGCTTATAGAAAATGAAGAACAAAGAATGCACATCAGGTGTGTTTTTCTTTTTATGTTTTTAATTAACTTATGAAGCCAATGTAAACTGTATTATTTAAATGTTCTCCCATGGACTGTAAAAAAAATAGGTTTCTCTTTCTGCTCATTCAGAATGAAAAGAGGGCGTCACCATCAGAATAGCATAGTCGTCTACTAAAATACAGTACAAATACTGTTTCTGTCAATCAACTATACGCATACTATAGCCTAATATAGTTTATAGTTGTACAACTACATACATCATGTCAATCTAATGGTATAAACTATACGCATACTATAGCCTAATATAGTTTATACCATTAGACTGACATGATGTAGTTGTACAAGGTAGGCCTACAAGTAGGCTACTATATGGCAGCATGCATACCATTCTGAACATGCCCACTGATTTGGGAATAGAATATTTATTTTTGGAAATAGGTTGCATAAATGAGGAATTAAGCCTTTGCAGTTCTGTGCTGGTTTTGTTGTTAATGTAATTTGAATGGTTAGTGTACAGTAGCTAGTTTATTTCTCACACTTGACTTTGGATGTCAGTTTGATATTTCAGAAGAAAATTATGCAAATACAACTGCAGTTGAATAAAAATTTCCAAGAGTTAAAATTTTAGGCCCAACAAAAACACCTTGTGCATTTTCATCAGAGATAATACTGGATAAACAAGATCTGTAAATCATCAGAGGAATAAGATTAAGTTAACTTATTTACTGTTAAACTGTTTGGATGAGTAACATAAGCAGTGTGATTCTGGTCTTTCACAGCTGAGTCGGGCTGACGTGCTGGATATTTTAATGTTCTCCGTCCTGCAGTCGGGGCTGTTTGAGATGGATCTAGGCCATTGACACGGGGCTCTTGAGAAAAAGACTCCAGTCACTGAGCTCTGGGTTATTACAGCTGTCTCTGTGCACTTTACTACCTTCTGTTATAGAGAAAGATCTTGATTTGATTTATAATTAATATTGCACATTTTATTATAATTAAAGGGGCTATACGTAGAATTCAGAAACCCTTGTTATTAGCGACACCTATGGTCGTTAAGTGAACTGCAAACAGCAATTTATTGCTCGTGCACGTGCAAACGCAACGTACAAGAGACTGAATGTGATTCGGCAGGTGCAGGATTGGGCACCCCTGGTCTGGACCATCCCATTTAACAACGCTGTTTGTGGCTTTCGAAGGATACAGCCTCTGAATTGGGACGCAGCTATAGACAACCAATTAATACATTAAAATTCTTACATATAGTCCCTTTAATAATAATAATAATAATAATAATAATGAAGACAAAAAAAGTTGATAATAAAAAATACATAAATTAAGACCACTTGATGATGCTTTTACTTCAGTATCTGCTGCAAGTCATCCACACACTCACACACACACAAAAAATCTTTTACAATCTACAAGTTTAAACAGAATCCTTCCAAAGGGGTTTCAAATAACAGAAACATAAATTCTAATAAGAATTCATAGTGTTTCACAGGAAGCATTTCTACGGAAGCCCTAAGAGGCCATGGATTGTTATTTTTTTCTATCTTGTTTTCTTGTGATCTCGAGATAACAAAAGTTGTTTTCTCGTGATCACGACTTAATTTCTAATATATGATCTCGACATAAAACCGTTTTCTCACGCCGTAATGTGTAGCCTATGTATCACGACTCGCGAGAAAATCTCGCTCCTTCTGAATGTTGTGTATATCATGATGTAGCCTACGTGCGAGCTGGCTTCTTTGATTTTGAAATCTACTTCATAAAAAATCCCGCAGAAGAGATGGATTTATAATTGCTTTGAGAGAGAGAGAGGTGTCCCAGAGGAGAACCTGGCCAGACTTAACTGAACCTCTCTGACCATTTCTCGGGTCAGCCGCAAAAAAACATTAATCTAAATCTTTCAAACATAATTCTGGTAGACATGCAGACGTCCAGGACCTGAAGTTGGCTGGCAATGAAACTGACTACACGTTCAGGGTAGCTATATTGTCTCCGTTTTCTATACGATAAAGTTGCAGAACTGACAGCCTCCTCCTTCTAAGTGTCGGACACTAATGTGGAAGTCGCCAATCACTGACAGACATAGAACTATTTCATTTTGAGTGAGCCCGTTATCAAAGTAAAAGCGAATGCGATCATCCATGATGCTGCTTTACTCTGCGTTTGGTGCTTATACTGTTCTTGCCGACTACGCAGAAAAAAACAAGTCGTGATCACGAGAAAACAACTTTTGTTATCTCGAGATCACGAGAAAATTAAGTCATTATCACGAGAAAACAACAGAGAAAAAAAATATTATCCATGGCTTCCGTACATTTCCATGTCTTGAAGAATAATTTCATTTGATGGTTGTCAGCCAACATTAGTTTTCACATCACAGACCTGTCAAATGGGTTAAAAAAGGGTCGTGCAATTTGTAACTTGTTTCCAGAAATATTTCTGAAAAGTGTTAAAAAATATATGTAGATATATCACAGCAACTAAAATGTCCATGACATGTTCAATGATCTGGTTGTCAAAACTCAACAGTCTCTCTCTTTTACATCATTGTGTTGTTCTTTTATAAACTACAGTGGTCCAAAACTATGTTGGAAACTTTAAAAGGTGAAAGTTTTATGTATTATAATATAAAACTAATATAAAAAATATGAAATATTTAATATTTCTATAGGTGTCTAATCAAATGTAAGTAAATGTGTCAGTCATGTGACTGTAGATCCGGTCAGATTTTCTTGCTTCCATTGAAGCTCAATATGCTCTTTGGAACATCAAAGATCATCAGTTTTTGTTCATATAATAATGCTTTCCAGGATGATGTCATGCAATGAATGTATGCCCCTTTTTGTTGAAATGTTTCTCACAAATTTGAAGAAAAGCTTTGTTCCAGGTGTGTATAACCACTGATATTTTTAAATTTCATTTTTCACAGGTCCATGCATCGCTACATTATATATCACACTGATAACAGTTATCAGATATAAAGATGTATATCTGATATCAGATATATATATATATATGTTTATCAGATATCAAGAACACTACTGGTATCAATTAACATTTATTATTTTTTTTTAAATAATACAATAAATATACTACAAAGGAACATGGGCTTTGGTAGAGAGTTACAACAAACATCGCTCTCTCTCCATTTCACAATGAAGGACAGGCCTGTTTTCATCGGAGCGCTGTGAGGATGTATCATACCGCTGATAAAAGAAATTGTGGCTGTGGGAAGAAACATCAAAAGAAAGCTTAACAATTTCATGCATACAGGAAAGTTTTAATGCTTCAAAAGACATACAAGGGTGGGTGGACACAGTAAACTTGAATTTATTGACACAAAACCAATACCTCTTCTATCTGCTCGTACACAGGTTTGACACGACCGCAAAAAAACAAACAAACAAACAAATAAACAAACATTACAAAGACAAAACAACAAAACAGAATAAACTTTATTGGCAGCATTACTGCTGGTTTTGAAATATACAGAAGAATTGGTTGAAATTCGTTTCGTTTCGTACTGATAAAATTGTGTCAAAACTGCATATTCCATGTTGAATCCTCTTAAAAGAAACAGTTCAAGTCATATTTAATCAAAAATTGGAGAGCGAGATTTTGCAGTAGCAGGTCCTAGTGGTCAAAAGCGGAACAAAAGGGTGCAGGAAAATGTCTAGTGGCAAAAGATGATAGATGGATAACAAGATGGCTCTAGTCATTGACAACAAATCTTCACAATTCTGACGGGTGAAGAAGGAATATATGCTAGCGAATGTACAACATACTTGAATAATCACACAAGACAATCTGATTCTTGGTCTCTTAAATTAAGAGAAATCTCTTTGGAAGGAAAGCTGAGTTAACTATTCATTCCTCGAAGCGTTTTGGTTAAAATATTCACAGAACCCTCCAAAAATATCTAATCAAAAGGTCCCAAGCTAATTCTCCAGAGCGGTTTCAAATGCTAAAACTTTAAGGGTGTGAATAGGCGTTTCATTTCCAATGCAAGAGCTTGTTTTCAAGCTAACTAGAGTAACACTTTACATTACAGGGTCCATGTTGCACAACAGCATTAACAGTAATTGTGCTCCAATTAACCATTTCCAATAAAGTTCTTAATGTAAATAGACTGTGCTGTGAACACTGTAATGCAAAGTGTGAACTTGAGCCTTTGGAAGACATCGATTATCTCCATATGTAGCAATCTGGACATTGTCAGATGTGCTGAGGAATGATAACAGAAGAAAAATGTGTTCTCATCTATAAATGAATATGATTTTATGGCATGCATAAAAGTACTTGGCCACCTCGGGAAGCAAAGCTAGGACTTTGACAGAGGACGTGGAACCACTTTGGGCATCACCGCAGAGCCGTTTTCAGTTACAACAAACAATTACAAGAAAAAAGGTATATATTGGTAGCACCACAGACAGAAGGAAATAGCACCTAGTTTACTGATATTGTGTTTCCTCAGTGTGACGGTGTGCTCTTCTGATACAGGGAAGCACAGATTCATGAACATCAGATCAGAGATCATTCCCCTCATGCACACGGGTCGCAAACTCACAGACCCCCGGAAGCCAGTTCAACATGACAGGTAGCAAATTAATGCTCACATTACGGATGTTTCTTACTTTTATTGTCATTTTGCTGTTTAAATTACAAAAAGATGTTGTTCACATCTGCAATAAGACATTTTGTTGCTGTTGCTTTTTTGCCGTACTTTAATAATTTCCTTTATTTTCTTTACTTCAGGTTCACTGGAAATTTCCTCAGGCTCTTTTTTGTTTTTGGGAGGGTTCAGTTATTTATTTGTTTGTGATTTAAAAAAAAAAAAAAAAAAATCCAATAACCAGCAGCTCTGTCCTTATCGCTCAATGGGTTCACATGCATGTTTTGAAGCCAGAACCAAAACAAACACTTCACCAGAAAAAAATATACAGAAAGTACTTACAAACATAGAAAAAAAAATATTTATATATATTTATATATATAATTACCATTCCAGGGAATGGAAGACAAGTATGCACAAAAAAACAAAGCATAGAAGTGTGAAATTGGAACAACATAAAACCCAAGCAAACAAACCGACTGAAAAGATTTCTCGTACGAAAATGCCGAACCGGACGTGCGCAGCGCTACGGGTCCATGAGCAAGCGGGAAGTAAAAAGATGGATCTAATCTGTCTATACAGCCTGTGGGAGGGGCAAAGAGTCAGACGAGCGTAAAGTGGGCGGGGCTGGGAGAGACATGAGCAATGACCTCATCCAGTTTCAAAACTTGCATGTGATGCAGAGGGTACACTGAGGTTAAAAAGGTTGCTCTGTTATAAGAACCCATTGTTTAGACATCCATTCTTTCTTCAAATTTCTTTTATCCTTACTTTGGTATCTGTTGGGTTTGTTTGGAAACACAAAACTTTACAAATAAGTCATCCTATTTCTTTCTTGTGTTTTGTTTTTGTTTTTTTCGGAGAAAATGAATATGTTTTGTTCGCGTGTGCTCGCTGAGCAGTCTTAGCCGATGAAGCAGGCCGGTCCGACCTCAAAGCCGAACTTCTGCGTTGCTCCGCCGAAATCGTTAAACATAATGTCAACAAACGGTACCTGCTCCACTTTCGGTGTGTTGATCTCAAGAATAGTCTTTTCATAGCCCTTTTTCAACTGCGGGAGGAAAGAAATGGAGCATTACGAACATCGCTTAAGTTATGAGAGATTTCAGTTTAAACTTGCAAAAAAACAAAACATCGTATTCCTGGCTCTTACCGCGCAGCCGTCGACGGCGGCTCTGATGTACGGGTTGTTATCGTAAGACATTTCCTCATCGTTGGAGCCCAGGAATCGGATGGCTTTATCGTAATTGTCCAAATCCTGGTCGTGCCAAGCCACTGACTGGTAACAGTTGTAGGTCAGGTTCTGTCGAGCCGTGGCACTGAGTAAACGCAGGAATGTCATCTGCACCACTCCGATCGGATTGCCCTCCGCATCCACGTACGAGAGCTGCACAGAGAAACAGACAACAATGCGTTCTACTGTAGATAACGGCTGGACCAACGCCCCCTAGAGGATCTGCTGAAAACTACACATCACACCCCTCCGGTCCAATGGTACTTTATGGTCACTGGCTACTTGTGTTGGGAAATGTTACTTTTAAAAGTAATGTGTTACAATATTGAGTTACTCTCTGAAAAAGTAACTAATTGAGTTACTTAGTAACTTTTCATGGAAAGTTACTTTACAGTTACTTTTTCTCACCTGGGCTGGGCTTGCGTTTTTGTTTTTTATTAACAAAAAGTTCTATTTTAGGCAAATGTAAAGGCCTTTTCACACCAGAAGTGAAATGAATAAGTCATGTTCACATTTAGTCTAGAAATATAATACCCATCATGTTTACACAGCGCACACTACGCCTTACTCACGATTTCGCTCAACATGGGGACAGGAGGTGTCAGTCATTGCATGGGAAAACAAAGTAACTTACAACAACTCAGATATTTTGTTGTAGGTTTAAAAGTAATGCATTACTTTACTTGTTACTTGAGAAAAAGTAATCTGATTACGTAACTTCCATTACTTCTAATGCTTTACCCCCAACACTGCTGACTATTGTTTAAGATTTGGGTATAAAAGTCTACAATGGCTAAAAAAAGAAACAAACTTCTTGTTTAAGGAATATTTCAGATTAAGAAAAAAATAATAATGGTAAGATACATTCTCTAAAAAAAAAAATTTGATCTCTATATTACAGTTTTGCTTCAAGTAAATTTATCTTGTTTAAAATATTTTATAAATACTTTTACTGAAAAACAAGATAAAAAGAATTTGTGAAATTATTGTCAAGCTTTCCTTTTCAATAAATACTTATCTATAACCATTATGTATTTATGTATACTCTACCATTCAAAAGTTTGGGGTCATCAAGAGTGCATTTATTTGATCAAAAATACAGTAAAAACAGTATTATTTTTAAAATATCATTACAACTTTACAAAAAAAATTAAAAGTTAAAATGTAATTTATTCCAGTGATCAAAGCTGAATTTTCAGCATCATTCCTCCAGTCTTCAGTGTCACGTGATCCTTCAGAAATCATTCTAATATGCTGGTTTGCTGCTCAACAAACATTTCACAACAAAGAGTTGTGCTGCTTCATGTTTTTGTAGAAACTGACTTTTTTCAGGATACTTTGATGAACAAAGTTCAAAAGAACAACATTTATTTGTCACTTTTGATCAATTGAATGCATCCTTGCTAAATAACTGCCTCATATACACGTTTATCTGTGGTTAAAACTTTTAACTTTGATCCTCAGTCAGATAAGAGCACAAAAATCTTTTCCCAGTACAGATATGCTCTGCATGTATTAAACACCAAAATTCATTTACACATTCAAACATGGATTTTAAACTCATTTTGTTACAGACTCCAGTGAAAAATATCACTAATATATTCAAATGAGTTGTTCTGGTTTATATGCAAATTCTCCCCTTGTGGTGTGATGCAACATTTGCATTACGGAAAATATGCAAATGTTTTGTTTTCATTCTTGAATATACCAACCCATGTTTAGAAGAAAACTCCATCTCCTCTGATCCACAAACACACACACATGTCTGACTGAGAGAGCGAGCGCATGCTCCATGCACACACACACATGATATACTTAGATTAGGAACTCCGCTCACACACTCATATGCATTGACCTTCCATGCATGCATGCAACCCACCAAGAACACCTGCCCATGACCACATTACCTCATGATCACAGCTGCATGTCAACTGAGACTGAACCCAGAAGCTCAGTGAAGTGACTGAGATCCACCACAGACACAAAGGATCTGTTCCAAACGCCAGTGAACAGCTTACTATCTAGTATCTACCTTCTAAGGCAGGAGCTTATATGAAATAGATCCTCATAGTGTCGGATTTGAAATGCTCTTCCTCGACTTAAAAGATAATCAAAATAATCACATGAAGCATCACACAAGAGCTGCGTCCGAAATGGCATACTCGCTTGAGTAGGTTTTTATAAGTAAGTAATTACTTTACAACCGCTAAAAAAGTATGTTCTATGAATGTGTATAATATGAATGTAATCTGGACGTACTACATTCGCCATGTTGTCATTATCATGTGACTTACCAGTGTCAGTTACGCCTCTTCACTGCCATTCACGTATATTTATAGTCAACATTTCCCTCGTATCTATTTGCTGCTTTCCACTGAGCTCATCTAAATGCTTTCAGTGATCATCTTCTCCACAAAAGGTGTGTGAAGTTCTATAACAAGGTATCTTATATGGAAGATGTTTGACACAACCTTTGTTATCACCGTGAATGTGAGTATCTTACTAGCGTTTGAAGCAGATCTATGATCATGTTAACTGACTCAGTCACTTCAAGGTGATTTTCTCAAACTTACAGGAACAGAAGACAGGTTGGATTCCACCAGTCAGACCTTTCACATACAAATCTGTAAATCTAAGGTTAGTTAGGGTTTAACTTTTTTGGGGGTCAACAGACTGACTGATGTCTCCGCCTACAGCCCTCAGATTACCCATAAGTCTGTGCAAAGACACTTTTTGCTTCTGTTCTGATGATGACCATGCTCGTCCATGAAGAGACCCGAGAAGCATGCAGAAGCACGGGCCTTCAAAAGACCGATGGCCCAGGATCCCTGGACCCTCGGCACCGGGCCCCTTCTCTCATGCATTCCTACTTACCATTGACCCTCTCTTGTAGCGACTATACCATGTGCCTGGACTGTCTTTGGGCCAGCGAGCCATTTTGCTCTGTAAAATAGGAGACTGTTTCAGGAGGACAAAAAAAGAGGAGTCACTCTTACCAGTTTACCACGTTTGAATTCACTGAACCACGACCCTGGATTCTCCTTCACCCAAGAGGTGAGTCTGGCCTGAGAGAAAGAGAGAGTTAGCTGGAGTCAATACTGAAGAGAATAAGAGAGTAGAAGAGAGCCAACAGGGAATCTGTTTTTCAGTGTAGTTGTCAATCTGTCCGAGGCAGGAGCTTTCACATGTTCTTGCATCCAGTTTGTACAATGTTGTAACTATCATGCACATGTAGAGGAATGTCTTTGGCCATTGTGTTGTAAATTAACACATTATTCCAACAGCCATACAACTAATACAATGCAAATATTTCTATACACAACTATAATCTAATCTAATATATAATCATACATATCGTTTGCTGAGCAAACAAAAAAATTGACACAAAAATCTTTAAAAAACTTAAAAACAAATTGCTGAGAAAACTAAAGTGAGTTAAAAACCTAAATAAATGTTTTAAAAAATTATATAATAATAATGTAATTTTTAATAAAATGAAAGAATTTATCTTGCTAAGTGAACTAAAAAAATGTCTTAAAAACCTACAAAATATGTTTTAAAAATAATAAGATAATTTTGCTTTTATGAACATTATGTACACAGTAAACAAAAATCCCTCGAAAACTTTAAAATGTTTAATAAGTTAATTTAATTGTGTAAAATATTTTTTGCTAAAAAGCTAAATATATATATTATTATTATTATTTATTTTATTTTTTTCCAAGATACATTTTCACATCCAGTGTTAAGGGGGTCATAACATTCATGTACAATAATAACAATATAATTTTAATTTTATGAAATAATTCTAATAAATTAACTTAATTATATAAAATATTTTTGCTGAACAAACAACAATGTGAGTAAAAACCTAATAAAATAGTAATAAAAAAAGGATTTTCTTTCAGGATGAATTTTCATATCCATTGTAATGGGGGTCATTCACAACCATTTATATGCGGCAAATTACACTTGCTCTTTTGTTAAGTGAACAAAAAAAAACCTAAAACTTGGCCCCAAAAGATGATGCATCTAGTGTGAAGAGGTCCATCAAAATACAAAGGTTGGTTTGAATGAATAGCTTGCCAAGGCAAATATTTGTGCTCGGGGAGAATAGGCCTGAGGAGGTTATTGTCTGTTGTTGGCTGCATCTGCTGGAGTGAAGCACTGAAGTTAGTTCTGTTGTTTGTTTGTGAGAGTCACCTTCACACCCCACTGAGTTATTCTCCATCAGTGACTCTGATTCACAGACTCATTAAGGCAAGTAACTCATCACACTTCTGTGCAGAATCTAATACAGAATAAATCTTCAGTTGAGTTGCTTGTGCAGACCTTATTCAGTTTGATGTGAACAGAAAATACAGTCTGTGAAAGAAAGTACAGGCCGTTCAATCTGTCATTATGATGTGATGGGTACATCTTCCCATAGATTTTCAGTGGACAAAAAAAACAGCAAATCCGGTGAAAATCAGATGTGACCTTAAGACAGTGTGACATATTGAACAGACTGTACGTCTATTCCTCTCAGCATGCTAAGCTGAACAATTTCTCTCAAGAGGTTTTTCAGGAATCCATGGACTATACTTGAAATGTGAGTTGAATTTAGTGTTCATCTTAATTTTGATGTGTGATACTTTTAAAAGTGTTGTTGTGCATTGTGATTCTGACATCAAAACTGTTTTACCCTAGATCTGGACTGTTGGGAAGTCGTCCAAAAGTGTTTCGTTTTGTGGCTGTCAGGAGAACATTTCTTACCCCTTCACTCTTTTTCTCGGGGAAGATGCAACTCTCGCCACCCGCTGTGAAGTTACAGTACACTTTGAAAGAGTCTCTGGAGCAGCCCTGGTTTGGATCAATCCAGTATTCGCCTGAAAAGAGAGGAAGAAGACCGATCCATCCTAAGATAAATGCATTATGTTTGAAAATTCATAAAGAGATCGTAAAACTAATCCATACGAATTGAGCGGTTTAGTCCAAATTTTCTGAAGAGACTCGATCGAACATATGATGAACAGATTGAATTTGGGCTTTTATTCATATATAAACATTCATCAACTCACACATCAGTTGTGGTAAACGGAAGCTCAAGCAGGTTCACTTGACTGACAGGTGAGAACCAATGAGGATCATTCTCGTGTTACGCAGCGCGTTTGAGCTTCTGCAAGAACCAATGAGGATCATTCTCGTGTTACGCAGCACGTTTGAGCTTCAGCAAGAACCAATGAGGTTCATTCTCGTCTCACGCAGCACGTTTGAGCTTCTGCAATGAGGTTTGTTCTCGTGCGTCAAGCAGGTTCGGTTGACCTTCAGTTTATGTTCGCTGATCAATGTTTAGTAAATGTGAGTAATATATTCGATTAATCATATAAAGCAATCAAGTCTCTTCAGAAAATTTGGAATATTGAAAAAGTGGTAGTTGCGTAACTGATGAAGATAATTGTAATTAAATAAAAAAAATAAACTTTAACTTTGTTACCATATCTATACTGCTAGATTTTTGCATGTGTGTGTGTGTTTGAGAGAGAGAGAAAGAGAGAGAGAGAAATACCATCTGGGAAATCCGGGTGGCACAGCTGTAGGTCTTTGCAGGTGCGGGCGGGGTTACTCTGTGTGCCCAGCGGATGTTTCATCTGTTCAATCTCCAGTTTGAGAGAGTTCAGAGAGCCGAATATCTCCTCCATGCCATCCTCATAGTCTTTGTAGTTGGCATCTGCAGCGTCGTCCATCATCTGGCTGGCATCAATGTTCCTCTTTGCCCGTTTCGGGCTGGACTGGATGGGCAGAGGGTGGATGACATCACCAGGTGGACCCTAGACGAGAAGACAACCGTTAATAATCACGTCATGCCTTAAAGCATTAGAAAAATATTAAGAGTATAGGTTTAAAATTCACAATGTTTGGTTGGTTGCTAAGGTGTTGTTAGGCAGATGCTAAGGTGTTCTGAGTGACAGCTAGGATCTTCTGGGTGGTTTCCAGTGTGTTGGGCGGTTACTAGGATGTTTATGGGACATTTCAGATAGTTGCTAGGGTTTTGCTAAGTGGTTTTTAGGCTTCTACTAAATTTTTGGAAAATGTGGTGGTGCTTACCCATATAAAATTCACCATCTCAATGTTTGGGTGGTTACTAGGGTGTTGTTAGGCATTTGCTAAGGTGTTATAAGTAGTTGCTAGGGTTTTCTGGGTGGCAGCTAGAGCGTTCTAAGTTGTTGCTAGGGTATTGCTAGGATATTTTGGATGGTTCCCAGGGATTTGCTTGGTTGTGTAAAATTTGTTACGACAATGTTTGGGTGGTTACTAGGGTGTTGTTAAGCAGTTGCTAAGGTGTTCTGAGTGACTGCTAAGAACTTCTGGGTGGTCGCTAGTGTTTTTTTTTTTTTGCAATGTGGTTGCTAGGCCGCTACTAAATTGTTGGAAAATGTGAGTGTTGCTTGCTTGTGCAAAATTCACAACATTTGGGTGGTTACTAGGGTGTTGTTAGGCAGTTTGCTAAGGTGTTCTGAATAGCTTCTAGGATGTTCTAAGTGGCTGCGAGGCCGTTACTTAATTTGTTGGAAAACATGAGTAGTGCTTGACTTGACTTGCTTGACCGTGCAAATGTTTTAGTGGTTGCTAGGATGTGACTTTGTGCTTTCTAAGGTGTTCTGGGTATTTGAGAAGCCATCCCTAGGCAGTAACTAGGGTTTGGGGTGTTTTCTATGGCTTTTCTGGAAAGTTTGCAAGTTGGTTGCCAGGGCATCACATTCTTCACTTTTCTAAATGTTTCCTGTTCTATTTCTGACTCTATAAATAAATGTGTCAAAAAGCCCAGTAATAAATACTACAGAAATAAACCTTTTTTTTTTTTTTTTTTTACTATGATAATACAGTACATCTAAAAAATTATAACTTTACACTGACATTAACTGAACACTTGCATTTCTCTCTGTGACCTGAAGCTGTTGTACTCAGTGTGTGGAAACAGAAACCAATACAATTTGTAGATATGTAATATCAGGTTTTCTCAAGGAAGCAATAACCACAGAATCTCTCAGAGGAATATTAACAGATTTGGTTTACACAACGTAATAGACCTCAATTATACTTATGTAACATCTACTGCAAAATCATCTGTTAAATTATGCCGTTATCTCACAGTGGAATAACCTGTTTATGTGTTTAGTTTGCCTTGTTTTATAGTTCAATTTTGTGTTGAACCTAGTTACGTACAGGAGCTCCAGGAGGTCCCGGGACTCCAGTTTCACCCTTCGGGCCAGTCTGACCCTATAGAGACAGAACCAGAAATAGGTTTAGCCAAAGGGATGCTAAACAAATCAGAGCTAATTAAAGATGATAAATGAATATTCTAATTAAAATACAAATTAAATTAACAGGAATATTTAAATAAGAACATGAATAACTTACAGATGATCCTTTAGCACCTTTAGGACCAGGAGGACCCTGAACAGAAATGAAATACAAATATAAATCACAATGAAGAATTTATTCAATTTTACATATGAAATAATAACATCTAACCAAAATGTTTTTTTAGATGATGCCACAAGAGAATCGTTTAAAATGATTTTATTCTACAGTCTCCAAACAATAATTTAATGAACATTTTCAATCTCCTAAAAACCATATTTAACTCAAAAGGCAAAAATGGTTCTTGATAAGACAAAAGTTCTATGCTGAACCTAAGAACCTTTATTATTTCCTTTAGTGTACATCATAAAAGTTTTCAAAGAAATGTTAGAAAATGGTACCGGGTGACCAGGGGGTCCAATGGGTCCAATAGGTCCAGAGGGACCTGCAATACCCTGTAGAAAAAGACACAGATTTTAAAGACTGCCATACGAAAATACAGAAAGTTTATATTAGTTTTTATTGCTGTATGTGTGTACATGTTTTCCATACATTGTCTCCTTTAAGTCCTGCAGTTCCCTGTGGACCCGGCAGCCCTCTGTCTCCCTTCTCTCCCTGTTCTCCTGGAGGTCCAATGAGTCCAATGAGACCAGGATGACCCTGAAACAACCCAAATGAATTTCTAAACTCAGCTGTAATGAACATATTCATAATCAATTACGCCAGCTAGAGTTCAAATGACATATAAAGTCATTACTACAGCTTTGTTCCAGAAAGCTGTCTAGTCAGCTACCTACCTAGACAGCATGACAGTCCGGTAAATTAGGAGTGTCAAAGATGAATTTGCTTCTCTCACCTTTTCACCTTTAATACCAGTATCTCCTTTCAGTCCAGGCAGGCCTGGAGGACCCTGAGAGCGAGAGAAAGAGAAGAGAGTGAGGACTGTGGATTGTCATTTGGACTGTAATGAACTCATTCCCAGACGAATAACATGTTGGTACCATCGGTCCAGGGGGTCCATCAGGTCCAGGAGCACCAGGCAGTCCTTGTTCTCCCTACATCAGAACCAAGCAGATCAATTTATTAACACCAAATCAGAATCACTGCCATAGACAGAACTGAATATGAGGCATGGTGTTATATCTTAGAAGCTGAAAGGATGATTCTTACTCAAATTGTCAGTATTATTTCAACAGAAACTCGAAAGAGAAAAAAATATAGCATAAATTAAAATACTAGCATGTATTATATCTATATATATGATGAAAACAAAAGTTTCAGTTGTTCAATGATATTTAAAAATATTTAAAGAGTCTTAAAAATAGGTTTTATCCATTAATACTACAAATTTTAAATAATACATAATAATAAATTGGAAAATGTATACATTTAATGAGAAAATTGAGGAGAAAGAGCTTCAATGATCTTTAAAATAAAACTTAATTGATGTTTAATTTATTATTAAGTCATTTTTGTTGCATTATAGAAATACGCAAGTTATTTTTTTTAAATCTTAAATCTTTTATAATGTTAAAAGAAAAATCTTAAATCAATAGCTCCAGTTTCTTTGTGCACAATATATA
Organism: Scardinius erythrophthalmus; assembly: GCF_964197995.2. NCBI lineage: Eukaryota > Metazoa > Chordata > Actinopteri > Cypriniformes > Leuciscidae > Scardinius > Scardinius erythrophthalmus. Next base: position 9,096,460 of record NC_138237.1, on the reverse strand, counting down.
TTTGTTTTGATTTTGTAGTGAAATATTAACCCGGGTATGTCATTAACAGGTGTGATTCACCAAATAGGCTACTTTTAACATAAAATCTGACATGAGCTGTGTATGGCTGTCAGGCTGGTCCATTATCACTCACCACTGGTCCAGGCACACCTCTCAGACCCTCAGGACCAGGTTTTCCTGGGCTTCCCTGAGGGCCAACTGGACCCGTCTTACCAGCTGGACCCTCCAGACCAGATTCACCCTGATTCAGAGACACAAAACCATTGAAACCAATGCAGTATGGTTTTTGAGACTGACTGTAATAGAAGTGCATGCAAGTGTGTGCATGTTACCTTGGCACCCTTCTCTCCCTGTCTTCCTTCAGGTCCAGCAGGTCCATGAGGTCCCTAAAGAAAAAGCCATATATCCGTATATTATTGAAAAATATATTAATATTAATAGAAATATTAATATATGTGGGTAGTCAGAGATATTTTTGGCTCCAGGTGTGATAAAAAGTTAATTTTGCACTCACGTTCAATGCATTTAAATGATGTCTAAAGCATTACTCACTCTCTTTCCTGGAGGGCCAGTAGGGCCAGTTTCACCAGTAGGTCCAGGGGATCCCTGTTATAAACAAATAAACAGCATCATAAAAGCAGCAATCATTATAAAACACACATATGCATGCAGCCGACACCAGAGATGACACATTTTTGTGCTTAAAGCATACTCACTGGCTGACCAGACTCTCCATCATCACCCTTATCACCTGGAGCACCATCCAAACCCTGTAGGAGGAAGAAAAAGTGGTCACTTCCTGGAAACAACCTGAAAATGTCTTTGTAACAACTACATTCAAACATTAATAGTACTTACAGATGGACCTGGCTCTCCAGGAGGACCGGGATCACCAGGGAAACCACTTGGACCCTGGAAATCAAACCAAAACATTTTAATAGTTTTATATTTGATCAAAAATGTGGTAATTGCATGGTCTTATAAGTGTGTTTTGCTTAACAGTATGGCACAATAAGCCATGTTTATTGACCAATCAGCAAGCAGAACCTATAATACACTCTTAAAAATAAAGGCATCAATGGTTCCATGAAGAACCTTTAACATCCAAGGACCCTTTCAATTGCACAAAAGGTTCTTTTACAGATTTACAGAAGAAAAGGCTCCTTTAAGAACTGTTCACTGCAAGGTTCTTTAGGGAACCCAAAACAGTTCTTCTATGCCATTGCTGTGAGAACCCACTTTGGAAAGTTTAGACATTTTTAAAGAGTGTATGTTTCAGACACAAAATAAAGCATCAGATGTGAGCACGGTGGGAACTTACAGGACTTCCTTTAGGACCATCATCTCCTGGGGGTCCTTTTGGTCCGGGGGGACCAGCAGAACCAGCGGGTCCGGACTCTCCCTTTTCTCCTCGCTCTCCTCTTGGACCCTAAAACACACACAAGGTATGAAATATGCGCGTGTTATTCAGAGACTTTCAGCAGTGATGTTTTAGAGTTTTGAATACTGTATGTGAGTTTGTTTGTTTGTAAGTGTTTTTTGCCGTACTGGAGGGCCGACGTCTCCCTGTGGGCCTGGTTCTCCTGCTTCACCAGAGTCTCCCTACAGAAAAAGAGAGAGATGTTAGTAAAACATGGTATCCCACACTATTTTTCTCTAAAACACTACAGAGATTTTCTCCACTGGACAGAAGAGCACGTCAGCATCATTATTCACTGTCTCGTCAGCAAATCTGCTTTCCTCCTCAGAACGGCACATTCTAGCATGAAAATATGTGCAACATCAATATTCAGACGAATGACCTTGATGATGACCACTTCCATCAGCTATCAGATGAGAATGAAAATCATAATATATCCAGACAGTTTTGAATGAAGCGATGACACTCTGAGTGTTGATAACAAGACTTGCACATTTTCTGAAGAGATGAGTGTTGATGCAGGTGCAAAACTACCTGCCATGATGCTAAGGTGTTGTGGGTGGTTGCTAAGGTGTTATGAGTGTTTTTTAGGTTGCTAGGTAGTTCCTTACTTGACTAAAGGCCCTTGCACACTGTCTGAAATTCGCATCCGAAATTTTCGCACATAAAAAAAAAAAAAAACGCCCTCACGTTATGTCAATCACGCTTGCATGCTGCCTCCGAAACTTTCGTCCGTCATAAAAAAATTCGGATCAGGTTCGATTTTCTGCATTTCTCACATCTGTAGCAAGCATTTTGAATGGTGTTTTGACATTTCAGAGCCACCGAATCACAAATACGAAAAAAGGCATGCGAAAATTTCGGACTCAGTGTGCAAGGACCTTAAAGGAACACTCCACCGTTTTTTGAAATAGGGCTTATTCACCTTCTTTCCTACATTTAGATAGATGGGCAAATGCATTTTTGTCTCAGTGCATGCATTGTTTTAGTTTGACAGGGTCAGTGCTAGCTTAGCTTAGCATAATGAATGGAATCCTTTGTTGCCAGCTAGCATGTCCTGAGTAAAAGTGATATAAAAAAATAAAAAAAACCCACCTAATTACTTCTTGTGGCCTGCATATTCACAACGAGTACAAATAGCGATGCAGATTAACACTAGGTGATTTCCTATGCAGATATTGACTTGGGACTATATTAGGGGGAAGCACAGGTGAAGCACTGCAACTTGGGCGCAGAGATATCACGCCCAAGAAGCAGTGCTTCGCCTGTGCTTCCACCTAATATAGTCCTTAATATATAAGTCAATATCTGCCTAGGAAATCGTCTTGGGTCAATCTGCATCGCTATTTGTGCTCGTTGTGAATAATTAAACATTAAAAAAACATCCAACCTTCCCTTCAAATGCTGCTATGAAAGAACTACATGTTTAACCGGTGTGTGTGTGTGTGTGTGTGTCTGCCATATAGAGGGATTAAGAGTCTCTCAGACTGCTGAACTGCATCATTCATGTTTGTGTGTGTGTGTGTGTGTGTGTGTGTGTGTGTCAGACTGTGGTATCTCTCTCTCTCTCTGTAGTGGAATAAGAGGTCTGTCAGAGTGAAGTGCCGAGGTAAATCTTCCCAGACTAACACCAAACAGCCTTGTCTCTAGCCCTCATTCTATCATCTTTATCTGTTTTCTTTGAGTCCTGCCTTCAGCTGTGTTTTTCTGGGTCATTTCTCTGGGCAAAACTCCTCTCTAAGCAGAACTGAAATGGGTCCTTGGTTCTGCGGCAGAACCATAGTGCTGAAGTGCCATATTAAACAATATTGGCAGTGGAAGGTGCTGAGGTGATCGAGCGCAGTCATGCGAGTCTGTTCGCTCAGAAAGATACAACACTCAGCTCTCACGGTCACACTCAATAAACACACAAACACTCTCACAGCGCAAACACAGCCTGAACTATCAGAATGCTCTTTTGTAAAGTAAAAACTTAAAAAAGTGAGGAAACCCATTGCCTTAAAAGTATTACAAAAACCATACATAATTGAAAAAATTAAGTTATGTGAACTTGACAATTCCACATAACTTAATTTTTTCAATTACGCATGAAGTTTATTTACTTAATAATTTTAAGGCAACGGGTTTCCTCACTTTTTTTTAAGTTGAGTCAACTGATCACTTTTTACAGTGTACTTATTGAATTTATGCCATAATATTGTACTTTTTCCCAGGTAAGTAAAGCATGTTTAATTATTTAATGAAGAAAACGATCTCTTCCTTTCTCTCGTCACACATGACAGGGCTCAAAATTTTGTTTTTGCCATTAAAAATGGCGATTAAATTGAGAAACTTCACCGGCCATGAATATTTTTTAACATTATTTTGCATTACTTTGATAAAAATGTCTCATTTTAATGACAATTGAATTACTTATCTGCTGTCACAAAAACACCATAATTTTGAATTTCAGTAATGTATTTTCAGCAATTATAATAATTACTATTATTATAATTGGCATTATTAAATCACTCAAATTAGAACTAACAAAGCTATCAATACATTTACATGTTCTACTGTGTAGTATTTGTTACAATTTAAATTAAATTAAATTGAATTAACACCTTGTTGTTTAACCATTGCTTACAAATTAAATGTACTTTAATTATTATATACTAGACACACAGATTTATTATTATTATTAATAAATCACTCTAATTAGAATAAACAAATCTATCAATGCATTTCCTTGTTGTATAGTCCCAAATTACACTTTAAATGATATTATTTTTCTATACTAGATAAACATATTTGTTATTATTATTAAATCACTCAAATTAGAATGAACAAATCTGCTGATAAATCAACATGGTGTATAGTCATTACTTAACAAGTTAAATTAAATGATACTCTTTGAAAAATTATATATTATTATTATTATTATTATTATTAATAAATAACTTTGATTAGAACAAACAAAGCTGCCTGTACATCAGTCTATACATACTGTACATCTATACAGGGTATCATCATTGCATACAAACTATACTGTATGACAAATAATGGTTAAGCTTAAGTGTTGCTGGTCATGCTGCTCAAACGACCCGTGTCACAGAAATGTTTTTGGGGATATCAACCTATGAATGGCTTACTTATAGTTAATTTTACACATTAAACTACACAGAATCAATCTCAACCTCACAGACACACAAGCAAACACGTCCAAAGGAAACACTTCAGTCGCCTTCTCCAGAGAGACCTGCAAATCCTGAACTGACAGAGCATGACAGCAACTTTATAACACACACACACACACACACACACACACACACACACACACACACACACACACACACACACACACACACACACACACACACACACACACACACACACACACACACACACACACACAGTGGGATCATTACTGAGTCTGACACATCCCTCAGATCATTAAGGCCGTCAGTTTCTAATTAAAATCTAATTAAAGAGTGTTTTGAGCACGATGCTTCTTCACCTTCTCTCCCACTGATCCTGGGTTTCCGATACCTCCCGGAGGTCCCTGTGGTCCGTCAGCTCCTGGGGGTCCGGAGGGGCCTCTGGGGCCCGGTGGACCGGGTGGACCCTGAGAGAAAAGTCAAGAAAATACAATGAGAAAACTCTATTTCTATTAAATTAAATGTACATTTCACCAAGATGATTTTATAGATGTGGAGTTGTACCATTTGACCGACATCACCAGTCTCTCCTTTCTCACCATGGGGTCCAGGCAAGCCCTGCACACAATCACAAACCAGTTAAAACCAGGCAATCCAATCGCAAACCTTCCTTTTTTCCAAAAGGTGTTGTTATGGCACATGTAATTCGGATCCAGGGGGGCTATTAGAGTTTTGTTCGTTATGTTCCCACAATCAGCCAGTAATCGTGAAAAATCCAAGCATTGGATCAGAATTGTCGTTCTTTATGACGTTGACCATCGTTCATTTTAAACTGTGATTTCTTTTTCCATTACATGAAAAAACTTTCCGAATAAAGCTTGCTTATTTGAGCAGTTTTCATCAACACTAGATGCAATTTAAGCAATTACATGGAGTTTTATATGGCAGTGTGCTTCAAAATTAGGCAGGATATTTGGTTTATTTCCTCCATAAATTTATATCTACTGTTAGAGTGAACATCTGTATACTAAATACAAATACTTGTGCCTCTTTTGACTTAGCATCGTATGCGTGGATTATTCGGTTTGAAAAACATCAGCATGCTAAACTTTATTTTATGAAAAACACGCAAAAAAACTAATCATTTACGTTTGCCTCTGCAAAGTGTCTGTTACACATTTCTCCAGTCTTGTAATGCCAATTTTTATGACATGACTGATTCCTTATCACTTGTATTTCATCTATTGTCTCATCACATAACAACCAAAAATTATTAAAATGATTATGATTTTTACGTGATGATATACTACAATGAACTGCATTTAAAATAATGTATTCCAAAATGATCAAGTACATCATAGAGCGAACCGAAACGCGCCAACATTTTATTTGACGTACTTAGAGTTACCTCTGTTAATTGTGCGCTATACGACCCATAAAGTGTATTGGAAAAATATGTTTATTTCATGTTGACTTTAAACTAGCAGAAAACAAACTCGGCCATCTAACCTGAAGGCCGACAGGTCCGGGTGGTCCTGGGAAGCCTCGTGAGCCCTCATCTCCCTTCTGTCCAAAAAGACCCTGCTGACCTCTGGGACCTTGCTCTCCATCAGCACCCTGCAGGGAGGAAGTGACATCACTAACACTGCATATACCGCAGCAAGACATACAACATACAGTATGAGACATGGATATTTCAGAGTACTTACAGAAGGACCCGGCTGACCACTAGGACCTTGGGGACCGGTAGGCCCTGGAGGACCCTGAAGAACGGAAGAAAGAGCGAGAGAAAGGGGAAAAAAGAAATGAGAAGAAAGAAAGAAATAAGCAAGCTACTTGATTTCCATAACATCTATACTAATCACCGCACAGTGGTAATAACAGAACGAATGGTCATCATGGGAGAACGACACAAACAAACAGACGAGTCCAAACAGGGAATCGTTGAATAAATGATTCTCTCAGTCTGAATTGTAATGTAAATGTAAACAGTGAATTCGGAGTGACTCACCTGTTCGCCCTTGTCACCTTTGCCTCCCTTCTGTCCTGGTTCTCCGATCTCGCCCTGTCACAATAAAGCGGCATTTACATATGCAAATATCTGCAAATTGGTCACATGATAGAACAAATACAAATACAATATCTGTTGTTCTTGGAGATGTCTGTCTAACATATTATATTGTGGACGATAGTGCAATAATGGTATCAGATGGTGATACCATGGTATTTTATGATCATCATATTCACGATGTACAGCTGAATTTTCAGCATCATTCCTCCAGTCTTCAGTGTCACATGATCCTTCAGAAATAATTCTAATGTGCTGATTTGCTGCTCAAGAAACAGTTCTAATTATTTCAACAAGAAATGCTGCTGTGCTTAATATTTTTGTGGAAACAGTGATACATTTTTAAATACATTTTGATGAATAGAAAGTTTAAAAGAGCAGCATCTTTTTGAAATAAAATCTTTTGCAACATTATAAATGTCTTTGATGTCACATTTAATCAATTTAATGAATTCATGCCAAATAAAAGTATTAATATCTTTCAAAACAAATATCGTACAACTTTTAAACAGCAAAGCATTAATGGCAACCCAAGGAAAATCAAATAATGCAATGATACTATCATATGTAGAAAAAAAAGATTTACATATACAAAAACATATAGTATTGCCAGGGGACATGTTAAAAAAAAGCCCCACAGTAAGACTTTTTGGCCCATTTTTGTTTGTGAAGACTTTAGGAAACTAACACTGTTATTTATTCCTCTGACTATATTTCCCAGAAGGCTTTTCACCTGTCACACATGGCAGAGCTGACACAAACATTCTTCAAATATATTGCTCACACCTTAAAACTGCCAATGCTAACACATGTTGGTGTCACACACACCTACACTAACCCCAAATCTGTTTGTGTAGGTGTGTGTGAGCGTGTCATGGTGATGTCATTTCCTTTACACGTTCACCTAAGTGCTAAATCAGATAATTTACAATAAGGCTAACCGCACATTTTCTTCCCTAACCATCCATCCCTTCATTAAAAGAAAATATTGATCTGACAGCTGAGTAGTTTGATCTGTAAGTGTGTGTGTGTGTGTGTGTGTGTGTGTGTGTGTGTGTGTGTGTGTGTGTGTGTGTGTGTGTGTGTGTGTGTGTGTGTGTGTGTGTGTGTGTGTGTGTGTGTGTGTGTGATGTGACCTTCACTTCTCCTCATCCTGATCTAATCATCTAGCAAACCCACCAGATTCAACCATGATCATCAATTACATGCCCATGTCTCTCTATTTTTAATTCATTTCTCTTCTCAAACTTCCTTCTCTAACTTTCTAACACTTCACTTTCTTCTATACCTTATCACCATCCTCTCCCGGGGGTCCGATGGGTCCAGCCGGGCCTGGAAGCCCCACAGGTCCCTGAATACCATCTCTACCAGCTGGGCCTTGAGGTCCTTTCTCACCCTAATATGAGAGAGAGAGAGAGAGAGAGAGAGAGAGAGAGAGAGAGAGAGAGAGAGAGAGAGAGAGAGAGAGAGAGAGAGAGAGAGAGAGAGAGAGAGAGAGGATATAGTGAATATTGTAACCATATGACAGTGCAATGGGATCATAAATGAAGATCAAACGTGTACTCACAGGTCCACCTTTCTCTCCAGCGGGGCCCGGGGGTCCTTGAGGTCCAGGTCGGCCCGGGAGGCCGGTAGGACCAGCTGGGCCAGCAGGACCACGTTCACCAGGAGAACCCTATGAATGTCAATATGACATTTCATAACCAATGTACATGCAGCGACTACCATTAGCTAGTACGATGTTTGATTAATTATGCATTTGTTCTTGGAGGAATTCATATGGAGGCGTAGACAGCCGGCATTGCACATATAAAAACAACAAGCTATGATTTTAATGCAGAAATAAGCACTGCATTTGCAATTATTGATTATATAACTATGCAGCATTATATAAGACATCTGTAAAATCTGAGTATTCAAAAATGCTGGAGTCAAGACTGCATGAAAAGAGAAGAGGTGAATAGCAAACCTTTTGATAATCTAGAATCATCTATGATTTATAAATATACACTAGTCAAACATTTGGACACAACTTTTTTTTCTTTATTTATACTATTTTCCACATTTTATTTTAATAGTTAATAATAATAATAAATATATAATAAACATGAAATTTTATATAAATACTTGAGCTTCTTCTTTCAAAGTTTGGGGCCTGTAAGATATTTTAATGTATTTGAAACAAGCCTCTTATGTTCACCAAAGCTGAATACATTAAAAACAGTAGAATTGTGGGAAAAAAATATTCTTTTTTTTCTGCATCCTTGCTAAATAAAAGTGTTAATTTATTTTAAGAGAATCGTACTAATTCCGGGCTATTGAACGGTAGTGTATGTTGGACCCTTGTTGATGCTTTTTCTACACATGTCACTCTAAAACATGAAATAAATAGTATACAAAACTAATTTATATATAAATATACTGATTTAGGAAACTGAGTCCAAATGCTTGACTGGTACTGTAGATATAAATCAATATCATATTCACTGAATCACTATACTCACTGAAAAGCCAGTTTGTGGAGCAAAAGGATAAAAGAGAAAGACAAAACAAGGTAAACAAGCAAACAACAAAGCGTTTGGAGAAAAGTCAGACAAAAAGACAGACAATGTCTACTTACAGCGGGTCCAGGTGGCCCTGGAGGTCCTTCACTTCCTTTCAAGCCAGCTGATCCCTGCAAACAGACACATAAACTGCTGAACGTACACAAACACATCCATGCGCTCCTGCACGACATGTTTGAAGGTTAGAGACACAGGGGATGTTCTATTTATACTGAACAACAAACTAAAAAGCTCAGAGTTAAAAACAAAACATGAAAAGAGAGATACTCGACTGTGCAAAACTTAAGGGCGAGTTACACAAAGTTTAAAGGCAGGGTAGCCGATTTGTTCTAGAAACATCTTTTGTTATGCTGGTTCAAAGTCTCTTCACATCCTGATAGCAATCACTAAGTTATAGGTCTAAATGTTTTTATATGTATATATAATTGTCTGTGGAAGGCGTGGGACCATAAAATGTTCACCCAATCATTGCATTCGATACGATGTCCTACCTGCCTGTCAGCGTATGTCTCACGCAGACATCACGCGTCACTAGCGCGTTTCATGCTATGCAGAATTAGACAGACGTCAGTCACCGAGCAGCACAACCGAAACAGCAGACGCCTCCTGAACCAAAACAACCAGCTTATGCTGCGTTCAGGCCATAACTACTGTCAGAGAGAACTCAGAGAGGTCTGTGACTCAAATTTATGCATTTCAATGTCAACACTATCAGCGGCGAAATTAATCTGCAGCAGTCAGGTGGTACAGGTCAGGGCTCGTTGAGTTGTTTATGTTCATTATTATTGTAATGTTATGTGCTTTGAGACATGAGCTAGTTTAACGCCGTCTCTTGTGACGCTTTGCAATCTCTGCTGTGGTACGCATTTATGTGTTTTGAAGGAGACGTGGCTTTAGAGGAAGGGTGGGATCTTATGCTTTCAAAGCTAGCTTGCTATTGCTAGCCGCTCTGAAAATTGCCTACCCTACCTTTAACTCTTAGGGTTATGGGATTGTTCAAATCGCATGTTTCATTCTTGATACTCACCACAGGGCCTGGTAAACCTCTCTCGCCTGGGAACCCTCTGAGTCCTGGAGGTCCGTCTTTACCGGTTGGCCCTGCTGGACCTGGATCTCCCTGTGAACACAAAGAACCAGATATGATGTTGTAAACCACTTCTAAACACAGGAAATGTATTCCTGTGCATTTGTAATTGTTTTGTTCGTAAATGCTGAAGTGTAAATTTGTTGCACCTTCGCTCCCTCTTTGCCCGCAGATCCAGGTAGACCCTGTTCACCGGGTGGTCCTGGGGGTCCAGGGTGACCTCGCTCTCCCATTGGTCCTGTCTCACCTGTTGGTCCCTGAGCAAAAAGAGAGATGGATTATGGGTAAGGTATTGGGGTAGATGAATCTTGGAATCAATTCAAATGATGATTCGTAAATGAATCAATTCTATTCAAAAGCAATTTGAAGATTCAGAATGATTTAATTTACCACAACAAAGCAATTCACAGAGGTTGCACATGACTTATGTTTCATTCAAATTATATTTTTAATCTAGAGCAAAAACGATTCATTATTTCAAAAGCCATACGATAAATTTTTTTATCAATGCTTTGAGAAAACAATGAACTGTTGTATTAGTTATTTCATATTTTAAAAAGTGTTTCACTATATAATCTAGGAAAGCAATCAAAAAGTCTGGAAAACATAATAAAGATGCTACAGGTGTTTCTAAAAGATAAGTGGATATGCAAATTATGCAACATGAAGAATGAAAGAAAATCAGATTATATGCTTCAATTTGCATGGCAGAGCATGTGCACTTGAATATCCATATGTGTGTGTGGCCCAGTTTAAACCTGTGCCCACCTCAACATTTGCATAAAAAGTAGAATATCATGATTGCTTATGAATAATTCATTACTCAGCCAGCGCCAACATCTAACTGCATCAACAACAGCATGTCAGGTGACAAAGCACAGACAGGCCAACAAACGGCCCATATGTAACCTAATGGAGCCATTATGATTCCCCAGTGACAAACTTAGGACACCTTTAAGATAATCTAATGACCGAGTGATGGTGACAGCCTCATGAATATGTATCGCATGTCTTTGGCCTCAGCCTATGGTACTGATGCAGGAAAAACAGATGGATGTGTAGAGTGTGCTGTTTTCTAAGCCAAATGCTTTATAATGTTTTATTCTTCTGTGGATCGTAGATGCAGCCCAGAGTCTAGTGTGTCTGATGCCTCCAGAGCATTAAAGATACAATAGAGTGTAGAAGCATCTTAAATATGCTTAAAAACAGCTAAAATTAGCATAGCCCTGGAAAGCAGATTTTTACATTTCCTGAGGGGCTCTGCCTCATACCAGAGTATTGCTCTGTGGTTGCTAGGGAGTTCTGTTTTGTTGATAGGTGTTTGCTTCAAAAGATTGTGGTTCAGGATGAATTAAGTGTTATTTATATACTATTATAGCATGTATTGATGATTTAAATGGGATTTTATTTTAATACTTTCAGGTTGCATTTCAAGCTTTATTTTAATTACTGATAAAGATTTTTGACAGTTTTAGTTTTAGTAAGCAATATTAACACTTTTATTTTTCATATTTCACCCCAACATCAAAATAATGATAATGCATAGACTTTTGAACAATTCTTTTGCATTGCTATATTATTTGCATGACAATTGGACTCCTTTTCCCCCCAGCCTACTGTCATTATTCTCAATTCTAATACAGTAATTAAAATCATCTGGTGTCGATAGAAATATATGTTTTTAGTATTTTAGAAAATACAAATAATGCCACAATGGGAAAAAAATGTAAATGTAAAAAACAGGCTTAATTTTCCTTATACAATTTTTTTTTTTTTTTTTTTCAGTTTTTACATTCGTTTTACTAACCCGTTTAAGTGGAATCTTATTAGTGGCGCTATTCTGGATTTCTAGAATCATTCAGAAAATTCAAACTTGTCACAATAATGACATCAGCATTCTGTGTTCCTCTTACCTGAGGTCCGACTACACCTGGGGGTCCGGGAGGTCCGGTTTTACCTTGGAAACCCTGTGAGAAGAAAACGTAAGTGAGTTTATTTCTATAAGTGTGTGAGCGAAAGTGTTTGTGGTCATTTCAGACGCCACTCACAGTCTCTCCTCTCTGGCCAGGGTGTCCGGGCAGTCCGTCCTTTCCGGGAGGTCCCTGAAAACAAGAAAGAGAGAAGGAATCAGGACAAATGATTGGATGAGGTATTTCGATAGTTATATCTATAGTGTTAACGTCACATACAGGTGGACCCTTAGGGCCGGGGAATCCAGCAGGTCCCTGTGGTCCCAGTAAACCCTGTAAAACAGCACAGAAATGGAAGGTAAATCTCTTTCCGAAGCAATATCCAATAATCAATACTTTGGAAGGATTCAATTGTTATTAATACCGTACCCGTTCACCGGGTGGTCCTGGGGGGCCATCGCTTCCTGAATTGCCCTGTGGAGGTGGGTGGAGAAGCAAATGAGTAAAGGACGAAGACGGAGGGAAATATAACAGAACATTTTTAATATTTCAGTTTGTAAATGCAGTATAAAATGACCATGCAAATGTGATAAATTATTTATAAAGTAAAATCTATGATTATTGCCTGAAGTAATGAGTGCCATTAAAGATTTGTTTGACTGATGGAGGATTTGTAGATCGGTAAAATTCCTGTTGCATTTTAATTTGCTCCAGCTGAGCAGATGAGACAAACATTGCGTTTTAAAATGTATTAGAAGCTCCATTAGCTCTTGTCAATGTGTCTGCTTTAAGCTTTCATGGCTCCACAAATGATGAGAGAGGTTTAAAATATCCTGAAGCCAGAAATGTTTTCAGTCAGGGTGTGGTGTGCTTTTCCTAACTGAATTTGTATGTGCCAAACAATTGTTTTATTTATGCGTGAATGTATGTATGATATGTTTTTCTTTGTGTTTTTACATTTGTGTTTTATAGTATTTATTTATTAAAGTTACATTGTATAATATTACAAATGTAAATTGGTGGGGGGAAAGGACAGCCTCACCTTTGGTCCTGCTTTCCCTGTTGGTCCCCTTGGCCCTCTTTCACCACGGGGTCCCTACAGAGAGAATCACAAGAAGTGTGCAAATATGAGAAAGCAGTCCTAAACTAGTCATCAAAAGAGTACGTATCATTTGTTTTGTCCTAACTTTGTTGCCTTACCGTGGGTCCTCTCTGTCCTCTGGGGCCCGGCTTCCCTAGTGTCCCCTATGTGTGACAGAGAATAACACGTGAATTTAAAGCAAAAATTCAAAACATAGAATATTTTGTGTCAGTTCCCTATTATTAGTAGTAGTAGTTAGTAGAAGTAGTATTAAAAGATTTGTTATAATTATTACATTCGAGTAAAATACATATATAAATATATCTGAATTAACAATAATACAGAATTAAACTGTGAATTATGGGAATAATTGTTAATTTAATATTCTTTATTGTTAAAGGATATTAATGGAATGATTATTACATTCTAGTAAAATAAATAAATAAGTATTTTTAAGTTAACAATAACAAAATAATTAAACTGCATTGTGTAAATAATTATATTTTTTAAATTTGCATGAGATATGCTATAATTAATACATTCTAGTAAAATAAATACATTTTTAAATTAAGAATAATTATTAATATATGTGAATAATTGTTAATTCAATATTATTTTTGTTTTAATAATAACATTATTTATTATTATAATTTAGGAGAAGTAGAGGTAACTAAATACATACAAGCTGTTAAATTCTCACGATTCACTTCAGTCATACTGTAAAAAGGATAGCCGTTATTTGCGGTATTTCAACAAAACCACAAGCAATATTTCCTTCAGCCTAGTAGAACACATTGTGATTATTTAATTATCTGTACATTATATTAGCACCATCCATCTCATGAATAATTAATGCAGAGTTACACAGAATAAAGAAAGTTTTGCATCAACAAATGAATCCAGTGTGTGTGTGTGTGTGTGTGTGTGTGTGTGTGTGTGTGTGTGTGTGTGTGTGTGTGTGTGTGCGTGCGTGCGTGCGTGCATGTGTGCGTGTGTTTAATGGTTTGAGAAAATGAGATGTTTTTGGATTATAATGTGTTTATGGGAGACTGCATTGTCTTCCTAATGGCAGCCGGCTGCCGCTCTCAGCTTAAAGTGATGATATACAGCCAATAAAGCATCCGTGCGGAGAGCTGTGAGTTTACTCAGGGCATTTCCCAGCTTTTCTTGGCCATAAGGGCTCTGATACACCCTACAGCTCAGAGACCTGATAGCTTCTATACACTGAGACTAACACCTGCATTTTACTTCTGATATATAGTGCACAAGTCGAAATCACCACTTTTATTATATACTTTTATGGTGTTGTTGTCATTTTTTGAGTTTCACAGAATGCAACCACTTTCATTGTGCATAATATATTCTGCCTAATATATCATTATGGGTATCTTACAGGTTTGGTATAACAATGTTGTGTAAACTTGTATAGCATTATATTTTTAACTTATATTTTGAATTAACTTTAAATTTTTATATTTTAAGTTTTCACTTCAATTTTCAATTTTCAATGTGCATTTGTCATTTTATACTATAAATATTACTTTTTTGGTTGATTATTGTTTTTATTTCAGTTAGCAATTTTAGTGCTTTAAATTAAACTAATTAATTATTTTATTTTATTATTTCTAATTTTCTTTTACTTTAAGTTTATCCATTTTTAATAGTTTTTAATAGTTTTAGTTACGATTAATAACCCTTCATACTTTTTTTGCATTTTGATATCACATGACAGAGAATAAGTCTTACTGGAATAGAGGAGTTGATTTTCTTGCTCACTTCACAGGATTCATCAAATTGCATTTATTTATGGCTTATAGTACATCTGATGTATTCTATATTGTATTATATCATTATTATATATTATATGTCATTATGTTACATGATCATCAAGCATTTCTTTCTCAAAATTCATAAACTCAATAGAAAACCAGAGGGAGTATATCTTTCTGCAAAAAAAAAAAAAAAAAAAAAGGATAAAGAAAGAGGGTGTGTGAGAGAAATAAAAAGAGAGGAAAACTCCACGTGGATTTCTTTTTAACACACCCTTGTGCCTTTCTCTCCACTGGCTCCTTGGAATCCCTGGAATCCTTGAGAACCCTAAAGAGTTAGAGAGAGAGAGAGAGCGAGGGAGAGAGAGATAGAGAGAGAGAGAGATTAATTCACAGGTCCATCAAAGCGAGGAGGGAGAGAGGGATAAAATGAGGAGAAGAGAAGAAAAGTGCTGTTGCAGCAGTGCATGCTGGGTCACGGTCAAACGGAAAGCTGACACCAGATGGCATTATGGGTAAATCCACTTAGCTTTGATCAAGAAGTTCAAACATGTCTGCCTTCCAAACCCACTCTAATGCATGCGCGCACACACACAACCTTGTCCTTATATCAATACATGCACACACTCGAACACGAATGCTGTGGATGCTGGGTAATCACAGGCAGATCGGGTATATTTACCTTGGGGCCTTGTCTTCCCGGATAGCCTGGTAACCCAGGTACACCAAGCTTACCCTAAAACCAGAGTACACAGAAGAAACATAACTAATCAGTCGTGACAAAACACTGACAAAGTGTTGAACAATGTCAAATCATTTGCATATTCAAATGCTACTATATATAATGTTTTATACTCCTGTTGATTCTGTTTTGCTAGTGCTCTAATCTTGTTAGCCTTTCCCAGAATGAAGAATGAAAGCTGTTTTAATTGATAAAGGTGCAACAACAAAGTCAACTTTGCTTTGCTTCTGTCACTCCAGAATTAAGATGAATAAAGCTCTCAGTTTATTGACAGAGCAAATGTTCTCTCTGTTACAAAACCTCATGCTGCCTTTCTGTCATCATCCTAACTAAGAACCTCTGATTTGAGACTGGTTTAGAACGCTCTCCTCATGCAAAGTGTACAGGAGACTTGACTCACAATTCATTTCAATGGAGTTTGACGCTAGCATGTTGCTAAGCTAACTGCATACATACTATACAGTGTAGTAAAGTCCCTTTAAGGCAAGTCATTTCACTCAAAAAATATGTTTTTAAATTTATTCAAAGAGTAAACAGTTAGACCCAAAACTTTTGAACAGTTTGAACTGCCAAAAGAAAGTATCTGATAACATATAGCTACTGGAATAGGCTTTGCATCAGGGGCGTACCTTAAAATACTGTCAGTTTCACACTCACCTTCTCTCCTAACGGCCCGAGTGGTCCAGGATCTCCAGGCAAACCAGATCTTCCTTTGGGTCCCTCAGGCCCGTCTTCACCTCTGGGTCCAGCAGCACCAAGTTCTCCCTAAAGACACACACACACACACACACACACACACACACACACACACACACACACACACACATTCACTCATCAAGATTCAAAAGGTCGTTCAATCAATTTAGAGGCCCATCCTGATGAATAACACAGTAAACCACCTAATGTATATATAAGCCAATCATATCACAGCTCATTTACATATAGAAATTCTAAGGGAAACTTGACATGAAGAACTAAATTATGACCTTTTTGGTGCAAGAATCCTTGACTAACATTATTATTGGATGTATAAATGAAGTTTTATGTAACAAAGTTCGGGAGAAGCACGTTCAGGTAATCAACCAATCAGCACAAGAGGAAGCCGGTATAAATATAGCCTTCCCTCACCTCTGTCCCATGACAGTTTCACAGCATCCCTCCACCACCCCATCACCTCACTCTTGGCTGGTTTTTTATCCCAGTAAAAAGGGGGGAGTACTCTGGGTTCGGGCCAAATTCCGAGCTCGGAGCCCTCTCCCGGACAGCACGCCAAATACGCATAAATTACTACATCTGATTTCATGTACATGTGAACTCGTGAATTAATATTATAAGTGACCTTAATGGGAAAAATACATTAAAAAGTATGGAATATGGTCTCTTTAAAGGTGCATTGCGCAAGTCTCTCAGTTTTTGCAGAACTATGCCCCCTCTGGCGACAAGCGAAACTGCAACACTGCAACTGAACGCGCATGACGTCACGCCCAGTCTCAAATTCCGACCCGAATCCCTCTTGTTTATTTTACTGTACAGGATTATAGAGGCAATCGCAGTGATCATAGAAGGGCTCATTCAGCCCATCGGGCAATTGTTTAAGCATGTGTGGGTTAGAAAAACGTGTATTTTTAACATGAAATGTTGTGCAATGCACCTTTAATTTCACAAGTTCACATCTACATATAATTAGTACAATACGTTTATGCATATTTGGCGTGCTGTCCGTGGGGAGGGCTCCGAGCTCGGAGTAAGGCCCGAACCCAGAGTACTCCCCCCAGTTGGTAAGTGTAGATGGAACTGGAAGTGAGGAGATGGGGTGGAGGAGGGATGCTGACAAACTTTCAATGAACAGAGATTGGTCTGCTGTGAATTTATACTCTGTCATTGAGTTGATTACTGATTAATCTCCAGCTGTGCATAATTTGGTTAATTATCTGAACCTGCTCCTCCCGAACTTTGTTAATAAAACATCATTTCATGAGAAGTTTTCAAAGGCCTCAATATGACTTAAAATGTTTTAAAATAAGATATAACAAGCATTAAAATAAGCTAAAATTCAAAATTCTGGAATTCTACAATTTAATAATTTAAATTGTAATTATAATTTAATTGTTTTATTTATTGTAATCTCCTTATTTCAGTGAATCAAAAAGGCCTTTGAATATTTTTGTGGTCAGTGAAGGTGTATATCACATATGTCTGTGCAGCTGTTTATTAATTTGATTTAAGGTGGACATCTTTGAATAAAAGATGTTGGAAATTGATTATAAAACAAGTTCATGTGGACAATTAAGGCCAGATTTACTTGCGCCAGCGCAAACCCTCTTTTGGTGTTTTACTAAAGACCCGCAGTGAAAAATTAGCGCTGAAAAGATGTGGAAGCAGTTTTTTTGCTGCTGACCTTATTGCATATGTATTAGTAGGAGTTTCCCTTTCAGACGCAAAATTTATGAGAGGAGAGTATTTAAATGAATCATGCAAGGTGATTTACTAAGGTTTGTGCTAGTCAATTTACTGGTATTTGCACCATTATTTACCATCCAAAAAAAGCATGTCTTATACCAGATGCTAATTTGCGCTGCTCTTGGTAGATTGCGTTGGTCATTATGGAAATGATCCGGCTGTGTCCTATAATTTGTGCACAGAACGTTCCACCCCCATCGGCGCATTTATGGGATTGCACTCTCACGCTAATTTGACCTGTTTAGTAAATCTGGCCATTAGTGTGTGTGTGTTTGATATGTTTATCCACTTTAACAGACATAATAGGCAAATCTGGGCACTAATTTGGGACAATGTCCACCCACTTAAATCCAGAAGTATTTGCATATTGGCCTTTAATAACCCAGAGTGAGACACGCTTGTTCATTTACAGACATTTACCCAGCGACGCAGCTTAGCCAGTGTACTTTATAACACCCAAAAAATCCGATCAATTAGGCAGTGTGAATATTACGTGCCCTTCGACCGAGGGGAAAACTGACTTCTGGGGCCCTCAATGACAAAATCTCTTGCCATTTCTGTGTGCAAAATGCATCCTACAGTCTGTGAAATGGACTCAGGAGTGTGTCATCTGGGGATATGTGATGGCTAAGGTGTTCTGAGTGGTTATTAGCACATTTCTATGTGACCAATCCCCAGGTTCTGCTCCTTAGATACAGCTTGGGTCCTTTCTTCAGTGAATATCTATATTTGTTCAAACCCCAAAGCGTATGAGCAAAAGTAATAGTGATGCACTCCTAAATATAGACCCACTGTTATTTATCTGCTTCTTCAGAGTCGCTTTTGAGAATTAAAGATCAACCGAAGTGTAAAGAGACAGAGAGGAAAGATCAAATCCCATAATTCCCCAGAGATAAATCCAAACACAAATAACCTCTTCAACCTGAGAATAAGTCTCTTACCCTGTCGCCTTTGATGCCCATATCTCCTTTAAATCCAGGAAATCCATCTTCTCCCTGAGAAAGAAAGAGAAGAAGATTTGACACTGAGAGCATTGCAAACTTCCTTTCGCACATAATACCCCTTTTTTGACAAATGCGAAGGGAACGATCTCCATGGCAACTGCTATTTCTGCTATTTGCCGGGGCCTGATCTTATTTTCCTGCTGCACTCTCGCAGGATAAAACTTTTTAATGACCAAAGCGAGAAGGTCAAAAATGCATCTTGGAGTATGTTATGGTTTCCATATTCAGAAGCAGAAATGAAACATTAATGACACAGGAGCAGTGCATTAGCCACCGGAACACACACACACACACAACAGCTCGTATCCATACAGACACAGTCACACGAACACACTCTAAAATTACCTTTTCACCCTTGCCTCCTTTCAGTCCGCGGACTCCATCAGCACCCTGCGGATAGAAAGAGCGAAAGAAAAAAAGAACTGAGATCAACAGAGTCCATCTAAACTACAAACATCTGAGAACCCAAACCCCTATGATGGACTCACGGTCTCACGAACGCTGTTCATAAACCATGAAGGTGATAAAAGCTCTGTTCCAAACCCTAACAAGCCGCCTTGTTCTCTTCTATCTACATTGGCAGAATCCTAACTGAACTGGAACCTCTTAAGTGACGGATTTAGAACGCAAAGTCCAATAGGAGATTCCACTCACAACTGATTCCAATAGACTTTTATGTTAGAATGTCGCAAAGCTAGATGGGCAAGCAAGCATCCTAACTGAAATGCAACCTCACAAGTGAATAGGGGCTTTTTTTTTTTATAGAAACTAGCAACCAGGGCAGTCCCCTGAGAACTAAATTTTCCCCTAGGGAAATTTTCCTGGTTGCTTTTGGACAACGTCAACAACTGGAGGATGGAGGACGCCGTGATCGGAGCTGTGCTTTTGTCATGTGCCGTGGGTTTTGTGATAACGGAGATTCAATGTAGACATTTAAGTTATGCGATTGAAAGCAAAAAAGGAGTCTAATGCCTGCTACAGACTTCGATTTCGGCAATCCTATAGACCTTATGTAGCCCCGCCCCTTTTCAGCGCTGAGCTCGTTGTCTTTTGACTTACGGTCTGTATTTTCACAGCGATCTTGCGTATTTATGAATGAACGGCTCGTTTTAAAATCTTCCCGATCAACTGACATTTGTAAAGACATCTGCTTTAAACATTACAATCCTCATGATAACTTTCGTTAACTTTATATTAAGTAAATCCACTTCAAAAGCTAATTACTCCTGGACAGCGATGCCATAGAAATATACAGAGCGACTGCAAAAATGGAAGTTCAAAGACAATATTCTAAAGATGGCGGCGCCCTCATTTCTCTGGCGCATAAGGATCATTACAAATCACACAGTACGACGTGGATCTAATAAACTTGGGTACGACATGTAGTATGTAGACTGTACGATGATAACACCTATTGAATCGTAGGCTACGATGCAAGTTAGTATAGAAGAATAAAACGTCATCAGCGTGTGCTAGTGGTAAATAAATAGAGCAAGATGAATCGCACTTTGGCAGTTGTGGTTTTTATGTGCGCTAAAAAAAGAAGAGGAAGCGAAAGAGGAGAATATGGGCGCGGTCATGGCTAGGGAAAGGAGCCTAACTTGGCAAGCCAATTTTGCAAATGGAGCTTGGGGTACTGAGTTTTAGCGCCAAGTCACGGTCAGAAAATGATCCCAGGCTATCTTTGCTCGCAAGACTGAACAACGGCCTTCTTTGAACCTCTCTCACAGTACGACGTAGGACCACTGTTTAGGAGCCACCACAACCACAGAAATCGCCACGATTGGTCATCTTTCGCCTGGGACAGCCCAAAATCATACTATATGTGTATGGGGTATAAGAGACGAAATCTCCTATGACTACTTGCAGTGATACATATCATCAAGACTGAGAAAAGAACACAACACCGCAGACATTCGCTTTCATTCACTTTCTGTTCGTGGAGTAAGTATATGTAAACTGTGTGTTTACACGGCTGTTTAAAAATGGTGGGTTCCGGTGTTTCGGCTGCGGCAGCCAATCAACGAACACTTACGTCACTGGTAGTTCCTATTGTGCAGTGTTAGACCCTACTCTGAAGTAGGAGCTAATTAAGTCCTCCCAAAAGGCGTTCCTTGAACTAAAGTCATCCTCAGTTCCTGCGGTGAGAACATACAGAAAGGTGGGATTTCCGCCAATAGTTATTGGAACTATGAAAACGTTCCTCTGGTGTGAAAGCCCTAATGATTTGGAACACTCAATTCTGCATTCCCACTGCACAATCGCATTCTCGGATTGCCTTCTCCGCGAAGACTATAAATATAACAGAAATAATGTAATAAAATAAAGAAATAATAATAATTAAAAAAATGTTTTTTAAGAATTTCATCTTTTTATTGTCTGTTACAATCGCAGGACGATTTGAAACCCTGCAAAACAATTAAATTAATTTTAATTCAGTAATACATCCTCACCATATTCAAGTGATCATCTATATGAAATATATTTAATAGGTCTCGTTGAAAAAAAATAGTGTTGTATCATGTCATTGACTATGCACTGGCCAAAAAAAGGTATCTTAGAAGTCTTCCTACTATAGAACTACACTAATCTCTACTGACCAATCAGAGATTGTTTTGAGTACTTCAATGACCACTGAGATGCAAGAAACACCTACCTTTACACCTCGAGGCCCAGGATATCCGATTGGCCCTTGAGGACCAGGAGGTCCCTGTAAAGTGCAATTCATTATGATTGAGTTATTAATAATAAGCTACATTTATGCAAGAGAATTGTCTTTATAAAAACCTGGATAGAAGAAGGAAGGATAAAAATGTACCAAGTTTCCTTTCTCTCCTGATGGCCCTTCTTTTCCTGGGTGGCCCTGTGTTTGTGACACAAAGATAAAGAGAATGTATCAGTTATGCTGCAATAATTGACACTATAAAGCCACAGAATATTTGCCGTGTGGATAGAAAAAGCTTTGAGAACGGATCTGAACAATGTGTGTCAGTGAAGAAAGAATTGCCAGGCAGATCACTGTACTGTAATTATTAATACAATGAAATCTCTCTGATACACGAACAATAGAGCCTGAGATTAACAGATGTGAAGCGCGTATGTATGCGTGTCTATTTCCCAGACTCACCGGAGGTCCGTCGGCTCCTGGCATTCCCGGTAAGCCTGGTTTTCCATTGGGACCCTGAAGACGGGAAAACCAGCATGAGCACTCAAAATCCATTAACACTCAGCACACACTTCCTGTTTCAAATAATCTAGTTCTAAATCAAGGCACATTGCAAACTCTATATAAAGGCACTAATTCATTAACCAGAGATCCATCCTTCCAATCTCACCTTCTCTCCTGGAGGTCCGATTGCTCCCTGAGGACCTGGAAGCCCCTGTGGAAGGAGGACAGGAGTAAAGGTTAATGTGAAGTTGATGAAGGGCGGGTTCTACAGTGTCTAAGTGGGCGTGGCTTGATCAATACCTGAGCTCCGGGGTTGCCTTGTTGTCCAGGAGGACCTGGCTCACCTTGAGGACCCTGATGGGTGGAAAACAGAAGGATAATGAAGTGAATGCGTGTATAAGCGTGTTTGTGTGCGAGAGTGTGTGCGTCTCAGACTTACAATGTTTCCTTTAGGTCCAGGATGTCCATCCATGCCAGTAACACCCTAAAATGAGAAAAGAAGGATCAAAATAAATGAAAACATACTTCATTCTCAGATTAAACATTGCATGTGAAAAAAATATATATATATATATTTAATCATAGAGTAAGTGTATAAATAACATGACGGTTGGTGACTTTATTCAGTTAGAATCTAAATAATTGATTCCGATTAAGATAAAGTGTGTACTCACAGGAGGTCCTGGGGCCCCTTGGGGACCTTTGGGGCCCAACAAACCACGAGGACCCTGAACAAGAGAAAGCAGAGAAACAGAGAGTTGTGTTCAGCAGGAAATGTCTGATAATAGAGATGACTTGGGTAGCATTCGCCTGGTCATGTGACCTCACCATGCATTTTAAATAAAACAGTTTTTCTATGCAACATGTGCTTCATTTTAAACATATTTGCCTAAAGTACAATTTATTTCTGAGATATAGAAATGTTTAATGCGGACTTTAAACATACTTTAAATATTTTATCGGACATAACTGAGTGTGTTTATGTGTATAGGCAAGAGCGGATAAAGTCGCTCCCAATCTAAATGGTGAATATGGAGCGCACCCTGCTGGACAGAGTGCTAAACTAGTGGTTAATTGACTAAACCTTTTTCATCTCCACTACACTTCCTCTCTCTGATTGATTATTTCACTTCACATCCATAACGAGCAAAATGCCTCAAAAAAATGAGAGACATGCATTTGTGGTTTCACTACACTGGAGGAAACGCTATATTACATAACACTTTACAATAATGATGGATTAGAGAGGATGAGAGTGCATGCTGGGATACTGGAGGAAATATTAACTCACCGGTTCGCCTGGCAGACCCCTGGGTCCGACCTCACCGTCGTCGCCCTGGGATACAGGAAGTTATGTCATTATTATGATCCATTTAGATAAAGAAAAATTGCATAGATGATGAAGGAAATAAGAAGGGATTATTTAAGGAGCTCATACTCTTTCTCCATCCTCTCCTGAAGGCCCAGGCGGCCCCTGAGGTCCCGTCTCACCCTACAACACCAAAGACCACTCATCAATATTCATATAAAGAATTAACCTGCTGTTTACATGATTCCTGTCATTTCTTTTTGCATTAGGATTGGATTACTGCCAAATAAATTATCAAATGAAGATTGAATGTTGACATCAACTGAAATTTTCTTAAGATTGGCCAATCAGAATCATGCACTACAGTGAGCCATTTGATAAAAAATCTACTCTGTTCAACATACTTAAAAATGTTTAATATATGTTCAAATAAAATAAAATAAATAATAAAATAGCTCTAAAGTGTTCCACCTATTTTAAAATGTTCATACCATGTGACCCTTTTACTGCCAAATAAATCATCAAATGGACATTAAATGTTGATATCATCTGAAATAATTTTCTTAAGATTGGCCAATCATAATCATGTATTCCAGAGAGTTAAAATAATAATATTAATATTAAATAATAAAATAAAATAAAGTAAAATAAAGTAAGTAAAGTAAAGTAAAATAAAATAAACTAAAAAATGTGTTTACCCTGTGACCCTTTTCACCGGGCAAACCAGCGAGACCATCGAATCCTCTGTCACCCTGTGAAGCACACAGACAGGAAAGAGTTCAGAAATGCAGGATATTAACTTAAATAAGAAATAATCATCAACTGTAATCTGTCTACATGCTATCAAACTGACCCTATTTACTTTTTATTGATCGTATTGCATGTCATAACTGTATGGTTTGATAAAAGAAGTCTGTCAATATGTCAATCTTCTTCAGTTTTACCTTTGTTCCCGTCTGTCCAGGCATCCCTCTGGCTCCATCTGAGCCGGGTCGACCCTATGCCACAGAAATCAATAAGTCAATAATAATCACTCAGGCTTCTGCACAGACTCAGTGGTTTTGGACAAAACGCAAACTTACCCTTCTACCAGGCTTTCCAGGAGGGCCTGCGGATCCCAGTGGCCCACGAGGACCCTAAAAACACACCCACAGGTCTCAGAACAGCTCTATCTTGCATTGAAGTGCCTTTGATTGTCATCTAAATAGATTAGGCACAAATAGCTGAGGATTGTGGGTAATTTGTGATGCCTACCTGAGGTCCTACTTCTCCAGACTCTCCTTTCAGTCCGGGCACACCAGGAGGACCCTGGAAAAATCAAATCAAGCATGAAACAAAATCATACATGCTATCATGTAGCCAGATGATAATAGAGATATAGTATACAGACATACCAGAGGACCAGTGCGGCCCGTCAGACCCATCGGTCCAGTTGGACCCCTCATCGCCAGCTTTATAAAAATAAAACAGAGCGATTAGTTTGCATGCAGAGGCATGTGTGTGTGATATAATGTGTATTAGTGTGTGTCTTTTACCCTGGCCTGCTGCATGATGGCTTGCATCTGAGCCTCTTGCGCAGAAACAGCCGGACCTTTATGTCCACTGTCCCCTCCTGTACTCATGCGGAACTACAGAGACACAGCGGCACAAAACAATAAGTTAGACATGCCAGCAAAAGTTAAAATAAATGTGTTTCATCTTAACATTGACTGGGTGATTCTTTTTGGATGTTCAAAAGTAAGACACCACATCTGTGAGGCTAAGCATGCATACGGAAGATAGAAGTGTTCAGAATGGAATACTAGCGTACGGCATTTTGCATACTGCACAATATTTAAAAAACGACTGCACAAAATTAAATAAAAATAGAATGGTAAAAGCCATATATTCTACATTATTTTTAAGTTTCATGCTAAATCCAATGAGTGGCGTTCAGTTATAGAAATAAATACAGTAAATCTGAATAAAAAAATAAAAAATAAAAAAAATAAATTTAAAGCGTTCCACCTATTTTAAAATGTTACATATATGTTAAAATAAAATAAAATGTGTATAAAAAATAAAATAGCTTTAAAGTGTTCTACTTTTAAAAATAAAATAAAATTAAATAAAATAAAACAGTAAAGTACGTACTGCAAAAAGATAATAAATATAAGTAGTATGGAATTCAGACTTTTTTTCATTTTTTTTTTCATATAAAACAATGAAGGCAGAAATAATGTGACTAGTATGTAGTGTGCTGTTTCATCTGTGTGCATGAGTCACATTGATCAGCAGTGCCATCTGGTGGCTGAACTTAATCACTACACTTCCAAGAGTAAGACTGCTAGTTTTAAAGTGATCCTCATGAGCAGTGCTGTTGGTTGTTTCATGACTCTGTACTGGTTTTCAAGAGTATTTTTTCCGATTGAGTAGAGGTAGTGTATAGGGTGGGGTTTAATTACAATCAAATGTTGACGGTAAACACATAATACACAACATCATTTTTACTGTGGTGTTCTAGAACATCTGGATTTGTTATGGAAGCATTCCAGAACCCTCTGCTGAAAGACATTGTGGAGTCTCTACATGTTCCGGAATAATAATAAAAAAACTATATTGGAGTAACAGCTGGGAAAGAGGAAATTTGGAAAAGCTGAGAGTAAGTGGAATTTGTGAAATGTGTCACTGCGCATTCACCAGCGCTTTTGATTGATAGGGGATCACAGCGGCAAAGGGACGATCATGTTTCTGAAGTCTCTCTGACATAATTATCACTGTTGAACCACTAAATGAAAATCAATCAAGCCAGCGCAAGAACGAACATCTATTAACATACATTATGACAGGCTACAGGCTAAAACTGATCTCAGTACAGTTAAATGGGGCTTGAATCCAAGCTAAACGCACGTGTGAAAATGTGAAATTTTAGTTTAGTTTTTGTAAATGTGCTCAGAATTACATACAGGCAACATCAGGACAGTCCCTGGAGGTCCTGGAAGACCATCGGCTCCGGGCAGACCAGCGCGACCAGGAAGACCCTGTCAAGAGCAGAGGATTGTGGGTAATGCATAAAACAGCAAGCATATTTAATGTAAAACGGGCTCTAAAAACTTTAAAATACATTTAATTATATAGTATGGTGAAATGTCCAGGTCATATTCTTCATATTCATATATATCTTATAAACGTACTTTACAATTTAATGGTAAAATAGGCTTCAATTTATTTTATACTTATATATTTTATATATATATTCACCCTGGTTCACTATTTACCGGACTTGGACATTTTGCACAATTTTAAGTGTTGTTGAACATATGCGTTAGCTTGTTTTTGTTTTCATGGTTCCTTACCCTCTCTCCAGGATCTCCAGCACTACCTGGGGATCCCGTTGAACCTGGAGGGCCGGGGAGACCCTAGAACAACACAAAGGTACTGTGAGAAACACACATAAAGCCACTGCAAACACACAAACACGCATGGGTGTTGGTCCAGTAAGACTCTAGATCACTGCTGGACTCTTTCCATTGCTCAATTTCTCATACTCATGTTGTAATAGTCCCAATAGAGCCATCAATTCCATCAATTCTCCAGCTGAGAGAAGAGTTGCTTTATTAATAAGTAGGTCAAGAATGAAACTGAAGAAAAAAAACAGACACACAGCTGTTTAGCATTGTCAGAAATAGTCACTGAGCCTTAACACAGTTCCGTTATCCCAGTAAATCGCTGCTTTCCAACACTATTTTTATGTACAGTTGTACAGTTTCTCTCTGAATTAGTTTTGGGACAAATCCTCTGTATTTCTTAAATACTGCTGTTTATCAGCTATATTTTTTCAATGTTTTGTTTTTCAGTGCTATTTAAATATTATTTCAATACTGTTACAGTATTTATAAAAATTTTGAATTTGCTTTTATTTTTATATTTTCATTTTCATTTTAATAATTTTGTTATATATATATTTCTATATAGCTATAATTTATTTTTTATTTATTGTTTTAGTTTAGCAATTTTAGAACTGCAACTTCATTTATTTTAGTTAGTTGCCAAAGCAACATTTCAAATTTTTTTAAAGTGAATTTTTTTTTCATCTAATATTTATATTTTTATTTAGGTTTTAGCAATTTTGTTGTTTTCGCCATTTTTATTCATATACATTTTTATATATTTCTATATAGCTTTAACTTATTTTTTATTTCAGTTTTATTTGAAGCAATTTTAGTACTTCAACTTTAACTTAATTTATTTTAACCAAGGCAACATTTCACATTTTTCAGTTTTTTTTCTCAATATTTTTATTTTTATTTTATTTCAATAATAAAAACCATTTTGAATAGTTTTACCTTCAGTTATCTGAAACACTGTTTTATAAGTATTATAATTTAGTCGTAAAATTTATATAGTTAATATTGTTTTATGCCATAAAAATACAGTGATCCGGTCTTTAGTAAGAGAGATTGTCACCTTAAAAAGCTTCAGCATAATTATCAACCTTAAATAAAGGTAGCTTGACTGGTTTCAATTATAAGTTGCTTGTAAATTGGCAAGCTGGAGATTCAAAGTCCTTTACACATATGAAAACACACACACACACACACACACACACACACACACACACACACACGCACACAGGTAGACTTACCGTGGGACCCTCTGGACCAGGTGGGCCTTCGACCAGCATTCCCTACAAGAACAGAATAACACAAACACATTTAAATAACAGCATAAACACAACCTTCAACACAAAGATAAGATCTTAAGTGTGAGACCACCACAGCTTTGGTCAAAATCAATCATTTAAAATTACAGTACATTTCTCTTATCCTTTTTTATTTCAAGTCTGTGGGCTGAAACTGTGTGTGTGTGTGTGTGTGTGTGTGTGTGTGTGTGTGTGTGTGTGTGTGTGTGTGTGTGTGTGTGTGTGTGTGTGTGTGTGTGTGTGTGTGTGTGTGTGTGTGTGTGTGTGTGTGTGTGTGTGTGTGTGTGTGTGTGTGTGTGTGTGTGTATGCGTGTGTGTGTGTGTGTGTGTGTGTGTGTGTGTGTGTGTGTGTGTGTGTGTGTGTGTGTGTGTGTGTGCGTGCGAGATCTGCACTTGGCCACAGGTCGCTGTACGGATCATAGCAAACAGCATCATCAGGAAGTCAGGAAGTCTGCTAAAACACTGATGCCTGTCTCTCATGGCCTTGACTGTTTATGAAGCATGTGAGATGATCTTCAAACTGAAACATGATTGAACATTCTAGAACATTCAGCAGAAAAACTTCTAAAATAAATCCTAAAGTTCCAGATCTAAAACTGGATATAAGGATTGGATGATGGGACGCTCTATTGGGACATCTATCACAGCTATTTTCAAGGCGAGAAACAGATTAAAACAAAGCAAAATAAGGAAAAAAATGATTTATTTTGAATTATCTTATATTTTTATATTTTTATCTTAGCATTAGTTTTAATAATTTTGTTGTGCCTTTATCATTTTCATTTAGTTTTTTAATAGCTTCTATATTTCTATATAGCTTTAATTTATTTTTATTTAAATTTTAGTTTCAGTCATTTTAGTTCTTCAATTAAAACAACTAATTTCAGTTAGCTGCCAAAGAAAGTTTTTTTAAAATGTTTTAACTAATATCTATATTGTATATTTTTCTATTGGATTTAAAAACATTGTAGTCCATTAAAACATGCCTCAAAATATTGGACTCTAGCATAAGAGGCATAAAGGAGATTTGTTTACAAAATTGTTTACAAAAACTTGTGAGTGACGAAACCATTATAAAACTGGCAATGATTGGTTGTTTGATAACCATAAACAGCACACATTTATGCTAATGAACTATATTTGTGAAAGAATTGTATATTGTGATGTTCCACATTTGTAAGTTTCTTTGGATAAACGTGTCTGCTAACTGCATAAATGCTAAAATAAAATATAATTTACAAAATAGGTCATGATTAAATTTGCCTTCTTTTGACATATAAGTTTCATAGTTTAAATGTCCTCCTCATTATAAACAAAGCATTTATTTTACAAAATGGCTAGTTTGTGGGATTTGTGACGTCACACATTTGCCTCCAGAGAAAGACACTAACGAATAGTTATACATCCTCACACCATAGGCCCCGCCCACTGGCATTCAGTCGCTTAACGGCCGACACTTGCCTTCAGTGGATGTGAGCGTCGCATCAAAAGCAAATAAAGCCCATTATAATAACTGACGCTGTCTAAACTGGATACAAAACATCCAAATCTTAAACCTTTTATCCTGTTCTTAAATAGTTCACCCAAAAATGAAAATTCTGTCATCATTTACTCTCCCTCAAGTTGTTCCAAACCTGTATGAATTTCTTTCTTCTGCTGAACACAAAAGAAGATATTTTGAAGAAAGTCGGTAACCGAACGACTGATGGACCCCATTGACTTCCATAGTAGGAAAAAAAAAATACTATGGATGTCAATGGGGACCAGCAACTGTTTTAATTACCAACCTTCTTTAAAATATCTTCTTTTGTGTTTAGCAGAAGAAAGGAAATCATACAGGTTTGGAACAACTTGAGGGAGAATAAATGATGACAGAATTTCCATTTTTGGGTGAACTATCCCTTTAATGTAAATGAAGTTGCTCTTGTTGCAACAGCTGTGGTCTGTATGTTAATGAAGTTGTGATTGTCTGAGAAAGTTCTCTGTGTCCCACACCCAGTCCCATTCTACAATTGACTACAATTCGTTCAGGATGTGATCAACCCAAATGGTGAAGAAACAATATAACTTGACTTTCTTTCATCTCTATGATAATTAAGCCATTTTGGGGATGAGCTCATTCTACAATATATTTTGGAGTGGAATCTGGGTCGAGGCAGACTACAATTTCTTACAAATGGAGAGTTAAATATTGTTGCATGCATATGTGTGTCATGGCAAATATGCTAGGGAAATTCTTAACTAAAACGAATCAGCTGTAACCAAATATACTGTGATCTGTATCAGGACATTCAAGCTATTTTGTCTGGAAGTCATCAGTCATGATCAATTACTGTTCAAAATGTGCTCGCATGAGTTGTGTCATAACCACAATAGTACAATTATCTCAAGCAAGCCAATGAAGACTGAATGACTGAGAGGTCCAGAACCCAAAGCAGAGGATCATTAGATACAGTGTGTAAAGCTCAGGCTCATTTAAGTCAGGGGTTTTACTATTAGATAAAAAAAGAACAGAAGAAAACTGCATTTGTTTATTGGAACATCTTGGCCTAGTCTGCCGCTTTTTAAAGATGTCGTGGGTCTCTTAGCGATGTCCCGAAGGCATCATCCGAGAGTGCTGTCGTGGCACTGGGCATGTTCGCTTTGTTTTGGTGCGTTCCTTACATGCCAAAAAACACAGAGTGGACACAGTTTGTGTGTGTTTGCAGAAACGAGAGAGAATGTGGGCGCTTGCAGAAAGCAGCATATGATTTAAGCATTTTTCTTTCTCTAAAGCACATGGTCATCCTTCATTAAAACCAGCTGTCCTGATCTGTATAATAGTGCTTTTCCTCGACTCTGAAATAACTCTGATCTTCTCATTGATGTGTTCTTGTATCTCTGCAACTTCTGAATAGCACATAAACCCAAACGTTGCATGGTCTTTCCCTGATATGACTGCGAAGGTAAGAACCCAGCTAACAAAAATATGTCCTAAAAACGTTTTGCTAATGTTCCCTTTAAGTTATAAAAACGTTATTTCTTAAAGTTCTCTGAACGTTCAAAAAGTACCGTTTTTTAACTGTTTAAAAAACGTTTTTGCAAACGTTAAGGGAACATTCCATTTTATCACTTTGCAAACAATCTGGGAATGTTACTTTTGAATGTTCACTAAAAATTCTGAAACAAGTTGTAACATTTAAAAAACATTAGGCGAACATCAAATCCAACCAAACGTTTCAAGTAAAAATGTTTCATGAACAATGTATAAATAATGTTTATGTGCTAAGATTTGAGAATAAAGACCAGATAACTATGAACAAATGTTTTATTAATTTTACTGGGTTACTGGGTTTGTTCATAACTTAAGTTAGCATGGATCTAGCCTCTTTATACATCCTGATGTTCATTCACACTAAATCCAGATGTCTTCTAGCGCTTATGTCCATGCTCTCATGTTGAGAACGCAGTGACATCTGTTTGAAATCTCACAGATGTTAGACATCAAGAGCCACGTGAGCAGTGAAGACTGTTTGCAAAGACAGATAATAATGATTCCCATCATGCAAGTATAATTGTCAGGCTTAGCATGGTAAACGCATCTGCAAATCTGAGGCTCTTTTTAGAATGCAAATGCAAATCAGGAGTGAATCCAGATTACTCTGAGATGGACGACTGATTCAGGTTTTTAAGCTGCCCGAATGTTTTATGTACATTTCTGAAATACATAACTTGGACACAGTCACCTCTGATAACAGATGACTCTAAATTGTAATGCAGATGTGCATTTTCTGTAAATCTGCTTTGAAACAATATGTATTGTGAGAAGCGCTATATAATGTGAATTGAAATGTGAATTGAAATGTGAATTGAAATGCGACAAGATAAAGCAACAAGAGATGAGATACAGGATATTTTGTTGACTGTTTGGTTTCAATCTCAGTACAAAATTTTGTTCAATAAACTGGTATATTAAACATCAGTCATGTTCAGATTGGCTGTGATTGTGTCATTTTGCTTAGCAGTTTCATATTCAGTGTGGACAGACAAATTGCTCGTCGCCGGATTGACTGAATAGGGCACAGTGTTAATCTTTCGCTCCTGGTATATAATAACATTCACATTTTTATATTATATATATATATATTAGAAATTATTAGAAATTATAGAGACATTCATGATTTCTGAAGGATCATTTTAAAATTAGAAAAAAAAACTTCTTCTTTTTTTAAACAGTTACTTTAAATTGTGCGTGTAAAATCTTACCGACCCCAAACTTTTTAACGGTAGTGTAAGTGTGTATTACACTGAGTGCCACTTACGGGTTCAATGATCGCAGGCTCTCCTTTCTGGCCTTTCTCTCCTCTCAGTCCATCCACCTTTGGAAACACAAACTCAATTTAATTCAGTGTATATCAGTGTAAACACAATGTGGATTATAACTGGAGTTGCAGGTAATAAATAAAACAAACAGTTCTGAGAACTCATGATAGTTCAACCCTAGTCGTTCAAAACCCATACGACTTTCCATGGAACACAATTCTCCTTTTGTGCTCAATGAAACAAACGAAATTTAAAAAAAATTGGATAAAAATGTCAAAAAAGTGTAAGTGGAGATCACCTGTCCATAGAACTCGTCGGTCTCCGCAGGCAACGCTTTGTTGCCTTCGTTGTATAGGTCGTCATATTCATACATCTTCTCCAGTTCTGCATCGGTGTAATCTGTGATAGACTCCTCCTTAAACGCGTCAGCATCGATGGAATCTGCTTCTCCACCGATTCCTCCCTGTCCTCCCGTGGCAACAGACCCCGCCCCCACACTGGCCCCGGCACTGGCGGATCCGCCCCCAACTGAGCCACTTGAAGAAACAGACCCGCCTCCAACTGATACAGACCCACCCCCAACAGAAACAGTCCCGCCCCCTGTGGACCCAGAAGAGCTGCTGCTGCCTCCTCCTCCCACGGTATAATCTCCCTCTCCGTATCCTTCTCCATATCCCTCTCCATAGGTCAGATCATCACCCTCACCGTACTGGGTATCATCATAACCACCATCAACCTGCAAAAACATTAACAGGCCATCAGATAAACATAACCCACCAATAACTCAGTGTTTGTGCACTGTGTACATCTATGGATTTTGAAATTAAAATATCTATAAAAGCAAGTCCATCTCAGATGCCGACCCAAAATCAAAAGGAAAAAATGATCAGAGGTGATTCTCATTATAGTCTGTAGTAAAGTATTTTCATAGTCCTAAAAATAGGATTTATTTTCTTTGAACAAAATGTATATATATATATATATATATATATATATATATATATATATATATATAATAAATTATATTATAAATCAATAAATAGCAACATAATAACATTTTATTGATAATATTACAATTCATAATATATGATAAATTCATAATATATATACAGTACATATATATTATAATTTATAGTATTATTAATATCACATAGCAGATAATTATTTCTAATTTATATTATATCTGTTCTATGTGTATTATAATATTATTATAATAAATGTATAATATATTATATATAGTTAGTAATATAAAGTATTGATAAAAATTTTAATTTAACCTGGACATTGAATGTGAATTTTGCAGTAATTGCAATAATTAGCAAAACTTTCAAAACATATGAAATACATTTAAAACAGAGAAAATTCAGTAAAAATATAGTCAATAAAACCTAAACTCACTGAGGTAGAGGTAGAGGTAGAGCTAGAGCTGGAGCCGGTACTAACTCCAGAACTGGAGCCGGAGCCGATACTGATCCTAGAACTGGAGCCGGAGCCGGAGCTGGAGCCAGTGCTGATACTGGAACTGCTGGAGCCGGAGCTGGAGCCGGAGCCGATACTGATTCTGGAGCCGGAGCCAGAGCTGGAGCCGGAGCCAAAGCTGGAGGTTCCATTGCTAATGATTGTGACACTTCCTCCTCCTCCTCCTGATGACGATGATGATGTGATGATCCGCCTGTCCAGGTCTACTCCCAATCCCATATCCACCTCACCCAGTCCAATATCTACTTCTCCTCCAGCACCAGTGCCTGTGCCAGTGACCGTGATGGTTCGGGAGCCATCAGGCCGTGAGGTCGACTCGTCGTAGTATGTGTCATATCCGGTCCCGTACCCATCGTAGCCGTCATACGGGTCCTCACCATTAGTAGTGGTAGAAGTGGAGGATGAAGAGGAAGAGGAGGATGAACTACTGGAGCCTCCTGTTCCACTAGTGATAACTGAGGAAACCACGCGACCGCTATCCGGAACAGACACCTGGTAAACACAGTAAATAGACACCGTTTAAGAAGAGATAGGCTGGGGATTGGCACTGATTTTCTGATTCAGTTTCAATCCAGTTGATCCCAGTTAGGAATATTTCAGTTTCACTGTGTAGAAATTCTCCGAAAAATAATGCTGGGAACTGTGTGAATCGATCTATAGTACAGTTATTTTGAGCAACAGTCCCGCTACATTTGTTATTCATTAAATATCTTTTTTACTTGCAAATATGTCAAATTATGGAACAGAAATGGCCAACAAACACAGTTTAATGATAAATATTCGATTTTAATTCAGAAAAAATCTTTATTTTCGCACAGCCCTAACTGTTATGAATTATTTTCATAATATTTAAATTTATTTTTTGTTAATTTAAACTAAACAGAAACATTAAATATAGAAATATTAGATGAAACCTTAAACTTAAAAGAGGTAAAATGTTGCCTTGACAACTAACGAAATAAAAAAGTTTAAGCTGAAGTGTTACAATTTATAAAACTAAAACTGAAATAAAATAAATGTATGCTAAACAGAAAAATACAAAAACGAATAAAAGTTATATAAACGTTACAAATAAAATGTAAATAATACTAAAGCTTAAAATGAAAGCATAAAAAAATAAAAGCTATATCAAAATATTAATAAATACTATAAATAGTACATAAACAATATTAAAATAACACAGACCGTTAGGTCTTCAGTTTCGGTTCCAGTCGTTTCATCAGTTGCCGTTGTCTTTTCCCCGTCCATGTCCTCATAGTAGGGATATTCGTAATAGTAGTTATCATCCTCTGTGTTCTGAAGAAAAATAATTTTAATATTAAGTGTTATGAAATATAACATTTTAAAACACAGTACCACCAGTGTTCCAGAAACGTATAGAGTACTGATAATTGAGATACTGATAATTGTGTTCTAGAACACGACAGAACACCACAATAGAATTACAGAGTTACTCATATGAATATTCTAGACTCGAGTGTGTCAGCGTGCATTTATTCGCTTTCTTAGTTCTTTTGCAAGTGCATATGGGTAGTTGACTATATTCCATGTCCTCTAGTCTCATGGAATGAGATCATTCACGCTGCATGCATAGTAATTATGTGAGCAAAATGCTGTTTAAACTGGTTTCAGATGGAATATAGCACATCACACCACATCCTAAGATATAAACCTGCACATGGATCCATTTTGTCAATCTGAGTAATGCAAAAAAACAAATAATTTCTGAGCCTGAGGACACAAACATGATTTCAAAAGCGTCTCTCAAGAGTCTCTCGAGCGTTGACATCCCGTAATTATGGGAGTTATGACACGATGTGAATGCAGCATATGCTATTTGTTCTCCTTGATAAAAAGAGCGCAACCATAAGTGCTTATTTTATATAAAAAATATTCAAGTGAGAGTAAATATATGTAAACGTATCTGAATTTTAAAAAAACATTGTATATGTTGAATATAAACGTAATATATAAATATATTTAAAAAGCACAATATTTGAAACTCTAATTTTGATATTTGTTCTTTTATAAAAAAAAATACTTTTTATTACCTATATTATCTATATCTACCAATATTTTTAGTATATTTTAAATTAAATAAATATCCATATATGTACAGGTATTTGATTATAAAACATTGAATATTCTGAATATAAAACTAGTAAATATAAATATATTCAAAAAGCACAATATTGCAGGTGGGACAAATGATTTGATAATTTGTCTTATATTAATTTTACTTTATTTTATTGTGCATATATATAAATATATATATATATATATATATATATATATATATATATATATATAAACGTATTACTTTATTGTATTTATATAAATATTTGACATTATATTTTTAAATAAATACACATATACAGTATGTATATACATATACTGTATATTTGAAAATAAATCTGAATATAAAACAAGTAAATATAAATACAGATTTGTCCCTCTTTTTTCATTCTTTCATTCATAAGTTGTCCTCATGGCATGCTAATTAAGCAGTTCAACACTGGTCTGGACTTAATAGATTGAAATTCACTGGGAAGAAAGAGCAAAGGAAAGGAGGGATTCCCTCTGATGGAGTCCAGCGGAAATCCATGTTCTCTCTTATCAAGAAGAAGAGAAGAACGTGAGAAATTCCAGCCACTCGGCGACCTCTCGCTCGGATCCACCGTTCTGCCTCTCTCTCCCTAATTCCCACACGTGAGCAACGGATAACTCATCATGTTTTCATCTGTCGAGAGCTTTGGTTTTTAAACGCTGGACTTGGCTTTTGAATGACCGGTCAAAGGTGCAGGGGCTTTTCTTTCATATTGCCCCCTACTAATACCCCACACTCAGATTTACAGCTCCTGACACACACAAACGTGAAAAAGGTGAACGCTAGGTCAGCAGAGGGTCATTTCCGTGCCAACACACTGACATCAAAGCCCTTCATGGCTGAAAATGCATGATGCACTCACATGTGTGTCATTTCTTTTTACAGACATAACTCAGAGATAACTTTACCATATGTTGGCCACAGCAGTTTTCCGACAGAAAGATATGAAGATTACTCACAGCTGTGGTTTAATTCTCGATTCTTTTTCACATTTTTGTTCCTTTTTGTTCCTGAATATCCAATGGTAGAGCATCGAGCTTTCAGGGTGCATGCATACAGAATTAGAGAAGGAAAAACTTTTCCAAATGCAGTCAAATACATACTCTTTCATTAACCAGTCTTACAAAACTAGAATGTGTGTGATTCAAGCATCAAATTCACCAGAAACTCCAGCACTACTAACAAAATGTTTAAGTTTTCTTAGTCACATAAATGTGAAATTATTTTTTTCACCTCTTGTTTGCATTAAACTCAGCATTTCTCACCCCCAGTCAATCCCACAATTCCCATTGAGCGCGCCTTTTGCTTGGCTCCCATAGAGAATCAATTGAAACGGTCGGTCATCTCCGTGTTATTCAGCTTAAACGTTTTCACATGCTAAATCTCTCAATCTTTCATTTAATGCCTTCTCTTCCTCTCTCCATTGCGCTCAGAGGATATTGGCATCTGAGTGAACGCAGATGGACAGAGACTGAGTGAACGCTCGATTGACCTCATGAAATATTAAGTGGCCAATTTTTGATCTCTTCTATGTTAATACACTCCTAATTGTTGGCAAAATACAATTTCTTTGGGATTTTAAATGTGTTGTTTCTACCAGAAAGTGCCAAATATGAATTTAGAATTTTATTTTGTGACAAAACAATGTCTGTTATTTATTTTTTTTTTATTTTTTATTTTTTTTTTACATATTGTTAATAGAATATGTCTGCCAAACGGAGCCCAAACGCTCTACAGGCCGAGACCTGCTCGTTTCCTCCCTCTATCACTCTCTCGCTCGTTCTTTCTGTGACTGATGAGGTCATCCGTTCGGTTGGAAAAATAAGTTCTGCTCCGCCTGCAGCTGGGTCTTTTCCGATGGAATGGAAAGAGCTGTAAAGAATTAATATGCCTGAATCGTACACACACAAGTGTGGGCAGGTATTATTACTCCGTTTTAATGTGTTTCTCATTCCAAAGACTGAATAAAATTGAACAAGTGTATAAATAGTCAAACAGTGAGTGCTTTGTGCAGTCAGATATGCCACTTGTAACACCAAAACCAGATTTCTACATTTTCTTAGAGCAGCACTAATAATAAATCATTTACCATTATAAATTAGGTTCTTAGTGACATTACCGGCTCACCATTATGACCTCCGGTCAAAACACATCTGTTATAAAAGCTGCCATGGCTGGGGATTATTGCTAAGTGCTTTGCTGATGTGATGGCTTTATTTTCACAGGATTAAGATTTAAAAGTGCTTCGGCTGTCCGAACACTCAACAAGTTCATGACTTCATTTGAGCTGATCATGACGAGCTACAAGAACTTGATCTCTGCTGTCTGTTTTGCTTTGGTTTTGTTCAGACTGGGCTGACTTCTGAACAGAACGCCAAGGATTCTGGGACGTCCTCAGGCCGTGTGTCCAACAAAGTATTTTTTCAATTGCGCTGATCGTCTATTTCACGCTGAGCACTTCGTTTTTTGTTTTGTTTTTATGTTTTTATGGAGAGTTTTCAACTTTGAGTAGAACGCAGAGCTCATCACTGTCACATTTTACCCAGCCGTCCAATCACAGTGGAGGAGGGGCGGGACAAATATCACACCGACCAACCGCCACATCCTGCTTGTACAATGAAAACAACAAGCATAATAACGGAACAAAATTATTTAAAACAAGCGCCCGAGCAAATACTTTACATTGTATCGACATTTTTATATGCAGAAACAAACTATCCTTGAAATCAGATACTAGTAACACTTAGACACATAGCAAGCAAAGCGTCTCAACGCTCTCAAGCTAAGGCACTTTCAGCTGGATGAAACAGCTTTGGTGGATATACACAACCTTATCGCTCTTCCATCTCTAAAGGGAATCTTGGAGGAAGTATGAACTTACATATTCATCAGTGTTTGGGTCTTGGTTCTGGGGTTGTTCTGGGGCAGGAACCTCACAGTCGGGGCTGTAGTGCTCACAGTAGTCAAACGCAGCACGATGGTCCGATACTATCATCAGCTGCTGGATGTCACCCTGGAAACAGAGAAATCTGCCATTACAACTTCTGAAGAGAACACAAAACAAATATAGAGGACTGACATATCTTTACACTTGATCTAGGGCATGTAAAAGAAAACATGAGGCAGTGGACCAGCGGAGAGAAACATACTTTTTACTCCCTATAGACCACAGTGACTGCCAAATCTAAACTGATCCAAGTTAAAATAAGGATGTAATGGATTGAAGTGCAAAAAAAAAAGCAGTTATATTTTATACAGCATACAGGGCTAATTCATTCATTTACTAAGAAATGTGAATTATTTTGACTCCACATACAAATAAAGGCTTAAAAGATCAGTTGATAATAATAACTTTAACAATAATATACTGTATATATGTTAACACTTTATTTTACAGTGTCCTTGTTACACGTTACATGTAGTCACTGTAGTAATGACTATAAATTATGCATAATTACATGCAACTAACCCTAAACCAAACCCCAATCCTAAACTTAACCTTTTAGTGAGTACATGTAGTTAATTATTATTACATAGTACTTAAATGAATAATTACATATTATTATTATTATTAAACTAATTCAGTAACTGCTCAGACTGATTTGTAATTATTTGGGCGAATCATTTGCAGATGAAACTGTTAACAGAAAAAAAAATGAATAAGAACTGTTCTTGGTTGCCAAACGTACAAATGAAATGTATACCAATGCATGAAGAATTGTCAAACATCAATCACACAATCTGGACATTCAGATGAACCAGGAAATAAAAACGTCACATCAAATTCATCCAAAACTCAAAACACACACAGAAACAGGAGAGATTGCTGCGCTTTCTGCATTACAGCTCTACCCTTTCATTCAATAACCATGGTTTTTGGAAAAACAATAATGAATACAGTATGGAAAAGGGATGAAACACCTGTTGCAATAGGACAGGAAACACACACACACACACACACACACACACACACAGTGAAAGTGGGTCACAGTCTGGGAGGAGAGAGTTGAGTCAGGACCTGAGCGGACGCCAAAACTGTCCAATCGAATTAGGGTACAATGACCAGCACCTGTAGACACACACACACACACACACTCTCACACTATCATTTGAGAGCATTTCTCTCTTCTGTAGAGCTTCAGAAATGATTTAATAATCGATGGATTTTTTATAAATGTGAAGTTGCATTGAATCAGATCATACAATCTGTATTGTATACAGCACTACATACAAAATGACTTGACTCGACTCACAAACAAATGACTCTTTTGAATCAGTCAAAAAGACTCACAAGTTAACGGTTGGAATCAGTCTTATGACAACATATAATAAAAGATAAACATTAACAAATGGGCTTAATTATAATAATTGTTATTTTAATTCAATAATAAATAAACATTAAAATATTGGGACATCAGCTTGATTTCCCATGATGCACTGCCGTGTTTGTTAATTATTGTTATTAGATAATGTTTATAACACCAATTGTTTCTGTTATAGTCAATGATTTTTCAGTTGATGTTCTTATAA
Organism: Scardinius erythrophthalmus; assembly: GCF_964197995.2. NCBI lineage: Eukaryota > Metazoa > Chordata > Actinopteri > Cypriniformes > Leuciscidae > Scardinius > Scardinius erythrophthalmus. Next base: position 9,055,644 of record NC_138237.1, on the reverse strand, counting down.
TTGTTTTAATTCTTTATAATTTAGTTTGACCCATTTTAGTTGCTTACTGTTTGTTTTGAGAGTTAAAGTCCATGTGCATGTTTAACTAAATCAAGTGAGACTTCTTCAAAAGCCAATGTTGCCTCACCATTACAAAAAAATAGTACTGTTTAGTTTTGTTTGTAAATGTGCAGGAATTACCACACTGATTTATTATAGCAGTCAGATTCCTGCTTTTCCTTGTTATACACGCACAGATACACATTTTTCCCACAGCAATCCCAAGGAAACTTGTACAAGCAGGCGGAGAAAATGTGGGCAAAGTGAGTGTGAACTTGGGAAGATGAATGTCTGGAACTGACATGAGTTTAGAGTCAAACATGAAGAGACTAGAACACACACACACACACACACACACACACACACACACACACACACATTACCTAATGGAGAAGATTTAAATCATCATGGGAAGAGAGAGAGAGAGAGAGAGAGAGAGAGAGAGAGAGAGAGAGAGAGAGAGAGAGAGAGAGAGAGAGAGAGAGAGAGAGAGAGAGAGAGAGAGAGAGAGAGAGAGAGAGAGAGAGAGAGAGAGAGAGAGAGAGAGAGAGAGAGAGAGAGAGAGAGAGAGAGAGAGAGAGAGAGAGAGAGAGAGAGAGAGAGAGAGAGAGAGAGAGAGAGAGAGACAGAAGGCTCTCCAGGCTGTGTGGAGATTTGGCTGTGACCAGACAGAATCGGCACACTAAACACAAGATCTGCGAAACATGATCCACAGCGAAAACTGGAAGACAAAACGCTTCTAGTGTCGACCAAACAGCTGAACACAGAGTTCTAGAGGACACATTACATAACAGAAAACAGTTATTTTAAATTATAATAATATTTTGCAATATTACAGTTTTACGGTATTTTTGATCAAATAAATGCAGTCACGCGAGTTATCATTCAAATAATTTCACCGCCCCCGAACTTCTGACCAGTACATTTGCATTAGCATTTTCCCTGAACAGTGTAGGTATCATCAGTGTCTTCCCTGGTTTCATTCCCTGTTTTTGTTCTATTTGTCACTCGTGACTTTTCCCGAAGGCTTTACTGTAGGAACAATGACTGTAGTCATTTCTCGTCGGCTGTTGCTCTGGATTGTTTGCCAGTGTAAACATGTGTTTGGACCTGACGCCAGATTCAGATCCCAAAATCCAGAGTTTCCTAAATCCACACACACTTCAAACATTTTTAACTGGCCCAAAACACACAAAGACAAATCTACTGTCTTAATGTAAACTAAATATAATCACAGTAGATTAGTGAGCTGAAATTTTAACACACACTCTTATGCAAAGCAAATTACAGACACAATGGTGACAGACCAACTTTTCAACTATTATTGAACCACATCTGCACCATGCAAAAAAAAATTCAGATGAACCCTAACCTTAAAACTTTTGGCATTCTTAAAGGGTAACTTTAAGACCGTCAAAATCCGCCGACATTTTGTCAGTCAAAAATAGTCGATCTCCGAATGTGAATGAACTGACTCTGAATTTTAGTTATATTTTAGTTATCATTTTTCTTATATGAGCATCCTTTTTCAAATACAAGGTCAATATTGCTTTTCACTAACGACAAAACAACAAATTATCCATGAATTTATATGGAACTAAGCTTTAGGCTATCGACTATTTTTGATTATCAAAATGACACAGCTACAGTGAGTTGTTAAAAATCTTTCTTTTTAGTAAACTCTGTGTACACAAACAATGTTCTCAATGCTCGAGTTCATGTGTAGAGTCCCTGGTGATACTTCCAGCAAACTTTCATGTTGTGTCGGGCCTTCTTAGTGTTTTAAAAATAGCGATTTTTGATGCTATCATAGAAAGGCATTCAAAAGGCAATATGACCGAAAACAAAAATATGGTCAATCTTAAAAGTGGCGTTTCCATCCTAGTTATGCTTTTAAACGGAAGTTTGCCTCATGTAGATTAACAAAAAGACCCTAGGTTGAATTTTGGCGAGAGTTACCCTTTAAACATGCTATAGTCCTTCATAAATCCCCATTTCCCTTGAATCTATGATTAATCACAGTCATTCTCCGCTGCTCATAAGCTAACAATAGCACAAACTGAAATAATACTCTTTTCTCTGTCATGTGAATATTTTAAACCGGAATAAATCAGGTCTAGGTCTGTAAAATGAAACCTTTGCACTTTCTGTATCACTGTAGATTTTAACATACACTGTTTCTGTTTGCATAGCATGATGAAAGGAGAAGAGCAGAAAAACAGGCCAGAGAAAAGCAGAAACAGAGGAAGAGTGAGAGAGACACAGAGGTGTACAGAGACAACGGATCTATTCTGGGATTTCTGTGTGTCTGAGAGAAGTTTATCACATTAATGTGGGACAGAGAGAGAGAATAATAGACATTGCATTGTCAGCAACTTTGAAATACGAGCGCCTTTTTGGCCAAAACTCCCCACATCTCTCTCTGGAGGCCGAGCTAACTGTTTCAGCAGCTGCCTGTGGCAATGTACGCAGCCAAAACACTGCGCACACACACACACACGCGTTTAAATGCTTCAAAACTTTTCCAAAAATTAGTGTCACAGGGATGCAGTCAACAGAAGGGGGCGATAGACGGCACTGCTGCAAATAAGCAAAAATGGAGGAACGGTCCCAAACTTTTCTGGTAGGGAGCCCAGAGTACAACACGTTCCCTTCAGTGCTTGAAAACATCTCGATTCCTTGTTCTGTCCTGCAATATTTCATTTCAACAGACATGCAACATGCTTACACACACACACGCGCGCGCATTTGGGTGAATCTCATGAAAACATGTCTGAGTCATATTTCAGCCCAAATGGTTCTTAATGGTCCATATATATATACACACACACACACACACACACACACACACACACACACACACGTCTGTGTCATATATTATATATCATTATTTTATTATATATGTATTATATATTATAATTCTCATATATATATATATATATATATATATATATATATATATATATATATATATATATAGGTTTATAATGTAAGAATAATTAATAATTAATAATTTAATTATTAATTTATAATTTATTCATTTAATACTATTATATAATTTATAATATATAATAATATGATATATTTATCATTACTATATATATATATATATTCTAAAGATAAAATTATAATATTATACATGTATAAATTAGAAGTATTATAATGTTTAATGTTATTAATATTTTACTTTATACTATATATTTTATAATTAATAATATTTATTTCTAATTTATATTATATATGTTCTATTTTTTTTTTATATATTAATATAATATATTAATAATATAATATATATAGTAATATATTATATAAAAATAGAAATAACATTATATTGATAAATAATACATTTAATAATATATGATATATATTCACAGTATATATATATATATATATAGTATATATATAAGTATTATAAGTATTATAATTTATAATATTATTAAAATGACAATATTTCCATGCCAGTCTTTTGAGTATTTGTGCATTTCTCATTATTCTCATTGATGATTCTCATTAAAGTAATACAGTATTTTTTACTGTACAATGAAACCAGCATGATTTAAAAGTAGTACATACCACAACAATACTTTACAATTTGCTTTACATTTACAAATCTTATTTTTTTTTGTGGGGAAATGTGTTTATCATTACAATTATGACACAATTGAAAACATCTTGGTGTTTACAGAAACTGGTGAATTGTACTGATTTTGGAGTTAAATGGCTCAGACACCTTCTTGACAGGTTGTGTTAAATTCACCCATGCATACACACTCTGTCCGGTTTGACTGAAGTTTTAAGGCTTTTGAGGTCTTGTAGTTATTAGGTTTGTTTAAAAATGACATCATCGCAGCTGCTTATGACCTCATCAGCGCAAGACACGGGAAACAGACCGCATGTGATCCGCATTAAAACATGGGCTCTCGCAGTGGGAGAGATTGCAAAAAGATTTTAATGAAGCAGCCTGAAAATCACCACAAGAACGACTAAATATCTGGGCGACCTCGAAACCACAATCGCCACATGCACACGTGTGACGGTGTCCACACACACATCCAGGCGGCGTCTGGCCATTCTCAAGAAGAAGAAAAAACCACAGAAACCAAACCATCCAATGACGTGAACACACACACAGTGGCAGCGTCTGGAGACCTTTAAGATCTTTGCCAAAAGCAACAGGCATGTCTACCACTGCATTTTTGTCCACCAACCCTCCATCAAGTTTTGCTACTTCACTTCTCCCATTTCCCATCACTCACCTCCACTTTCACTTCTCCGTATGAATTATAATGGCATCTCCGGCCCTACAGCAAAATATTCTTGGCTTTTTAGGATCAGCTTGCTGATAAATGCTGGATTAACTACTGAACCAAATCTTCTAAAGTATCTCAAGTCCTGTTCACACCTGGTATTAAGATGCGTTTTGGTCGATCGGATCACAAGTGGACGACGCTAAATACAGGTGAAAACAGGGTCTAAAATGTTTTGAGAGCTTCTAGAGCTAGTCGAAAACGTATTCGACCGGATTGCTTTTGTAGTGTAAACGCTCATGTGTTCGAACAGCCACAAAAGACCGTCTACTCTCCGTCCTACTGATCTAACGCGTGAACATTATGGGAAGCGTTCTAGCCAGACGGGATTTAAACTGTCAGCTGAAGACCCGAGTTTGGTTTGAAGACGAAAAATGTACCAAGCACAGTGTTCTCTCATCATTCCTGATTTCTAACACACACTCACAGTGTTCGGCTGGTCCTGTGGCTGTGTCGTCTCCGGGCAGTTCATATGTAAATCACTCTGAAAAAGATCTGAAAAAGCCCATACATTTACCGTCCCATAGACCCTCCCCTCGAAGAAATCAGGACAGAAGTGGTTGAAAGTGGACAGAAGAGACGAATTGAAACACAAGGTGTAAACGGGAATATGTCTCTGTCGTCTACTTGTGATCCAATCGACCAAAACGCATCTTGATACCAGGTGTAAACAGGGCCTTAACTGTTCTTGCTCATTCATGCAGGGAAAGTTTATTCATTCTGTTTACATATTGCAATAATTATTATTATCAATGCTGAAAACAGTTGTGCTGCTTTTTGTGGACACTTTGATAATTATTATTTTTTATTTTTTGATAAATAGAAAGTGCATAAGAACCACGTTTATTTGAAATAGAAATCTTTTGTAACAATTTAAGTCTATACTTTCACATTTGATCAATTGAATCCATTCTTGCTGAAAAAAAGCATTCATTTCTTTAAAAAAACTTACTGACCACAAACTTTTGAACAACAATACTGTATACAGAAAAAACAATAACCAATCATATCACAGCCAAACATGGTTCAGCCAATCAAATACTGATACATAATATGAAGTCCCACCTACTTTATTAACTCAATATTTTGCTCCACTCAGAAATGTATAAATGCAATAGATTTTTATACTGTACAAACTGTATATTCTATCCCCTAACCCTGAACCTACTCTTAAACACACCCATCATATAAAACTTCTTGCATTTTTACATTTTCAAAAAACATCACTTCTTTTGATTTATAAGCTTTTTTCCTCATGGGGACCGAAAAATGCCCCCACAAGGACAAGGATTTTGGATTTTGCCATCTTTGTGGGTTTACCTGAACCACACACACACATACACAAACGCACACACACACACATACACTTCTGCTGACCTGTACATGTGCTGTGGAAACCCCCTCAATGATGTCATGAGACATGAGCCTCAAACTCCAAATCCTGACCAGAACTTTCCACAAAAACATCACCTTTGTCTCTGTGTGTGTGAGATATTTATCAACTGTTATGAAGCAAACTTTTCCATCTGATACAAGCCTAAAACTGATATCAGTGTGATGCTAGAGGAGATTGAAGATAAACATCTGCCTTGCTGTCTGCTGTCTATAAATATGTGCGTACTTTCTAAAGCAATTTTCTAAATGAAATAGAAATGAATAAGTGACTGATTTGTAACACTCTACCTGAGCAGAAATAATATATTTGTAGTCATGCACATAAGATACTCGACTCACAACTGATTTCAACATAGTTTGATGATTAACATGAGGACACCATAAAATAATAAGCAAAAAAACATAAAACACATAAATATTGTGTGTTTTAGTATGCAGTTGCTACATCACTTATTTAAATCAGTGAGTGCCATAAAGTCATAATCTCAGAAATATATCTATCTGAGTTTGATGTTAAGAAAGTGGTAGCTAACAAGCAAAAACACAAAGAACACACAAAAATTGGGTGCATTTTAAGCATTTTAATTTAGTCTGTGTGATATCTTAATATTTTCTATTAAAAAAAATTAAGAATCAAACAGAGAAATTGAAGCACTTAAACCTAAATTTAAACCGTATTGCTAAATAGATCTGCTTCATGAAAATAACACACATCTAGTGTACGCTTTTTCTTCAATGTCTATATGATTTTCAGATTCACCATTATCCTCTCTGTCTTTCGTCTCTTCTCTCTCTCTCTCTCTGTTTATCTTAGAGGTCCATAGTGAAATTTGTCTGCATTTAAGGGAATTGAATTACATGTGCAGACTCTGAAATGAAATATGTTTTCGGTGTGTGTATACGGCAGGGGTTTGGTTAAGGTTCTGTGGTGACTCGGTGTCTCGGTCTGTGGAAAAAAAAACACACGGCTCTTTCCATTTTCTCCAAACACTTCAACTTCAAACAGAAAGGTAGACCAAACCTTAAAGACACATCAGCATTCCACGAACTCTGTGTGTCTGCGGTCAAAGCCCTCGGGATGAACACTAACATTACCTACAGTACTGCTGAATGACTCACATCCACTCATGGACTGTTCCAATCCCACAATCCTTCAGTTTTTGCTATCAAGAAACACTGAATTAAATTTTTACATTTTCTAAAGAAAATGTGAGCTGTGATTTTCTATGCAAAACTCTATGCCACAATGCAAGGGTGCTGCTAAGCCGCTGCTAAAGTGTTCAAAGTAGCAATTAGAATGTTGCTATGCAGTTGCTAAGGTGTTTTGGATTTGTACATGTTCCGAATAGAACACTAACATATTGCTTACTACAGTATAAATGTTTTTCACTACAGAGTGTGTATAATTCAGCGAGTGCCATGAAGTCCTCATCCCAGAAATATAAACTATTTACTGTTATTTTTCATTTTTGTCCAGTTTTGGCTGTCTAATCCCAGTGTTTGACATCGCTTCTGGTTCATTTGCCACATTGGAAATGCACATTGCATTGTGGGAAGCAGTATTCCACCTAGTGTACTTTTGGCAAATGTATTATGTTTTCTAGGTAATTCAATCTATGTGTACAGAAAATGTGCATACTGTTCCAAGTTCACATACTACGGAGGCCCTAAGTGGACATGGAGATGGAAACAAATATGAGATGAGGAAAAACATTTTTTCAATGCTTTCGCGTTCACAAAACTTGCAATTGGAAGCAAGAAAACTTGTTCAAAAATATAACTTCTAACTGGTCACTTGAAAAACTATTGCGTTCCCCCAGAAACGTTGCGTTTGTTTGCAAAACATTTGTGTTTTCTCGAAAAACATGTTCTCTCGTAAAACTTTTTGCGTTCCCTCAGAAGTGCTATGCTTGCTCACAAAACATTTGCATTCTCTCGCAGATCTTTTGCGTTCCCCCAGAAACTTTGCATTCGCTCGCAAAACTTTCGCGTTTTTTTCTCCCATCTCATATTATTCCCGACACAAAAGTTTTGCAAACGAATGCAAAGTTTCTCAGGGGAATGCAAAAGTTATGTGAGCATGCAAAAGCATTGAAATAATTTTTTCGTCCCATATCTTTTTTTTTTTTACCATCACCATGCCCCTTACTACATACTACACAAAAAGTATGCATATGATCTGTATGTCATCATCATTGAGCAATCCAGTCTGACCAAAAATACGAGCACAGCCACACTTCAAATGTACTATATACTTATTTTAAACTTGTATGGCTGACCTGGCCATTACACACACACATGCACACAGGACAGTCTATAAACCCTTGTGGCACAGGTTTACCCTACAATCTTACATTAGCACTACATAACCACAACTTGGTGCTAAACAAACACAACCACGTTCCTCTCTCACGTCTCCACTCGACAGAGAGATGCTGAAATACTTCAACGCTCAGTGAAGACCACAGACACACATCCACAGACCCCTGCTAAAGACCATGAACACACTGACCAACAAGACCAAAAAAACCCAGCTCACTGGAGTCTCACGCTTCTCAGTTTTTTCTTTAGAGAGAAAAATTTCTAGTTTCAGAAGAAATCTCCAACAACAATGACTCAAACTGAGCTCCATCAAGATGCCAAAGTCTGCAATCAGAAGCAAGAGTTCATTGCAATATGAACTCAAACAAGTGTTAAAGACCAGTGATATGAGATGCTATTCATTCATTTTATAGTCTTTTACTCAATATCTACATAAAAAAATGCAATAATTCTTTTGCATTTTTTTAGTAATGGAAAAACATCAGAGACAAAGCTAATACCTAATTGAGACATATCTGACAGTTCCAGTGGATGAAGAGAAAGCTTCTAGAGTTCCTCCTTACCTCAAACACCTCCTCATCCAGGATACGCGTCCCGAAGACCACGATGCCTTTGGTGTCGATGATGGGGTGAGGGCTTCTGGATAGCGTCCGTGTCACCTTTTTCTTACAGTCCAAAATCAGAGTGATGGTCTGTTTGTGAACGCTGATTGCCACACGGTGCCACCTGAGTAACACATACACACACAACTGAGGGTTATAGAGTGATCTCTGTCTTTCTGTCCGTCTGTCTGTCCGTCTGTCTGTTATCTATCTATCATCTATCTATCTATCTATCTATCTATCTATCTATCTATCTATCTATCTATCTATCTATCTATGTCTATCTGTCTGTCTGTATGTATGTCTATTTATCTATCTATATATATGTCTGTCTGTCTGTTTGTATGTCTATCTATCTATCTGTCTGTCTGTCTGTCTGTCTGTCTGTTTGTCTATCTATCTATCTATCTATCCATCCATCTATCCATCTATCTATCTTTCTATCTATCTATCTGTCTGTCTGTCTGTCTATCTATCTATCAGTCTGTCTGTCTATTTATCTATCTATATATATCTGTCTGTCTGTCTGTCTGTCTGTCTGTCTGTCTGTCTGTCTGTCTGTCTGTGTGCCTGTCTAACAATCCACCCAAAGTTTTCCATAATATATACATGTATATGTGTGGTTTTCAGTGTTTATGTGGTTATATAGGTTGTTGCACCTGTGTGTGCTCACCTGTGCAGGTGTTGGCTTCACACCAGTGTGACAGATTACATATGTTGCACATCAAAGCTACAGTAATAATGAAAACCAAACACACTGAATCATAACCAGACGTTACGTAACTGGCCCTGAAGTTTCCAGTGTCAAGAAAATGTCGCATGATGCAACAAAAAAACACAGAACACAGTTTTTCTCAGTCGCTTTGTGCATTTCTCAGACCACAACTGAAATTCTCAAAACTACTTGTTCAATCTCCACATCATCTAATCATATGTGGACATCATAAAAGCAATTCCTCATTCTTTTGAACAAATTGCAAATGCTTTGGTACATTCATGCAATTATTAATGCTGCTGTTTCCTACATTATCAATTGCTTATGTTGATCAAAATATATTATACTGGTTCTCTGTTGAATAGTCTAACCCATCGAAACATCTAGGCATTAGTTCCTTGCATAAGTCATAAACTGTCAAGCATATTTTCTATACATTTCTATTCTTGTCTCCTGAATTGATGAATTGCAGAGGTGAATTCACTAATGTAAATCTAAGGGGAATGTAAAGGACTAGATCAACCAATGATCAACCAGTTCTCTAAAAGAGCTCAGAGGTTGAAATGAAGCTTCATTTAATTGAAGCATATATAGACGGAGCACAACGCAGAGTTACAAATCCTAACAATGGAAGAACAACACGGAAACAAACAGGGTCAACAGCCGGGAAGAAGAAGAGGAGTAAGGATGCATGGTGGAAGGGTACAGAGGCAAAACAGTGGAAGAGGTAAAGGGGTCAAGATTGTAGACATGATTCTGGTGAAATAAGGGTCACTACTGTGGACTATATATATAATAGTCTTGTATTTTTCTTTATATCACAATGATATTGCACTTTGTTGACAGACTAACTGTAAAAGTGTAACTGTGAATCCTGTCAGTCAAGAATCTGTCTAGCAATCAATACCCCACATAGAGTAAATTCGTACGGTTGAAATGTGTATATGCCATACAGATAAAGTGGTGCAGTCTTGTGAATTTTCAATTATCGTCATTAAAATTTTAGGTGTAGTTTACGTCAGAAAATACTGACCGAGTAACACTGTTATGTTAACAGCACGACTGAACACGACTTTTGACTATCTTGTTGTTGAACAATGACACAAAGACTTCATTGTTCATTGACATAAATATCTACTTTTGAGAGATGAACAAAGGATTTTGAGCAAGTTCCAGGCTTTTGCAGATAATGTTTGTACGAATTGTATAGAGAAATGCACTTGGTTTGCAAATCTTAAGGATGATTCAAGAAATGTACCAAAGCGACTGAGAGAAACTGTAATACACAGCTTGTGCGAGTGTCTTACTTTCCGTCTGCCAGGTTGACCCCTCTGAAGAGCGGGTAGTCCTCCGGGCCGGGTTTGCCCAGGTGATCCTCGTACAGGAAGACAGGAGAGCGTCCCACTTCCAGACCGAGCTGCTGGATGCCCTGTTCATTATACACCGACAGCAGGAACGACTGACTGCCTTTCTTTGGCCTCATCGTCGCCAAGATGGAGAAGTCCTCAGGAAATACGGACGCTAAAGAGAGAGACAGTGTTATTCTTGGAAATTTTATGTGTTTTGGGGGGTTTTCTGGGTGCAAAAGACTAAGGATAGTGTGTGACAGAGCATTACATCACGTCTCGGAGCGGACAGATGCTGTCAGGTAACATAGATAAAGTGTTTGACACGGATAAGAGCAGAATGGAAAACGGTTGGATCTCATGGGGAACTTGGCACATCTTTGGGAAACTCTGTAACAGTCTCAGTCTATGTGTATGTCTGTGCTGATAAGAATCTTGGATCTACTGGGAGGGAGTAGAGAGAGAGAGAGAGAGAGAGAGAGAGAGAGAGAGAGAGAGAGAGAGAGAGAGAGAGAGAGAGAGAGAGAGAGAGAGAGAGAGAGAGAGAGAGAGATGGAGAGAGTAATGAGGAAAACATCTGTTCCCTAAGAGACATTTTATTACTCTAATTCATCTAGCAGAGAGAGGTGGAGAGAACAAACAGAGAGAGAGAGAATAACCAGTGCAAACAGAGAGAAAAATATATGAGCAACATTCTTAAAGCAACAGCTCACTGAAGAGGAAAATTCTGTCGTCGTTTACGCACCATCATGTCACTCCAAAGTACCATTTCTTTCTTGTGACAAACGTAAAACGAGACATCCATACAATTAAAGTGAATGGTGACTAGAGATGTCAAGCTTCAAAAATGCCAGTAAAGCATCATCAATATATGATTTGTGCATTATATTCGTCTGAAGAAAGTTTGGGGTCAGAAACATTTTCTTGAGGATGAACTGAATTCATCAAAAGTGAAAGTTAAGTCATTTAAATTTTACAAAAGATTTCTATTTAAAATAGAGTTTTGTTTTTTTACTTTCTATTCATTAAAGAATCCTGAAAAAAAGGATTCTGAACATTGATAATATTAGGAAATGTTTCTTGAGCAGCAAATCATCATATTAGATTGATTTCTGAAGGATCATGTGACACTGAAGACTGGAGTAATGATGCTGAAAATTCAGCTTTGATCACAGGAATAAATTACATTTTAAAATATATTCAAATAGAAAACAGTTCTTTTAAATTGTAATATTATTTCACAATATTAGTGTTTTTACTGTATTTTTGATCAAATAAATGCAGTCTTGGTGAATATAAATTTCTTATTTCAAAAACATAAAAAATGTATATGCCAACACTTTGAATGGTATTGTGTATTTAAAGGAAAACTCCGACTTTTTGGGACTTTAGCTTATTCACAGTATCCCCCAGAGTTAGATAAGTCCATACATACCTTTTTCATTTCTGTGCGTTCTGTAAGTGTTATTTGACGCACCCACCGCTAGCCTAGCTTAGCACAAAGACTGGATGTAAATGGATAATGGTAGCATACTAATCCCAATAAGTGACAAAATAATGCAAACATTTTCCTATTTACATGTTGTGATCTGTATAGTCACAGCGTGTACAAATAACAAGGCTATATGAGACAGAGACCATTTTTAATCGTATAAATACTGGGAACTATATTCTCACTAGGCGTAGGAGCACAGCTAAATCAACAACAGGGCGTCTCGTGTGCTGCGCTAATCACTCCGCCCAAGTAGCCACTCCGCCCAAGTAGCTGTGCTCCTACGCCTAGTGAGAATATAGTTCCCAGTATTTATACGATTAAAAATGGTCTCTGTCTCATATAGCCTTGTTATTTGTACACGCTGTGACTATACAGATCACAACATGTAAATAGGAAAATGTTTGCATTATTTTGTCACTTATTGGGATTAGTATGCTACCATTATCCATTTACATCCAGTCTTTGTGCTAAGCTAGGCTAGCGGTGGGTGCGTCAAATAACACTTACAGAACGCACAGAAATGAAAAGGGTATGTATGGACTTATCTAATTCTGGGGGATACTGTGAATAAGCTAAAGTTCCAAAAAGTCAGAGTGTTCCTTTAAGACCAAAATGTAATGTTATTTGCTCTCGCATCTCATTTGTCATCACTGCCATCAAATCTGATAACATATTTGAATCTGAACCTGACAGCAAACAAGACTTGAAAGTTTTATGGTACTTCATTTCGAGTAAACGATGACAGAATTTTCGTTTTTGGTGAACTATCCCTTTAAGACTTTAAGTCAAGTCAGACTTAAAAAAAAACAAAGAAAGAGAAGGAAAAAATTGTGAAATTAAACAGTCTCTTTCTAAAATGAGAAAAACAGACATGCACACACACACACACACACACGACATGTGCCAAACAGATGCCCGCCGCCAAACCTCTGGGAAAATCTGGGCTGGTCAGACAGGAAGTGAGTTTTCCAGTCGTCCAACAGACAAAGCATTCATACATCTGTGCAGTAAACACACCTGATGATTGGTCCTGTGTTCAGTGTGTTTATGCCATTGTGTGGAAAAGCTTTAATCAACTGCACCGGTTCAGAGTCATTACTGGACTTCATAAAATTTATAATGGTTTGGAGAGAACATGTTACTATAACCCCGCCTCAAAGACTTCAGACAGCTTTTCTGGAATCCCATCTCCATGTCTAACTCCTCCTTTTTCTTCTTTGTTTATGTCTGGAGATATTTTGTGAGTCTTCAGTCAGTTGAGAGTCATTCTACTCAAGTCACACCATTACAACCCTTAAAAGAAAGTTCCAAAACTGGGTTTCCGTAGTGATGCCATAGAAGAACCATTTTTGGTTCTTCAAAGAACCTTTCAGTGAACAGTTCTTTAAAGAACCATTTTTTGTGCTTAATTTCACACACTGTGTATATAAACGTCATGAAATGACGGGATGGCACCAACCACCAGACAAAACCCAAGATATTTAACATCTGACTGAAATGGAAATTTCAGCGTTTCTGTAAAAACAAGCTGTGCTGAGAGAACCGTCACTGAAAACAACCTTAATTCAAATAACAGTCAATGAGCAAACAGAGAACATTAAATATATTCTAGATTGCTTTAAAAAAATCTAGACATATTCTAGATTGTATAAGAGATATTCATTACTTTATTGCTCAGTAAGAGACACTATGGGATTCAAAAGTGATATTCCAGATCACTTTACGGCTTTAAAAAGAAAGATTTCAAAAGGATTTTTTTTATTTTTTACAGTGATGACACAGAGATATAGACATAGTTCCCCAAAGAACCTTTCAGTCAACAGTCCATAACAGAATTAACTTAGCATTTTAATCATATGAATATCCTTTTCCACTGTAAAGAAATGGTTCTTCTATGGCATCGTTGTGAAAGCCCCGTTTATTTTTAAGTGTGAGTTCTAGATTGTTACTATTTCACACCTTCTTGCTTTGTAAGAATTTTTGCATCTTCTAGAATGCTAAACCTCTTTGTAAGATTTACTATAGATCCCTTTAGTGTTTTGCAACACACATTCTATCTAGATCATGTAACAGCTTTCCAAGAGATTCTATATTGCTTCAAAGCTTTATGAGATATTCTAGATCTTTTGCAGATGTTAGACAGATTTTCAAAACCACTGGCTCTAAATTTTAGATCACTTACCGGCTTCAAATTACATATTTTAGAATGTTTTATTATTCCATACTCGACATCTTGCTGCTTTTGTAGATTAAGAACTGTTCTATCATGCTAAACTACTTTGTAGAGATAGTATAGATCCCTGCAGTGCTTCTAACCAGTGTGTGTGTACACGCACACACACACATATATATATATTAAACTCTTGATCCTAAATAAACATTTTTGACTGAAAATCTGTGAATGTGTGTCATTTAAGCCCCTATAATATATTATTGTGGGTATTGGAAGGCATTCATTTTGTGTTTCAGTGGTTTGAGCTATTTTCTGGGAAACTGAACTTCATTAGCCTACATATATATTTTTTTACTTGACAAGTCAAACTTGTCTGGCGCGGAACAACTTAAATTAAATTTACATTTATTAAATAATCAAATTCAAATTTGATTTGGGGCAGCCACAGTTATAACCTGATATAAAATCAATGGACGTCCATGCAATGTCCTCCTCACTAACATAGTAAAATAAACAATTCAGCTTATTTCATGAGGTTTGTTACATGTTCACACAAGTGTCATGGTACAAGCTGTCACACACACACACACAACACAACAAGAGATGCTCTGTGGTTTTATCCTGGTTTCCTGTGTGTGTGTGTGTGTGTGTGTGTGTGTGTGTGTGTGTGTGTGTGTGTGTGTGTGTGTGTGTGTGTGTGTGTGTGTGTGTGTGTGTGTGTGTGTGTGTGTGTGTGTGTGTGTGTGTGTGTGTGTGTGTGTGTGTGTGTGTGTGCGTGCGTGCATGTGTTTTAAAGACAGATACAAAGGTCAAAGGGCAAGAGTCAAGGGCCATCACTCTGGAGACGAGGTCTGCCTGTCACCAGGGCAATATGAAACAAAAGCAGAGTTCAGAGAGGACGCCATATCTACGGTCTCGTCATCTCTCTCTTCCCCAAGAATTAAGTCTTTATGCAGACGACCTAAAGGAATGCTGGAGTCACATTACTGCACACTTCAAACCCTTCACTGACTACCTGAACTGAGTTCAAGATTCGATTTTATAGATCATCCTACTGGTCATACCAATAAACAAGGCTGAAAAGTAATTAAAGTAGATTTAGTTACTAGCCTATGGTTTGCTGGTCTTTAAACTGGTCTCCCAACCTGGCCAAGCTGACAAGTGCCCAAAACCCCTCTAAAACCAGACTAGGTTGGGAGACCGACTAAAGCTATTCAAATCAGCTTTGATACATATTCCGTTAAGGTCTGAAATACATAATACATAGTACATTTAAATTCTGGAAGAGCCATCTCTGAATGTAGCGTTTTGACCCGGCTCTGTTTTTCATCAGATCTGTCGAGAGGTTTGACTTTCCACCATGTTTACAAACCATCTCCCGACCTCCAGTGACCTACGACCCCTCTCTGTTACCATAAAGACACGGCACAAAAGGGAGACAATGGCCTTAGGGGTATGGATGAGGAGGAGGAAAGAGACAAGAGAAGGAGGAGTTATGAAAAATAGGCACATTTTGGCAATTTTTGGCCACATTTTGGTGTGTGTGTGTGTGTGTGTGTGTGTGTGTGTGTGTGTGTGTGTGTGTGTGTGTGTGTGTGTGTGTGTGTGTGTGTGTGTGCATGTGTGTGTATAAAGTAAATCCTGAGCATCTGAGTGAAAAGTGTACAGAGAGAAAGAACAGATGCATTGTATTTGGAGCGATAGATGATTCATTTCTTCCATGTGCTTTCACTCTGCCTGTACGTTCCTCAAGCAGTCAGGAGTGTGTGTTTACTTAGATGTACTTAAGGGACCAAATCATCCCCAGAAGTGAGTTAAATCTGACAAAACCTCCCTTCTGGGGACATCTGGGGACATCCTCAAAGGTAAAATGAATCATAAATGAAGAGATGTGTTTTTTTAGAGGCAACAGAAATCAATGACAAATTCCCATTAAATCATATGTGTAAAGCTATCTTATGCAATCAAAAACCGCAAGATGAATCATCTAAAGTCCAAATTTTTGCTTTTTTAAGCAGAAAAAAAATATATATTAGTAAATTTTAATAAAATAAAATAAAAAATAAAAAATAGAAGAATAAAATAAAATAAAATAAAATAAAATAAAATAAAATAAAATAAAATAAAATAAAATAAAATAAAATAAAATAAAATAAAATAAAATAAAATAAAATACATTTACCTTCCTGGGTTATATTTTGTTTATTTTTAGATAAAATTATGTAAAATAAAATAAATTTACATTTTACATTTGCTGTTTTTATTTTATTCTATTTATATAGTAAAACATAAAATTCAATACTGTAAAACAAATAAATAATGATTTATCTTTACCTTAAAATTAATAAAAAAAACATAATTGATGAATAAATATACTTCTCCAAAAAGAAAACTATGCTATGGTGCATTAGATTTTAGAAAAGAAAAAAAAAAGCTATCTTAGTAGGCAGTAGTATGTGCTATATGTGTATGATATGTTTTAAATAAGCCTTTGCATCTGAAACAAACTTATGAAGCTTAAGAGAATGCTGTCCATGTAGGCAGCTCATAGAGTCTGGAACACAGCCACTGCAAGCTGAAGTAAGTGACTCAGTTTGATTTAGCCTCATCTAGTTTAGTCTCATTATGCTGGTATTGCATCTCTCTCCTCATCTGCCTCGTCTCTCCCTCCTTCCATCAAATTCTTGAGATTTTCAGAGTTCCTGCCAAAAGCAGAGTTTAGGGCACGGTGACTTTCCGGCCCTTTGTGTAGAGGCGAGTTGCTCAGACACACACTTACACACACACACATAGACGGATCTGAGAACGACACGTACAGTAAGGCCCAAAATATATTTAATTACACAATTTTTTAGTTACGTAAGCTTGATTTCACATGTCACCGTCTTCCGAAATGTGTCTGAATGCAATTCATAAGAAAACACAAGAACATCTGTGTTTTCAAGAATGGATATTAGCATGTAAGGTACAGTGGTTTCCAAAAGTCTGAGACCACTAGTAAAAATGTTAAGTAACACTTTAGTTTAGGGTCCAATTCTCACTATTAACTAGTTACTTAATAGCATGCATATAACTAGGATATTAGCTGTTTATTAGTACTTATAAAGCACATATTAATGTCTTATTCTGCATGACCATATTCTACATCCCTTAATCCTACCTAATACCTAAACTTAACTAACGTAACCTTACTAACTATTAATAAGCAGTAATTAGGAGATAAATGAGGCAAAAGTCAGAGTTAATAGTTAGTTAGTAGTGAGAATTGGACCCTAATCTAAAGTGTGACCAAATGTTGCTATTTTGCATCAGTTAATAATAAATAAAAAAAATTAGTTTATGAAAAGTGAAAAGTTTAAATGAAATTGAATAAATGTGAATTTCATAGACTCTAAGCAATACATATAATAAATAAATAAAAATAAATAAATAAATAAATAAAATAAAATAAAATCTTACAGGGTTTTATTATTTATTATGTTTTAAATCGCAGGTTAAAATGAAAAAGAAGATGTCCATGTGGCCTCAGACTTTTGGCCCCATTGTACATGCAACAGGGCTGTTCTTTGGGGTTTTTTGCGCCTCTGTACTTGCATAGCATTTTTTTCTGGCTCAAGAGTGAGAAATGCAGTCACATTAACAGAATGCAGAGGAATTGCATCATCTCTCTCAATTGTCTAAATACATTATACAGTGTGTCTATACGGAGGATGTGAAGTTGAAAGAAAGAGTTTCTGAATATTTAGGGCAGAGTGTCTGTGTCCTCTGAAAAGACGTCGGCAGCCCAAACACACACTGGAAAGGATGAAGAAAAGTAAACAGGTGCACCTGTGTGTTTTTATGTGTGCTCAGGTACTCACAGGGGTAGAGTTGTTTCGTAGGAGCGCTAAGCTGTGCATCTTTTGTGACTCTGTAGGCGACATCAGGCCCTTTTGAGGACTTCCTGTGTGTGCACAAGCCTGTAGTTTTCGTTACACCCTCTGGCAAACTGTGAAAATCTAAAATCTTTAGGAGATCGGCTGGCTCAGCTGCAAAAAAAAGGAGAGACACAGAGACACAAAATTAGTTTAGCCATTTCAAGTCACATATAAAGATCAGCAACTTTGTATTATATTATATTATATTATATTATATTATATTATATTATATTATATTATATTATATTATATTATATTATATTATATTATATTATATTATATTATATTATATTATATTGATATATTTTATCATTAAACAATTCAGCACCATCAAATCTATATGTGATTTGTGTTAAAATAAAAACTGATGACCTGCTACATTTTCCAAAAAGTGCATTACACAAACAGAGCATTTTAATAATGTTATTTTTGTATTTTTATCTTTCATTGTTATACATTATTTGATTGGGCAGCAAAAATTAAGGCATCTGTAAATTACATTAGAATTGCAAAATCACCTTGAAAGTATGGCTATGGACATGAGAGAATTTGCGTATGTCTAATACAACATTAGTAAATGTATATATGAAGAGTTCAGATGCAAAAAGCCTCTAAGTGCCATCTGAAATTTTCTTCTAGAATGAACATTTTTATCAAGATCGTATATTAAAGTTCAGTAATTTCACTTAAATGACAATTAATAGGTATTTTTCATTGGCATTTAGGTGAAATTACTGAACTTAAATATACAAGCTTGATAAAAATGATCATTCTAGAAGAAAATTTCAGATGGCACTTAGAGGGGTTTGCATCTGAACTCTTCATATGTTTACATGATAACCTGATGACTTCTTTTTACACAAGGATCTCTTGTACTAACCGATTATGGAAACTATTTTCTTTAAATGTTACATTTTGAAAGAATTCCCATGTAAATACCCATGAAGCTGTTTGTTACTGTCTTAGTTCTGAAAAGTTATATAAAAATAAAGTAAAAATATATATATTTGCAAAATAACCGACTTTCTTGAACTAAACATGCAAAATACTGAGGTCATGTGACAACGCAGCATACCACCACATGACAACAACACAGGATACTACCATTTTAATCATGCAAGTATGCATTCTGAAAATAGTATGCATTATACATTGCATAGTATGCAATTAGGCAATAAGCAGCACACTTATATTTGTGCCCATAAAACCGCAATGAGAACGACCATGAGAACGACCCAACACAGAACAACAAACCCAGCCAAGTGTTGAATGTCTTTAGAGGTCGTCTGACCATATGAACACTGGACACACTGTCTACAAAGTTGCAGACACACAACCTTTCCACTCTAGGGGAGATATCGAGTGAAGACCACACACAGTTCCTACGTCTGCTTTGTGACAGGCTTTAAATGCACATATGCACACACATTTGTGGTAAAGTGTTTGTGTGTGTTTAGGTGATCAACTTGAGGAACAATTTCATTGTCTGCAAATCACCTCCAGCTGCCGCTTGTTAAAATCACTCGAGGAACACACACACACACACACATCCCAGGTCATTATTTTAAGCACGTCTTATTTACATTGAAGACAGTGTTTATCCATGACCTCTTGGTGTGATTCTGATCAGGTCAGTCTGATTTAGTCTAGAAGACAGCGCTGAGATGCTTCAGAGCGTTTACATTTTTCCTTTAGGTATTTATATGAAAGTCCGTCTGTTCATTTCACTGCCGCTCGCAAAGAGAAACTAAAAAGAATATTTGAAAAGTGCGCATCTTTAAAGCTGAAGTGTGGCATTTTTTTTCATTAAGTCATCATGAAACCAAATTTGACACTCTTCGCTTTGTTAATACACGTTTTTGTTCTAATTCTGAATGATGCACATTGCTCCAAAGCAAAAATGTTTGTTTTCATAATCTTTCTTTCATCAAAATGCAACATCTTTCTTATCCTCAGAAATGCAGCCCGACAGATATTTAGTCATCGTTTCAGCAAACTCTCATTTGTATGGCTTTTTGTAACACCCACTTTTAACAGTCCAATGGTCAAAGTCAAGCTCCGCCCTTTATATTTTTTTGAGTCTGGTGTGGGGCGATCCATTTCTCTGACCAGTTAACTTAATTTTTTACTTATTGACATAATAAGTACAAAAAAAATAATCTTTCTGACTTAATGGTCAATAAAAATCACTAATAAAAAAATATGTTTTTGTTAATATTATAATGTTTAAAAGAATATAGTGTATATATTCATTTTGTTAAAATAAACAAATATTAACAGTTAAAAAAATATGTAGAATATTTTTTTTTGTATTATAGCATTCCTGTAGCTCAAACAGTAGAGCATGACAGTAACAACACTGAGATCATGGATTCAATTCCCAGGAACTGCGTAAGCTTCGTAAAATATGTCCCTTGAATGCAAGAGAATAGCCAAAGTGCATAAAGGGTAAATGTTACGTAAATGAATTAATGAAAGTGTAAAAATACTGAACATTGTGACTATGCTCTAAACACATGAAACTGATCTAAATAGGAATATTACAAACCTAATTCACATTTGTCAAATGCACACATAATATAATACTCGTCCAAAGACTTTAACTTCAGATCATTTGATTTTAGTCCAGATTAATTCACACCAATTGTAAATCTGCTTAGTTTGGCACATGGCAAAGCTCGTGTTATTGACTTTGGCAAGCGGCTGATACGAACATAAAAGTAATATCATCAGACAAGATCATGTGTACACACACACAAACACATTTTCCCTGCCTGAGGAATTTGATAGCATTCATCATCATGAACGGGACACTGTAATCAGAGCTGCACTTGTACTAAAATGACACAGCCACTATAATTCAACTGATTACACTATAATGAGATTGTCCTGAGCACCTGTGGGAACTGCTGAGACAGACAGAGGCGTCAGAGATGCGAATCGGTGAACCACGCTGAGGTTCTCTGGTTAGCCAAAGCTATTTGGCAGTCCCTGTCAAAGTATAGCAATGAGGTTTGCTAAGGTAAAACGCATCTCTATGGTTAAAGGATATAAGTGCTTCAAGGGCTTCCCCAAAATTAGCTGGTTTATATTTATAGGTCTTAAAATGACATGCTTTACCAGCTCGATGATAACGTGGTGTCAGTCAACAACATCCTAATTTAGACTTAGCAGATTGCATATCGTTAACATAGCCAGCTGTGGGAAATAAAAGCACGCCTGAACTTTACATTTGCGGAAGATACTCTGTAAAATGCATGATCGCATACTAAGTCACAGCAGGTGTTTTGATATGCATAAATGGTAATAGTCGCAGATATGAAGGTTTGTCGCACATCTACTGCACATAGAAGACCAAACGCTTCGCTATAGCGTGTGTGTAATGAACTATCTCTCATGTAAACAGGCCGCTGCTAGAATCAACATTTAGCTCGGCACTGGGGGAGAAAACATGAGCGCTTGCAGGCAGAGCTAATATTTACCTCAGTAAGCATTAGCTAAGGGTCAAACTTTCACAAAAGTATATATATGTTTTCTTAAGGATGTTTAGGGAAAAGCTGTAAATGGAGGCGATGTGATACAGCTGTTTTTCCACACAAGACCCACAGCAGGGAATCAAGGCCTGCAAACACAGTGTGACCCACTAACCCACTTACAGAAGTTCAGCATTAAAAACTCAACACTCCTAAAAATAAAGCTCATCTTTATAATTCTTTGTAGTGCATTTGTGGTGTATGGTTCTCTAAAGATTACTCAGATCAGTTTTTGGTAGGGAAGATTTTTTTATGTTTTTGAATTAAGTCTTCTGCTCACTCAACAATTTGTTAGAGCAAAAATGCAGTAAAAATAGAAATATTATTACATTACATTACAAAATATGAAATATTATTACAATTTAAAATAACTGTTTTCTATTTGAATATATTTTAAAATGTCATTTATTCCTGTGACGCAAAGCTGAATTTTCAGCATCATTACTCCAGTCTTCAGTGTCACATGATCCTTTAGCATTCAGTGCTGATTTGCTGCTCAAAAACGTTTCTTATTATTATTATTATCCATGTTGAAAACAGTTGCTGTTTAATATTTTTGTGGAAACCATGATACATATTTTTCAGGATTCTTTAATGAATAGAAAGTTTCAAATAACAGCGCTTATTTGAAATAGAAATTATTAACATCATTACTGTGAATTTTAATAAATTGAATGCATCCCTGCAAAATAAAAGTATCAATTATTTTCCTGACCCCAAACTAGAGTAAATAATATAAATATGTATATAATAACATACACACAAATACTTTTAGGTTTTAATTAGAACCTTTATCTTCAAAAATTAATTCTTAGAGACACAAATCACTAGAACAAACTAAAAAGATTAATTAATTTAGTTCTAATTCTGATTGGATGCTCAAAGCTGTGGTAAATTCTACATTAATGAACCAAATTGCAATAAACATCCTACAGATACAGAACAGAACTGAACTATATTACTGTACCTGGTAGAAAACAATTATTATGATCATTATAAATACATTTAAAAATGTACTGTAACATTGGGGACTTTTATTTCTGTTGCCGCAATTTAAAAAAGCAAAAAGCCACTAGAATCAGAGTGCATTACAGCGTTTTAGGTCTAAAAACACAACTTACTATGGTAAAAAATAATAATAATAAATAAATAAGTCATTGTAGCATGCTGTCTCAGGTGGCTTCTTGATTTAATCCACCAGATCAATAGGATTATGTGCGTATATATGGTGTTCTCAGTGCAGTGTTATGTGTCAGCTGTGTGTACTCAGTTCCCGTTCAGGTGGATATACATATTTAAGCCGTAAGTGAATTTGATGTTTTACAACATACTTTACAGCTCTGGTAAAGTGGAATCTATCAACATCCTGTAAAATGTCATGTTTAATATCACCCACACATACAGAACCTGCTCAGGTGAAGCACTCGGGTTCACCTTACAGTCAACCGCACAGTGTGTGTGTGTTTACACTCTTAAAGAGGCGTCCCTGAGGAACAGAAACATCACCTGTTGAGATTTACTCAGTCACCGCAATATTTCCCTCTGCAAACACCCACAGACCACAGCTCAGGTGTGTGTAAACATTCCCATTCACAACTTATTAGGAGGAAGAATTGTGTTCCTAAACATCGACTGCCACACACACATTTCCTGAGATGATTATAATTAGATGAAAATGTCTGCAATTAAAATACACAGGAAATAAGAATAAATCAAATGAACATAATGACTAATCTCTCCATCTCTGAGCATTAAACGTGTTGGGTTTCAGTGCCAACTTTTAATTACATATCGACAGCAAAACAGATGCCAGACGCACACACACAGTTCAAAACATAAACACATCAAAACAACCACATCCAAACCGCACAACACACAAAATCATACTGCTTAACTTACTGCACAACACACACACACACACACACACACACACACACACACACACACACACAACTACTCCTGTTCTCAGAGATCTGGCACTATTTTGGAAAGCTGCCCGAGATTATAAATGTTAAAAGCTAAAAATGTAGAGATCAAAATGTCATTGTTCAAATAAAAGTGTGATTAAGTAAGCACTGGTTTTGAAAAACCTTTGCGTCAACATGCATACCCATTAAACAAAAAATATGGTCGAAGTTTGCTAAAGTTCCCATTAAGTTATGAAAAGTCATATACGAATGTTCTCAGAATGTTCAAAATGTCCAGATTTTTAAATGTTTTAAAACGTTTTTTCTTGGTTATGTGAACGTTCTCTGATAAACATTCAGAAAAGCATTCAATAAATGATGTAGAAATAACAATTTTGTGCTAATGTTTCAAGTAATTAAAGACCAGATAACGTTCTATTAATGTTACTGGAAGAAAGTTTGTTCATAACCTTGAGAGATCCTTGCCAGAAGTTCTGAGAACATTCTCTTTTAGCTGGGTATACTTGAACTCAAAAACAGCACAGCTCAGCTGAACTCTTTACCACCAAACACCCCAGATCAGTTTATAACAGGCCAAAACTTGACTGTTTGATCACATTATAAATGTTTAAGCTTCTCAAAATCTCATTAAACCAAATCACACTGAATTAAGGAGCTTTACAGTGACGCTAATACTAGATTTGAACTTCCTGAAGGAAATAACACTGCTTTCAGAGCAGAGGAATAATGTGAATATTTCAGGCAAGTCTACATTTTATTTTATTTTTAGTTTGTATCAATGATATGTCACTGCCATGACACTCATCACATTCACGTTGTCAGCATACAGGTTAAAAAAACCTGTAAGACATTCCACAAATTACAATTCTATAAGCAAATAAATGCAAGAATGAAGACCAATCACATTTCAGTTTTTAAATACACTACCTTTCAAAAGTTTGGGGTCAGTAAGAGTTTGTCTTTTTGAAAGAAGTCTCCTCTGCTCATCCAGGCTGCATTTATTTGAGCAAAAATACAGTCAAAAAAGGAAATATTATGAAATTTAAAATGTAAATTATTCCTGTGATCAAATCTGAATTTTACTCTGGTTTTCATTCAGAGTCACATGATCCTTCAGAAATCATTCTAATATGCTGATTCACTGCTCAAGAAACATTTCTGATTATTATCAATGTTTAAAACAGTTGTGCTTCATATTTTTGTGATAACTGTGATACATTTTTATTCAGGATTCTTTGTTCAAAACTTATTTGCTGAATAAAAGTATTAGAACTTGCTGATTAAAAGTAATAATTCCTTTCAAACTTACTTACCGACCCCAAACTTTTAAATGGTAATGTATGAATATTAATATTATATACAGATTCTGAACAGTGAACATGGCCTATGGGAGATTTTAATCTCCAAGCATTAATCTTATAAAACAATAAATAATAGAAAGCACATGTAAGGTTGAAATTATTAATGAAGTTTAAATTCATTTCTACCTTAAAGTTGCCATGTGTAATTTCTGTCCCACTAAAACTCTTCAGTGGTTAACCTCTCGCTAAGCACGGGTAATTAACGACAAACTGATCACATGATGACCTGGATCTTCATCACAGCATCATGAGAATCAAACAAATGTTCAATATTCAGCACAGAATCAAGTTTGCTTTCAGCAGAGGGCTCTGAGCTTCAGCTTTGTTGGGGTCACTGAGGTCATTCTGTATAAAATGAATCATCGTTTTTGTCCTCCACTTGAGCATGACATGCAAAAACTTCCAATATGCATGCAGGGGAAACAGTTTGGACCTTGTGAACACACAATCATGTGGCAGAGAAACTAGCAAACACACACACACACACACAGGAAGGTGAATGGAGGAGACACAGGAAGACTATTGGCAAGATTAATTCTCTCTCTTTCTCTCTATTCCCATCATGAGATAGTGACCAGACTGACTAAGTATTTTTAATCGCAAAACAACAGGAAATGGACTAGATAAGAGAATGACATACACATATTTATTTGGCAGACATAAAACATCCAAGTTCATGCATTTCTATTTTTACTGAATCCCATGAGCACCTTAAGCACCATAATCACAAAGACACATTGAATACCCTTAAAACACCCTAAAAAGTGAATGAACTCCCTGGCAACCACTCACAACTGTTTGCATATAATATACAGTACATGTTAATTATTAGGGATGTCCCCGAAGCCTAATTCCGAATTCGGAAAGGCACGGAAAATGAGTAACGTATTCTACGGAGGCCCTAAAGTGACATAGTTAGGCTAGCTGCGGGAGTCGTGTACATCAGATTTCATTTATCATGTGAAGATAGTAAGGAGAGATGACTGACAGGACGATGGCAACAGATCCTGAGAGTCAAATAACAGAGCATTTCATGAGAAACTAACTATAGTACAGAACTCTTGATCCTAATACATCTACAGTGTGTGTTTATGTGGCCCTGGTAAACCCAACGTTATGGGAATAAAATGATATTTTCAATATATCATTGAAAACAATTTATACTAAGTGATTTTTTTTTTTTTTTGAAAATGTAAAAATGCATAAAGTTTTCTTTCTGGTGGTTTAGGGGTAGGGTTAGGGGACAGAAAATACGATTTGTACAGTATAAAAATCATTATGTCTATGGAGAGTCCTCTAAAAACCACATATACAAGTATGTGTGTGTGTGTGAGTGTGCGTCTCAGAAACACACAGATAACACTCACTGTGTCTGGGAGATGGAAAAATTTACTCAACACAAGATCAGCGCTATAAACACAAGCAAACTTCTCGCTCTCCTTCTCATTTCTCAAACATCTACATAATGTGTGTATAAAAATATATGTATTTTTTTCCTGACTTTTGTCAACTCAGTGTTGCATAGTAATTTAAAATTTTCACGGTTTCCACAAAAACATGAAGCTTTTCTTAACATTGATAATAATCAGAAATGTTTCTTGATTATCAAATCCTCATATTAGAATGATTTCTGAAGGATCATGTGACACTGAAGACTGGAGTAATGATGCTAAAAATTAAGCTTTGATCACAGGAATATAATAATTTTCACAATATTACTATTTCTACTGTATTTATGATCAAATAAATGCAGCCTTCAAGAGCAGACATTTTTTTTTTAATCTTACTGTACCAACACCAAATGATACAGAATATACAGGAAGGGTCTCTAGATGGTGTAGTTTTGACATTTACCAGCAGGGGCAAATTGAGCCATGCTAACCAGCTAAACCTTTAACCAGATGGAATCACATGACTCATCACTCGACTATCACTGTTAATGAACTGATAAGTGATAATGTAACCTATTAAGCTTTATATAATGTAAAGAACATTACTTAACATTAAAGTATTAAAAGTATTACTTTTTATAGGATTCTTTGCTGAATTTAAAGTTCTAAAGAACAGTATTTATTTGAAATAGAATTTTTTTGTACGTTACAAATGTCTTTACTGTCATTTTTGATCAAACAAAGCACTCACGTCGCTTCATAAAACTGAGGTTAAACCACTGGAGTTACATTACTTTAATGATGTCTTTACTACCTTTCTGGGGCTTGAAAGTGGTAGTTGCGTAGATGGAAGGACAGAGAGCTCTCAGATTTCATTAAAAAGATCTTCACTTGTGTTCTGAACATGACTGAAAGTCTTACAGGTTTGTAACGACGTGAGGGTGAGTGATTTATGACAGAATGATCATTTTTGGGTGAACTAACCCTTTAATTTCTTTAAAAATCTTTAAAAGTCTTAACATTATTAACACTAATAGGGTCACAACTAGTAAAATACGTTTTCCACAAAGCAACATTTGCACTCAGACCAGAAATGATTTGAGTTCCTTTACAAAACTTAACTGTGCATATCCAAAGCACATCTGGAGCGAGTGAAACGTCTCATGTTTACTGCGGTTCTGTGGATTTTGAACCAAGAAAGGTTTCGAATGTTCTAGGATGCCTAGAATGTTCCATAAAATATAAAACCACATCAGACCGTAATGATGGAGAAATTACTCGTATGCGCTACCACTTTAGATGAATCCATGAAAATCTGACCTTAAAAAACCTGAAAAAGGTGTCAATCACTGATTTAAATCGCACCGTGATGTCATTGTTCAATGGAGCACAGCTTTACAGTGGCATTAGATTCTGACACATTTGAGTAGTTTTGGAAGCGTGTCAGGAAAATCTAAGATCTGTGAAGCAATAACTTCAGAGAGAGAAAGACTTGCATGCATAAGACAACAGTTAAATGTTCTTTCTGAAACTCAACCCTTATGTTCAAAGTGTACATAGCCCCTTTCACACAGCACGTTGATAATTGCCGTAAATTTGCTAGAGTGCCTTCTGTGTGAACGCAAACACGTCCCGGGATCAATGCCGTAAGGGGTATTTTGTTGCTCTTAGAAGAAAGTTTGTGTTCGTCATCAACAAAGAAAGAACGAAAAAATGTCTGCAAAATATAATGAAGCCGAGACCAGGGAGCTCCTTACTATCAGCACTGAAGCTGAGATCATTCGCCAGCTTTGTAGAACGGTACGCGATGCGTTAGTGTACGACCGAATCCGGAAAAAAAGCTTGAGCGTGGTTACTCGAGATCGAAAGCGCAGATCATTAGTAAACTTCAGACGTTGCGTAAAAAAATCCACCAAGTGCACGACTACAATGGAAAGAGCGGTAGCGGAGGATTAGACTGGCCTTTCTACAACACATCTTGACGTCACGTGTCTTTATGGGATCTTTACGGGATGTGTGTGAACCCAGTCACAGATTCCGGAAAATCACTGGCAGTGTAAATTAACCAAAATCAAACGACACATTATCCGTGTATTTTCCGGAATCTCTGTGTGAAAGGGACTTGTGTGTGTTTTGAGGGGCAGCGGCATAGATTTTCCGCCCGTTTGCAACTCATAGCTAGGTGGTTCCTATGGTATTCTGATCAGTTGTTAGCATGTTGCTATGATATTACAAAGGTGCGTCCCAAATTCGGGCACTTATGCATTATTCTATGCCGATTTGTAGTTTAAATAGTGAGAGTAGTGATTACACTGAAAATTCCAAAAAGAAAAAGTACATTTTAAATACCCGGACGATGCACTTAATTAACTTAATTAAATTAGTGACTCGGGACATCATTCACGAATCACTACCCTCCTTCTCATTCATTTTTTTAAATTAGACTTCAACCTTCTTAGTATTCCTCAATCAATTCATTATAAACAATACAACATGAAAAAATGTATACAATTATAAAAGAATGGCTGATTTCCCATTCATTTTTTGTAAAAATGTATTAGGGTCGCTAACGACCCATGGTGTGTTACAGTGTAAGTATATTTTTTCTGCACAACAATAATTGAATCTTTGATGACTGAATAATTGCATTTCACCTTTATTCCACAAGGTGTCAGTGTCTGATACACAATGATGAAGTGACGTTTCACTCATAGTTATCGCAGGCAGAAAACAAAAGAATAGGAAGTATCATCAGCAAAACTTGGAATGGCTCAGCGATTTACTGCAGAGCAAATACTGAATGCAATCAGATATTACTATCACTGACACTTGATGGTGGATCTGGTGAAAAAGCTGTCAGCGATCAAAATATTGATTTTGAAGATGTTAGTTTTGATAGTTTTGAGAATATGTTTGAGGTCACGAATATGAGTGTACTGAATGTACTGGGAAATGAGTTCTGATGAGGACAGTGATGACGGTACAAAACATCTGCTCAAACTGAACCCTTCCAAGCTACAAAAGTTAACAAACTATACTTTATTTTATTCTTCTGTAATTGTTACTCTAATATCAGGAGAGTTTTAAATTATCCCGACAGATTCATCCATGTTAGATATAGATCCGGGTCGCTAAAGACATGATTATGTAATAATGAAACATTCATGCATTTAAGGGTTAACTGAAAAAACGAATGCTGGACGCTTCATGCATTAACTATCGCAGCTTTAATTATGTAGCAGAGGGGGAGGGGCTTCAGACTCCGATGTTCAATGACAAAATAACCTTATAAAGTTCATACACTATATGGATAAGTACATAGTGTATAAGTACATAGTATATAGTGCGTAATATGGGATACAACTCGAGTGTATTGCTATCCTGTCACTAAGCTGAGGGTTTTAGGAGGCCGGTAGTGACAGTTTAATGATAGGTCAATCTGAGTGATTGACAGCTCCTCAACCAATAGCAGCCAATCAAGTGGGAGGAGTGCCCTGTGGGTGCACGGATGGTGATGACCATCTATATTACGACCTCACTTCTGCCGCATGCAGGAGGTCACTGTCCACCAACTGACCTTTGACCTGGACAGAGGTGTAATGAGAGGGAGGGCAGGGTTCATAGGGCTAACAGGTAAAATTGCAGGTATTCCGACCAGGTGCTTTGAGCTTCTTAAGTGGCTTAAGTAAACCATTATATTTTTTTTTCTTCTGTCTCTCTCTCTCTCTCTCTCTCTCTCTCTCTTTCAGTGGGCTGTTTGAAGTGCACTATAATGGTATGTATGGTTTGGTGGTTTGGTTAGACTGTGTGGTGTTCACTGGTTTCCACTAACTAGGGCAGCAATCAACGACTGACTGATTCAGCAAAAACCATTTAATCTGCCTGCAACATTCACAACACTTTTCATCGTTTTTGATTGTCTAATAAAGTTAAAAAGGCTTCTCTTTCAGCAAAGAGTGTGTAAAGTTTTTCCATGTTAAATGGCTCACGTTCACTGACTGAATCGCTGGCTGGTGTTCAGCATGTGCATTATTAGACACTGGAAACGATGACTCATCTGCTGCTGTACCACAACTCAATCGCACACACGATTCATGTACAAATGCATCCAATTCCATCAGTGCACGCAGGAACAACTGCACACTCAGAAGAGAGCAGCATATATCCCTTCCCGTGAAATCAAACACACATTTATTACAAAAGAGACACACATGTTAAAAGCATCAAAGAACATTCAAACTCAACTACAAATTCATCCAACCCCATAAAAGCAAAACAGAACAAAACTCCAGCACAACCCTGACAAATGAACTACCATGATACAATGACAGTATCAGATGGAAATACTATGGTGTTTGATAATCATGTTGCTACTATTCATGTACCATGGTTTTTTAAAATATATATACTATGCTACATGATATAATAATGCCTTTATGTTTAAAAACATGGTATTATCATAGTGTATTTCAAAACAAACACAGTATAAATATATGGCTTTATCATGGTAAATATCCAAAAAATCATGGTACACATAAAAAAAAAAACATGGTACTAACATAACATGGTACTGTGAACAAAAACAAGGTATTACAAGGGTAAAGTACAAATATATGGTTTTATCATGGTAAATGTCCAAAGAAATAATGGTATAACCACGGTACATGTAAAAAACAAAAACAAAAAAAACAAGGTTTTAACATGATACCATGTGCAAATTACAAGGTATTGCCAGGGTAACGTATCAATATATGCTATTATCATGGTAAATGTCCAAAAAGCATGGTATTGCTATTGTAAAAAAAGTTTCCCTACTGGGATTAATAAAGTTTTTCATTCATTCATTCAAATATAAAAGAGCAGTATTACCATGGTACCAAGTATAAAAATACAGTATTATCATGGTACATGTACAAAAAAGTACAGTATTATCATGGTAAATGCAAAAAATGCATGGCATTATCATGGTACATATAAAAACAGTATTACCATAGTACCATGTACAAAAACAAATGGTATTACCATGGTAAATGCCCAAAAAGCATGGTATAATCAGGGTACATGTAGAAGCCAGAACTACCATGGTATCATGCACAAAAAAACAGGGTAATTTACAAAACAAGATACCCAAAAATTATTTGAAATTATTATTTTGAATTATTTAAAAAACAAGGCAGCACCATGGTACTGTAATTTTTCATTTAACTCTAATAAAATTGCATTTTATGCTTATATTCTGTTGCATAATACCCGCAATTCATAAATGCAGAAAACCATAAAACAGCTCATCAGTTTCATTAAAATGACTTCAGTCACATGACACGACATACTATTGTATAGTATCGCCAGATTATTACAACTCTGGAACAAAAGCCTCTCTGTCCTGCGCTGAAGCATGAGTGAAGTGTGTGTGTGTTTAATTCTTTCTGGAGAAAGTTGAACGTTTCTGTGGTTTTTGTGGCCAGTTCATAATGTGATACTGCTACTGCAGAGAGAGAGAGAGAGAGAGAGAGAGAGAGAGAGAGAGAGAGAGAGAGAGAGAGAGAGAGAGAGAGAGAGAGAGAGAGAGAGAGAGAGAGAGAGAGACAGACAGAGAGAGAGAGAGAGAGACTATTTTATATTCTCAGTATGAGGCCAGTGGAAGGAATGTCAGCTTTCCGCACACCACTCCAGAATCCTAAAGTTCTTCTCACATGTCTGGACCTGCAGGGTTCCCTAAACATTTCATGAATAACCCACTGAACAATATTAATCACTCATTACCAACTCCACATATCGGTAACCCAAGATAACCTGCAAGTATTCACAGAACAAAAAAGTGTTCAATAGCATGAGCATTTTCCAGGTGTGCAGGGTCAAAAAGGAGCTGGTGATGTCATTGAACTGCATACTGGATCTTCATGTTGAACAGAACAAAACTCACTCGCTATAGTTCTTTTGCATGTTATGTGCACAAGGTGCAAGACATACTTTTACTGTCCTCCTCACTGTAAGTGAAAATGTTGTACTAAGTGACAAAAATATAGGCAATGAGATCATAGATAATATAAAATAAAATAAAAACATTCATGTGATGGTCACCTCTAGGAAGTAAACTAAAATAAATAGGGTAAATATGATGATCACCTCAAGGATGTAAAAAAAGAAAAAGGAAAAAAAGGAAAGAAAAGAAAATACACATGATGATCATCACCTCCAGGAAGTAGCCTAAAAATAAAGTAAAATAAGATTTATGGACCACCTCATTGGTCCAGAAATAATAGGCTATTTGCTGTACACACACATGGAAGTGTTTGATTGATTGAGATGCACATTATAGTAAAGCTTTGTAAAACACACACACACACACACACACAGAGAGAGAGACATGAGAGAGTCAAGCACGTAACCTTTAGCATACTGCTCAAATGAAGCATTACAGGACCAACTGCTGCCCTCAAGTGATTCCTCATCCACAGGATAATGAAAACCTTATGAAAACTCAAAGAAGCTTTGAAACCTCATGTGTACTGACCCGTACAAACATTTACCATGGTTTCTTTTAAAATACCATAATTACTACAGTTATTGTTTCTACAATTGTGGTAAACTGGTATTTGTGACTACTGGCATATGAAAATATACAAAACAACAGGCATATTCTGAAAGCATCTTACCCTGTTTGCAAGAGATCCCTTATCTTGCAATAACAATAGTGCAGTAACTACAGTATTTTAACAGAAACTATGACTATAATGGTACATTTTACTGAGAAAACAAAAGAATTGTGGGTCATTTTTTGGACGAGGGATCCAGGCATCTGATGTTTTGAAGTGATGTGAACATCTGTGGCATTTCTGAGGCATATGAATGAACGTTTTTCATCTGTTTGTCACACAAAAAGTCTCTTCTTTCCATGAGATGCAAAGATAGATCTGCAGTCACTCACATAAAAAGCAAGAGGGAGCATGTGTGTTGGTCATAAACCCCGGGAAATCCCATAATTCCCTGTTTCAGGGTCATGAATGTGGCATGTGAGATATGAGGGCTCTTAATTGCCACAAAAGAGCAATTGCCCCCCCCCCCCCCCCACCACACACACACACACACACACAAGCAAAATACATAATCATACTCAATGCCAGATGTTTACAGAGACAAAAATGATAGGAAGTCACTCATTGTCAGATTGTTGGTGATTTTAGAAACAGTATTTGATGACAATGCAACAAACCTGATCAGAGTTTAACTTTGCAAATGCAACTCGATGACACACTATCAATATGTTTATAAATTTCAAAATGAAACATGGAAAACTGTTTCAGAAACTGTTCCCATTCTGAGCCTGTCTGATTCATATGATTTCTGTTATAAACACCTATTTGTGAACATATTTTCAATTGACAACATCACATAACAAAAAAAAATTATTACATTTTTGTCTTGCTTTTCATACATTTTCCAACATTTCTAAACATCATTAAAACAAGATTAATTTAGTTTAGAAGCTAATCTGTGTAGGACATTATGATGATATTCAGAGAACATCTATGAATTAAGTGTGTTTTTCTTGCCCCACTGACAAATTGAAGCATAAATCTTAAGAAAATTAAAAGAGATTTATGATTAATACAAGAAAAAGATTGTCAACAGTGCAAATAATAAAAATTATATTATATTATATTATATTATATTATATTATATTATATTATATTATATTATATTATATTATATTATATTATATTACATTATCTTATATTATATTACATAACATTATATATTACATTATATTACAAACTATATACATTTAACATAATTAACATATATATATTTTTTTTATGAAATGGAACTTTTTTTTTTGCAGTGTAAGTCATCTGGCAGTAAGAATGAAAGAAGAAACCTTGAAAAAAAATAGATTGACATATCTCATCCTCTCTTTCGAAAAAGCTCTGCAATCACACACAATCATCACACACATGCATAAACAGAACCATAAATGCATAAATCTACAAAAAAAAGGGGTCAGGTCAGTAGGTCTGCAGGGGCATAACTGCGTAAAGCGCAGAATATGTAGATAAACAAACCATTTTGTGATCAGTGTGAATTCGCAGCACGTTTTGCAACCCCCCATACTGACATTCGCACTCGTTTCCTCACTGAGAGGACCATGTATTTTTCTTCTGTCTTAATGAAACAGTATTTTATTCTTCTGCTGTTCCACAGCAAGGGGAGGGGAAAAACATCTGGAAGGCATTTTTCCTTTTTTCCCCCCTCTTTTTTCATTCTTTTTCTCTGGGATCAGCAGACAGCACAATGACGGCTATAGCTTCCAGATGTGAGAACACAAACTCTCGCTCTCACTCGCTCTGATTTCTCCAATCCTAAACGCCAAGTAATAAAAGAAAACCATCTACGCTGGCCCATCTGTGGCTTTTTGCTCCAGATACACACATACCCCATGATGCTCTGAGGTGCTCTAGTCATGCTGACACCGAGTTAGCAGCTCGAGCGCAGGTATGAAGGGAATGTTATTTCAGAGGAAGTGTGTGCACATGTGTGAGCTTCATGACAGCCCAAGGGAACCTCAGGCCGTTGTAGGGGTGCTTAGAACTCTAGAGAAGCCAGACACACACACACACACACACACACACACACACTGACCGCAATTAATCACAACAAAGCCTTAGCAAAGCCCAAACATGGCATCCGTTTAAAAGCTCTGTGAAAGAGTCCATTCATACAGAACAGAGCAGACAGAAATACAATACTCGAAAACTTCAACTTTCAAACTCTGGGAACCAGAGATATCTGAACACACACACGCGCATGCATGGCAAACAACAGTGTGTGTGTGTGTGTGTGTGTGTGTGTGTGTGTGTGTGTGTGTGTGTGTGTGTGTGTGTGTGTGTGTGTGTGTGTGTGTGTGTGTGTGTGTGTGTGTGTGTGTGTGTGTGTGTGTGTGTGTGTGTGTGTGTGTGTGTGTGTGTTTGTGTGTGTGTGTGTGTGTGTGTGTGTGTGTGTGTGCGTGTGTGTGTGCAGCAGGGGTGGCAGGCTATATCAAGACCAGGTGTAATCCGAAAGACTAAAACCCTGTCTACTCCCCACTATACTGATGCAACTAGATTCACTTTCTGAAGATGTGAGCAGAAACCCATGCAGAACTCTTCACTGCAGCACTATAAAGCTGCTAAAGTTGTTCTGAGTGGTTTAAGAGGTTTAAGAATGTTCCTTTGGGCTTTCTATGGTGTTCTGTGTTTGCTATGGAGTCACTATGCAGTTGCAAAATGCTATGAGGGGTTTTAGAATGTTGCTATGGGGTTTCTATGGTGATCAATGTGGCTGCTAGGGAGTTGCTATGCAGTGATAATGTTGCTGTGTGGTTGCTAGGGAGTTGCTATGCAGTTGTTGAGGTATTTTGAGAAGGTGTTCTGGGTGGTTTCTACTAGGTTGTTGCCAAGTCAAAAGAGCCCCCTCGCAAGTCTCTATCTATGATATTCTGGTCTATAGATATGGTCCTTCAAACTCTATAGAATTTTTTTCGACCATTTAATTATCACATAAATGCAGCCTTGGTGAGCATTAGATACTTCTTTCAAAGACATAAAAAATTCATACCAACCTCAAACATTTGAATGGTAGTGTATGAGTAATAATAATAGTTATGCTTGATTTAGCAAGCACATTAACCAACTTTGACACACTTTAAGTATAAAATTGACAAACAGTTTTAAGTCATTTCTCACATCAAAACAGTGTGAAATGGATCCCACTCAAAGAGATGTGTTTTCCAGACGCTTTGTCTCAGGATGGGGCACTGTAAACCTCTGGGGTGGTCATAATATGAAGAGCACCACCCACAGTATGCCACCTTTAACCTCTGACCGGTGACCTCATCTCCTGTAGGTCTGCTGTCTTTAACTACTATAACTCACATTCCTTTCTCCCCTCAATCACTTGGTTTTTTTTTCACTTTCTTACTCTGATCCTTTCTCTCTGAAACATGCACAGTCCTGAACACTTCTCAACCTCCTTTCTCACTAGAAGATTCATTTTAGCAGTTCAGGCCATTTGATTCAATGAACTGCTTCAGAAAACGATTCAATGATTCTTTTGAGTCATCACTCAAGTGAAATAAATATTTTCTTAAATACCGCAGTTAATCATTATTGTTCAATTAAGTTGTTTCAAATATTGCATTGTAGCTTTGTGAACCAATTTAACTACGGTAATCTGATATATTTATATTTATATTAAATATACATATCTTATATTGTAATTCACTTAAATATAAAAAAACATAATTTGCTATCTTGTCTGCAGTATGTCTGATATTGCATATATATATATATATATATATATATATATATATATATATATAAACACTAGTTCAAAATAATGATCCATGAGAAACTTTATATGTGAACCCAAGAGACGTGGATCAGGGTTTGGTCCTCATGTCTGAAAGAGGTAATATCTGGTTTTTATAGTGTGTGAACTGAGACATTGAAGGTTTCACCAACTATCACCCTCCCAAATGTGGCTTTAGATTGAAGGGAGACTTGAAACACTTTCAATCATAAAACAATGCAACTCCAAAACACACGCTATAAAGCCAAAACCA
Source organism: Scardinius erythrophthalmus (assembly GCF_964197995.2). NCBI lineage: Eukaryota > Metazoa > Chordata > Actinopteri > Cypriniformes > Leuciscidae > Scardinius > Scardinius erythrophthalmus. The sequence goes on along the minus strand of NC_138237.1, from coordinate 9,018,520 downwards.
CACAAACCGTGAGGGGAAAAAAACTTTCATTTCTACACTTGGACACAAAAACAGCACTGTCTAATACAGTACAAAACGTACAACATTTCTGTCCTGAGAACCCAGAGCTGGACCTCCTAAACATCGAAGCCAAGTACAGGGCCGAGAGCTGGTCTGGTCTTACGTAATACACAAAATCATGAATGCTGACTTGGTAACTACTGGACTATCATCTATTCACATACTTCTACTATCAATTTGCATACTCATACTAACCTTGAAAAATACATACTGTGTTCGCAAAGTAAAAGTTTGTGCTTTTGAGTATGAGGCAAGCTAGCACAGCAGACAGACATACTACAAAGTCATAAATTACAGTATGAATCGATACAAATCAAATCTTGTGCGGTTGTGGCCAGTTAGTCCAAAAAGCATACAGTATATATGCTTCAAACTGGATGTAGTATGTCATCTGGGTACCTGATTGCCAGCATAAACTATGACTTTTTTTATGGCATGCAATAATCCTAATCTATAGTTTGTGAAAATATGCATAAAAAATCCATAAATCCAAAAATCCATAGTAAATGGGTCAATGATGTGACGCTAATTTTTTTGTGTCCATATGGTTTAATTAAATTTAATAGGGTTAAAATTTCAAAATAAAATGGCAAATGACTAGCATACATTCTCTTTTTTGAAGACCAATTCTAAAATTTCTGGTTTTAATTCATTTTGAGAGAATATTTGGGGGATGATTGCAAAAATGTCTATGTGGTGTAACCTTCAAAACTTTGTACCAAATAATTTATCTTGTTTAAAAAAGGTGAAATTCTCAATAAAACACAATATCAGCTAGTTTGGCATAATCTAACATTAGAACTATTTAACAGTAAATAAAAGTAAATGGAACACCATTGTTCTGAATGTTATAATTAATTTGGGGAATCATGTGAGTCAAGTCAAATTCCTGAAGTGTCAAGGTGGTGTAACCACCATTCAAGGAGTCATTTTGTTAATATTGTGTAAGAAGACCATGTGACAGGAAATTATATCACAGAGACGTACCCCCGGTGAAACTAACTGCTGAATGCAAATGTTATTAACTCTCTTTAAAATGTGAGATAATTTGACAATTTTAGGGTATGGTCAGGTATTCTTAAGTATATGTCAAATGGTATGACCCTATAATAAAAATTATATTATATTAACTTATTATATTAACTTAAAAAAATTGCATTTTAAATATTACCACCAAGGCCACATGATTACATAGGTGTCCATGATAATGCCTGTCAAATTTGATTTTAAACTGAAACCGGTTACACCTATTGACTCTTATTACAAGCCTTTCTGTTAGGGGCCAATTTAGTCAAATATCACTAGTTTATGATGCTGATTAAAAATGTAATATAAACTAATCTACTATTTGGAACTCTTTTCAAGTGTTCAATGTAACCAATGTAACCTCATTGGTTCTTGTCGAAGCTCAAACGTGCGAGGATGAACCTCATTGGTTCTTGCTGAAGCTCAAATGTGCTGCGTAATACGAGAATGATCCTCATTGGTTCTTGTAGAAGCTCAAACGTGCTGCGTAACATGAGAATGAACCTCATTGGTTCTTGCTGAAGCTTAAATGTGCTGCGTAACACGAGAATGAACCTCATTGGTTCTTGCAGAAGCTCAAACGCGCTGCGTAACACGAGAACGAACCTCATTGGTTCTTGCTGAAGCTCAAACGTGCTGCGTAACACAAGAATGAACCTCATTGGTTCTTGTGGAAGCTCAAATGTGCTGCATAACACGAGAATGAACCTCATTGGTTCTTGCTGAAGCTCAAACGTGCTGCGTAACACGAGAATGAACCTGATTGGTTCTTGCTGAAGCTTAAACATGCTGCGTAACACGAGAATGAACCTCATTGGTTCTTGTGGAAACTCAAATGTGCTGCATAACACGAGAATGAACCTCATTGGTTCTTGCTGAAGCTCAAACGTGCTGCGTAACACGAGAATGAACCTGATTGGTTCTTGCTGAAGCTTAAACATGCTGCGTAACACGAGAATGAACCTCATTGGTTCTTGCTGAAGCTTAAACGTGCTGTATGACACGATAATGAACCTCACTGGTTCTTGCTGAACCTCAAACGTGCTGAGTAACACGATAATGAACCTCAGTAGTTCTTGCTGAAGCTCAAACATGCTGTGTAACACGAGAATGAACCTCATTAGCTATTTTCAGTTTTTTTCAGCATTGACAAAAATAAAACCACTTCTGCTGAACTTGTTGACAGTCATGCTTGATTTTCAGTCACAATTTCTTCAACAAACAAAGGCCTTTGACTCTAGAAGCAACATGGTCAGGTGGTGTAACTGTTTTTTGTCAAATGGTGTAACCAGTATTTTTCATAAAAAATATAATTATATACAGGAAAATGAATGTGGAATAAAATGTAATAATCTAGTTTAGTGTAATAACATGGTTTTTAACCATTTTTACATAATTTGTCAGATTATTTAGAAAACAGAGGTGTTTTCAGCATATGCCAAATATTGCAAAAATTACATTTAGAGATAACTCTAATAAAATCTATTTTTGTGTGATATATTAAAATGTATTTCATTACATATAGTATTTATTTCTATATGTACACTTACATGCCATCTAGGTGGATAAAATATTTAATATTTTTCATTCTTTGGCAGTTACACCATTTGACACAATCGTAAAAAATGGTGCAAATGTAATTTTTAATACATAAAATCAACATAAATACACTATGTACATTTTAACATATCTGATATATGCTTTTAAAACCAGTTTTTCGAATTGCTCATCTTGACAAACCTTATTTGTCACTGACAAAAATACTGAAATCCAGTCACATTGGACATACTATTTCCAGCATACTATTTTAAAATGCACTTATCTTAATATTGCAAGCTATGTAAGATAAATAGTGTGTGAACAGATGCATACTTCAAAACTCCATCGTCAATACTATGCCATCCAATCACTTTTGACATACTATGAATTCACAGCATAACATGATTTGCATGTGCTAATCCTAATCTTGAATACTGTACAAGATAGAGAGTGTAAAAAGCACAAACTAATCTATAACTTGCATACTATGTATGATGTATAGTATGCATAAAGATGCATACTATAAAAATTCCACTGTGAATAGTACACCATCCATGCACCTTCAAAATACAATAGTTTGAGATGCACTAATCTTAACCTAGCATTCTATATAAAATAGATCGTTTTTGAAACAGAAATATACTTCAAAAATCTATTGTAAATACTATGCAATCCAGTCAATTTTGACATACTATGATTTGAGATGCATTAATCTTAATATTGCAGGCTATATACGATTGATGATATGTCAACAGATGCATACTTGCACACACTGACATCCAGTCACTATTGACATACTATTTCCTGCATGCTTTAGGGTGATTACTCTTAATCTTGCATACTATTGAATAAGGAGAGTATGACACTCTGATTTGGAACATACTCATTTTAATCTTGCATACCGCACAGGATAGTTTGTATGCAAAAAAAGGAATTCTGGGAGTTTGATTAGGAGGGAAACCCTTCATCCTTTTCCTGTTGGAACTGGACAGGTACCTTATAATAGCCAGAGGAAGACACCACTTAACACGTCTGTTAATGGAACCGATAGAGCCAAAGGCAACACGAATTTGATTTCTTCACGAGTCATGACGTTCCTCTCTATGATTCTTACTAAATCAATCGCTGAATGAAGACAGCTGAAATGGACAGCTTGTTTGCATTATACTAGAAACATTTTTGAAAGGCTCCAAGGGTGTGAAATTTTGGCTCCAAACATTCCAGAGTTTCTCCTCTGAAGGCTTTAAGGGTCTCCAGAACACAACAACAAGAGTAACCAAAACCAGAAACAACACAATAAACAATCGTTACAACATGCCATTTGTTAAAAGGCATTCGTGTACTCTCAAAAGTGGAGCACACCCAACAGGCTGAATGAGCGAGGCCGGTCCGCCGAGAGTGTTCGTAAAAATCTCATAAAACAGCACTAGTGTGAGTAATAAAGCAGAATAGCCTTGCACAGGAAGTGCAGCAGCATCACCATTGGCCATTTTTGCCTTTACAAGCTTCTGTCTACTCTGACGTAAGAGCTCCCTGTATCCCACAATGCACTGCCAGTCCCACCATAAACTTTATGACAGCACGTCACTCTATACCAGCAGATTTGATTAGCCCCGCCCACTGCATGACATCACCGTCGTGGAAGCAGTGAGTGTTGCTAAATGACTCAGCTTCACAGCTCAAAAAAAAGTGCATCCTTGAAAACTTGTGAGTCTGGCTGCGGATCAAATCCACCATCTTTTCTGCATTACCCCGCTACACGTGTACACTAAGAAATTGGAAGCATACAGTAATGTAAATACTGTGCAGTAATGTACAGTAAAGTCTATAGTATACACTACAGGGATCGCATCTGAATTTAGCCTAATGCATTCTAGATTGCGAATGAAACCAAATAACTAATGCATTTCAATCCAATTTGACACTGAGCATCTTTGTAGCAGATGCTCTGTGACAGATGTCTCTAATACAGTCAAGTCAATGAATCACTCTAATTAATTCAGCTTTGACTCATGCAGGCAAAAGAGATTGAGTTGAAAAGTTTTCACTGCTCAACAATTTGGATACACGAATGGTTGGAAATGAATGGTTCTCAAGTAGAGCAAAGAATCATTTCTGACTGTGTTAACTGGTTTACACACCTTTTTACCAATAAATGTCATTATGTTTACAAAGAGACATGTCTGTGAAATATTTCAGAAAAATGCACTATTTTGATTTCTATTACTTTTCCGGGTCTATAAAATAACCCTAACCTTAACCCTAACCCTAGTTCCTCCATGACTGTGGAAAACTTCAGATTCTTTAAAGCACCAGTACATGGTGGTTTTCTAAAGAACTGGAGAATAAAAAGTTCTTTGGGAAGTTAAAGTCAAACTATGAAACTGTTTAAGGTTCTATTTGGAATCTTGATTTAAGCATGTAAGCATGTTCTTGAGAAGTTCCTCGACCAAAATGTTCTTGTTATAATTAAAACAGCTCAATAATTCCATCAGTATAATGAGCAGCCAAGTGGCCATGACCAGACACGAATCTGATCACACATGCAGAGCAGAATTTCCAACCCCGCTCTCTCGATCCCTCCCCCTTTTTCTCGCCCTCCCTCCAGCCTGGAGAAAGAGAGAGCGAGAGAGGGGTACTCCCTGGGACAGGCTGGAGAAACCAGGAGGATGAGAATGAGAGATCATATCCTGTCTGCTTTGGCTCCGTCATTACTGTACAAACCACAGATTCGTGTTCACAACTAGTAAACTCCACACTATCAGTGTGATATACAGAGCTTTATAATGACGGAACACTAAAACCAGATTAAACAACTGATCAAACCATTGAAAGTTGGCTTTTTATATGCTAAAAAAGCATACATATTGCATGGAAAATATTGATTAAACAACTAATAATCTCTCAATGTTTAACAAATGGCATATTGCTGATCATTTCAAAATGCATGTGACTTGATGAATGCATATAAATATCTCTACACTAACTGTTCTACATAGTCTGCTGGGTAATTCCTTCTATAAGTGGTTTACAAGATAATTGCGAGCTTCACCTCGAGCATCTCTGATCTACTAGAGAAGACACGCAGCGACTCCACCCTGACCCACTGATGTTCTGCATTACAGACCATCTACCAGGAACCAAGACAGACTAACGTGCGTTTATTTGCATTTATCTATTATTTTCATCTGTCTTTCGCCGAACAAAAGGAGAGCCAGAGTGATGGGTTCGTTTTTATGACCCTATGGAAAAACATAAACTCTCTGTCGCTCTCTCTCCTGGTGTGTTTCTCATCCTGCATATTTTTCCAATTACGTTCTGCAGTTAGCGCGCCTGCTGAAGGAAAACTACTTTCTGCCAGATCCCCTAAAAAGCATCTGGAACATCTTCCAAAAAGTCTACAAAGACCATTCAAGGTTGCATGGTCTGATACCAAAAAGGGTCCTGATGTCGTACTCCCCTAAAGATAAAGCTTCTCCAATGGTTCTTTGAAGTCTCTGAGATTCGGCAAAGAAATCAAAACACTGCATAGGGTTTAGGTAGATCAGCATATTGGTTTTACGGGGTTCTGGTGAAGCATCACATGAATGGTTTTCAGACCTTGGTTCTCCTTGTGACTTTGATTCCTACTGGAATGTTTATTTTTAAGGGTGTAGGAGAGTGTAAGTTTCTTGAAAACTATGCCATCTGTGCTGCTTTACAGATGCCAGAAAACAATATTCTGAAGTCAAGAATCTAAAATGCAAAAAAAAAAAAGGACCACTAAAGAGCCTATTCACGCACATGGAATCCTGGAATCCAGATTTCTACTATGAGGTCTTTGTTTGCTAATTTGCATAAGAATTGTTGAGTGTTGCAGCGTAAAGGAGTTTGATGCAACAATAAGATGGTGCATCACGATTTCCTCACGCATCTGTTGCCTTGCACGGGAAAACTTCCCTCATTCCGTTATTCGTTTCTGCTCTAATGCTGACGCACAAAAAAAAAGTGCAAAACAAAAGTCACAGAACCTGAACTTCGGACGCGAAAATCTCACTCTAGGGCCCCCCTTCCCATCCCCTCCTCCGGTCATTCCAGTCCCGGGACGGCGGACTGACCGTGGAATGCGCTCGCGCAACAGAACCGCAGCCCCGGGTGAGCGCGGCCCGCGGCACAAAGTAACAGTTTGGGAACAGCTGATTCGCCGCTTACCTGCGCTGACTCGTGAGGTGACAAACATCAGGAATACTAGGAGTACCGACAGTCGCACCTCCTTAAACCTCCGCTTTACTTTCCATCTGATAGGTGTATCCATGACCACCTGCGTCCGTCCTGACGCGTAGAGTTTAATGATATTATTATGACAACTGCTTGATATCAGGACAGTAACCCAACAGCCCCGGAGAGAGAAAGCGCGAGAGCTCAAAGCCTCTCATGCAGCCATACGTTAATAAAGTCCTGCAGGAAAATTCAGAGGATGGATAGATGGATGGATGGGGCACCTCTCTCCCTTCTTTTCCCTTCTGTTCTTTCCTTCCCCTCAGTGCGCTGCAGTGATGCCCTCGTCACTGAAACTTCGCGGAGCCAAAGTGGGAAAAAACTTCATTCACACAGACTGTCAGTCACACGGCGAGCAGCCAATCAGAGAGCAGTACAAAAAATGCTCGGTTTCTGATTGGTTATTACTATGGGTAGGCGGGAAGTTTACAGTGTGGGACTTCATTTACTCTCTCTCTCTCTTTTTGTCTGAAAGTTGTTAGTCCATTGCAGTGACTGCAGACTGTCTTTTAGTATTTTTTGACTTCTAATTTGATGGGTGTAGCAACAGAAAACATTTTAGGGCAATCATCCAGTTGAAGGATGGCTCTTGTTAAGGTAATATCCTAAATAATGAATAAAGAAATAATTCTTCTTTTGTCTAGTATCATAAAGGCTGTAAAAAATCATATTGAAATGAAAACATATAATATAAAATTAATTTTCGTGCGGAATGGTTTATTTGATATAATGACAATCTGACTGGACATTATCAATCAGAATACCAATAATAATTAGATACCAATCAGAATCCTCTAATCCTTATAATGGACCAATGTTAAGTACTTTTAATAACCACTGTGTATAAAATACATAAATAAACGTGCTTTGTCTTACCTTCTGTGAACTGTTCTAGCATAGGAACAGTACTGTGCATGCGGGAGCCAAGGGTTATTTCAAGTCGTTCCTAAAATTAAAGTTTGCAAACTATTTTAAGGCTGAAACGATTCAGGACCTCCTGACGTACGCGACAGCTGGAGCACACAAGGCCACAAGGGCGATGACCTTTTGACACGGGTCCGAATGTATCGAGGGGAAGGGAATCCTTTTCAGGTTTCACGTAAAACAAAATTAAGCCAGTTACTTCCCTTACAAATCAATATTTTTTTTTTGTTTAATGCATAAATATAGATAAAAGAGGTAGCCTACAGTATGCACAGTAAACTCAGTTGCATTCTCATGTGAGTAAGATGTGGAAAATTTATTTTTAGCTTGTTTTTTTTTAAATACTAACCACGTTAGATCTGTATTAAGTCAACAAAGTCAACGTGAAATGCCATTTGCAACTCATTTCACTTCCGTAATATGACTTATTGCAGTTCATAGGATATTAAAAATTTACATTCATGCATTTGACTTAGAAAAGAGGGGAATAAAGCAATTTGTCAAAAGGCCAATGATATTCCACAACTACAGTAGATTAGGAAGCAAGCTAGAGAAGAGGAGAAATATAGAGAAGAAAAGGAAGTTTGAGAATATGGGAAAATTCATTTGAAGTATGGGAATTTGGAAGTGTGAGGGAATTAATTTCGTCCTTTAGGAAATGATTGCATCATGAAAAGTGGGTGTTACATACCAGAATGAAGCAAAGTGTTTAAAGGATGAAAAAATGTAAGAGGGATTCATTGAAAAGGAAAGTCATTTTAGAGGCGGAGCAACTGATGAACGATTACGAAGACCAGAGCTTCTCTCAATGGCACTGACGAAGACTAACATTTTCTTTCTCTGGAATAATGTGCAGTTATGAATCATGGAATGTTATTAAGAATGTGAATAGGGTCAGATTTGATTTCATGCTGACTTAAAGTGCATGTTCCAGAGGAGACATCATAGTCTGGAACACAAAAGGCCTATTTCTCTATATTGGTCACAAATCTGTCTAAATCTGTGTTAGTGAGCACTTCTCCTTTGCCGAGATCATCTCCAGCTGAAGGCAGTGGTGGGCCGTCAGGGCCAGCAAGGCCTTCTCTGCTGGCCCAAACATATCAGAATCAATGACTTGCACTTTAATATCTTTTTCCATGAATGAGTATTAAATTATTCCCAATAGTCCATTCTCTTAATTTCGTAGCTTGAAGAGGCAGGCTAAATACACATTAATTGTGCAGATATTAACATAAATAAATACAGAATCTCTGTATTACATACATAATAAATATAGTCTCCAATGCCATCTCTCTCATGTTCATCCATCCTCGGGATGCTGCTGTTCTTCTTCGCGCAATTTACTTCTTCGCCCAAACTACTTCAGCGGACCTTTAAGTAACCAGGGTTAAGTAACCTTAACCAATGAAATTAGCTGCAGGGCGAGATTTCTGCTTAACTGGTTTGCGCCCAGTAACGTCTGCATTTTCACGTCCTTTGCTTGGATGGTCAGACAGAGCGCGTACTATTACTGGTAGTCAGAGGCTGAGCTACACTGAACAAACTTATAAACGCAACACTTTTGTTTTTGCCCCCATTTTTCATGAGCTGAACTAAAAGATCTAAGACTTTTTCTACAAAAGGCCTGTTTATAGCATCTTGATATGCCACACCTGTGAGGTGGATGGATCATCTCGGCAAAGGAGAAGTGCTCACTAACACAGATTTAGACAGATTTGTGAACAATATTTGAGAGAAATAGGCCTTTTAAGTACATAGAAAAAGTCTTAGATCTTTGAGTTCAGCTCATGAAAAATGGGGGCAAAAACAAAAGTGTTGCGGTTATAATTTTGTTCAGTGTAGCTAACCGCATCTGTATAGCGAACAGCATAAACTAAATATATTCCTGTAGATTTAATAGTTTTTCAACCCACAAACGTACCAGAAAAAAAAATCCCTTATTCAGCCATCCAGCTTAGCAGAGTCACAGAACTCTATTCGATCTGTCCGGGTAACAACAGAACTGACTGACGGTAATGAATGCCATGACTGATTTTGAAGGCAAAAGTCCCGCTGAGCTCATTGATTTCCTTCAAAAATCTGTGTGAGAGCATGGGGCAGCTGTACACATCGTCATGTTTTGTGGTGACTGTCCCTGTGTCCACCACTTCTGTCGAGTAGACAATCTCAGCCCTAAAGCGAATTAAAACCTATGCCAGAAATACAATGGGACAGCGCCAATTAGCCTCAATGGTGATAGAAAAGGTTTTTGGGACTGAAATGCACAGATAACCTGTACAACAGAGTAATTTAAGTCTTTGTGAGGAAAGAAATTAGGATGGATTTTGTGTAAAAGATAATCAGTAGTTTTGGTGAGTATAATGCTTTTTTGCCCCCGTTTTTCCCATGGTGAATATGATGTTCTATTGTAACTCAATACAAGAGTTAATATTGACAGGGACTATTGTAACCCTTGTAGGACAAGACAAGGGAGGCTCCATTTCTGAACTTATAATCGGAACTCAAGAACCACTGTACACTAACACACAAGCCGAACTCATTCGCTCATTTCTCTCTACCCGACCTTTTCCGAACTCACCGTATTAACCCAATAACTGCCGGTACAAAATAAAAACAGCAATTTCACAACAAATATAGACAGTCTGTGCACTGCTACACTATTAAACGTTATTAATTCAGGTAGGACACCACTGAAGGCCTAGGTGTGAAATGCACAGCCCGCCACTGCATCATACTGTAGTTCAGCTGAGGTTTACAGTACAGAATGACGTCTTCACAGGCTACCGGCTCGGAGAGCTCCAGGTTACACAGGTTGTATGGACTGATGTCTCACTCCACCTCAGGTTACGGGAACTCTCCTCAGAGGGAATGTGAAGAATGCAGCTTCTTTTGTGTAGGGTGTCCCTGAGCCAGCGGGGGGCAGACACTCCTGCACACGCCTGTAAAACACACACAAAGTCCAAAATTAAGACTCCCCAAGTGCCAGATGGGACTACAAATTGGCTTTAGGCAAATAAAGCATTCAGTTTGCAGTTACCTTTTTTAAAAATATTCTAACATTTCCATGAAATGTGAGTGATGCTCACCCATGTACAAGTCACCGCTTTGATGCAGGGCAGTTGTAGATGATTGCTAATGGGGTTCGGAGCATTTTATTAGGGGCCAAGCACCGAAGGTCCGTAGGCACATGTATCCGTTAGTGTTCTTTTTCTTTGTCTTCTTCTTCTTCCACTAATGAGTCTTTGGCAGCCCATAGAACAGTATGGTAAAAAGTTGTGAAATCTGGCACACTGATGTCTGAACATTAACCACATCAATTTTTTAATCTCTAACTCAATCCCTCTAGCTCCACCAACAGCCCAGATTTGCACTTGCATGAAAATTGAATGACTATTTTGGATTATAACTTCTAAACGGTTTAGCCACAAAATTGGTCTCTTTAGATTTGGAACAGCATCCCGAGTCAAACGATACCAAAGACTTATAGGCCTACATGAAGATGCTGCACTCATGGGAGAAAGTGCAACGCACAATATGGCGGAATAAGTCCCGCCTTCTAAATAAGAGCCAATCACCGATTGGTAAAGTAATCGCGTCACTACAGCTGCCGTTAGAAGCTCCGGCTCCTATAGAAACAGTCAGACGCGTGCTTCCACTGCGCATTAGCTTGGTCCAGCTGAAAAATTACTTTCTGTCATGATTCGAGAGTTAGATTTCATTGGTGATTTCAAATATGGAATTTATTCGTAAGCTTGGCGAGCAGTTTTGGAGAATTTGATGTTTCCCCATTCAAAGATATAGAAAATGCACTTGCATGCCCAAAAGGCATTTCAGAGATGGGTGAGTCATATTTCACTGAGTGAAATGACAAAAATGATTATTAATAGTTTTAGCAATAACTACATTGGTTTTTAGCAGTGCTGGGAAAAAATTAATCGCGATTAATCGCATTCAAAATAAAAGTTTGTGTTTGCATAATATACAGTGAGGAAAAAAAGTATTTGAACGCCCTGCTATTTTGCAAGTTCTCCCACTTAGAAATCATGGAGGGGTCTGAAATTGTCATCGTAGGTGTATGTCCACTGTGAGAGACATAATCTAAAAAAAAAAAAATCCAGAAATCACAATGTTTTATTTTTTAACTATTTATTTGTGTGATACAGCTGCAAATAAGTATTTGAACACCTGAGAAAATCAATGTTAATATTTGGTACAATAGCCTTTGTTTGCAATTACAGAGGTCAAATGTTTCCTGTAGTTTTTCACCAGGTTTGCACACACTGCAGGAGGGATTTTGGCCCACTCCTCAACACAGATCTTCTCTAGATCAGTCAGGTTTCTGGGCTGTCGCTGAGAAACACGGAGTTTGAGCTCCCTCCAAAGATTCTCTATTTGGTTTAGGTCTGGAGACTGGCTAGGCCACGCCAGAACCTTGATATGCTTCTTACAGAGCCACTCCTTGGTTATCCTGGCTGTGTGCTTCGGGTCATTAAGACCCAGCCTCGACCCATCTTCAATGCTCTAACTGAGGGAAGGAGGTTGTTCCCCAAAATCTCGCAATACATGGCCCCGGTCATCCTCTCCTTAATACAGTTCTATTTCTATTTTGGTCTCATCTGACCACATGACTTTCTCCCATGATCATCCAAATGTTCATTGGCAAACTTAAGACGGGCCTTGACATGTGCTGGTTTAAGCAGGGGAACCTTCCGTGCCATGCATGATTTCAAACCATGACGTCTTAGTGTATTACCAACAGTAACCTTGGAAACGGTGGTCCCAGCTCTTTTCAGGTCATTGACCAGCTCCTCCCATGTAGTTCTGGGCTGATTTCTCACCTTTCTTAGGATCATTGAGACCCCACAAGGTGAGATCTTGCATGTGGCCCCAGTCCGAGGGAGATTGACAGCCATGTTTAGCTTCTTCCATTTTCTAATGATTGCTCCAACAGTGGACCTTTTTTCACCAAGCTGCTTGGCAATCTCCCCATAGCCCTTTCCAGCCTTGTGGAGGTGTACAATTTTGTCTCTAGTGTCTTTGGACAACTCTTTGGTCTTGGCCATGTTAGTAGTTGGATTCTTACTGATTGTATGGGGTGGACAGGTGTCTTTATGCAGCTAACGACCTCAAACAGGTGCATCTAATTTAGGATAATAAATGGAGTGGAGGTGGACATTTTAAAGGCAGACTAACAGGTCTTTGAGGGTCAGAATTCTAGCTGATAGACAGGTGTTCAAATACTTATTTGCAGCTGTATCATACAAAAAAATAGTTAAAAAATCATATATTGTGATTTCTGGATTTTTTATTTAGATTATGTCTCTCACAGTGGACATGCACCTACGATGACAATTTCAGACCCCTCCATGATTTCCAAGTGGGAGAACTTGCAAAATAGCAGGGTGTTCAAATACTTATTTTCCTCACTGTATGTGTGTGTACTGTGTATAATTATTTTGTATATATAAATACACACATATGCATGTATTTATTTAAGAAATATTTGCATGTATATACTGTATATACATTTATACATAATTTATATTATATATAAATATAAATAATTTATATGTAAATAAATACAAATCTTAAATAAATACATGCATATGTGTGTATTTATATATACAAAATAATTATACACAGTACACACACATATATTATGCAAACACAAACTTTTATTTTGGATGCGATTAATCGCAATTAATTTTTTCCCAGCACTAGTTTTTAGCATGTTGTTATGCAGTTGCTAGGGTGTCCTAAGTGGTTGCTAGTTGTCTGCTTCTTTGCCTAAAAGGTCAAAACAGTCAATTCTCTCAATTCTCTATGATATTCTGGTCTCTCTATATATGACTCGAATCCCCTCCTACAAACTTGTTTTCGCACACAAAAAAATAAAAAATATGCAGAAATCAAAGAGAGACTAAAACACTATATTAATTTGTACAGTGTTAAGCTTTCATTTTGGAAATTGTTAAAGGAGAATGCTCATGAGTTACATATAGTATAAGGCTGAGTCCAAAGCATCACTGTCTAAACACACACAAGGCAAATATTAGTGTTTGGATTATGAGATATAGTACAGATTTCATGATTGCACTCTATGGCTCTTTTAACAGAGACGTCCTCTCTCTGTCTCTCTGTATTACATGCCGGGACACACCTGTACAAATTCCTTGGCTCGCATATGTTCATCAAAGCCTGGATCATTCAGCAGGAGTATGGATCTTCACACATACACAGGGAACATGCATACACACCACACACACATACACAGGATGAGCCACGTTTACAATACACAATGCACACACATTTCTGCACATCAAGACACATGCATTCGTCCCCAAGCCAGAAATCACTGCTGCCTGCTCATCCATCCATCATAATGCCTGAAATGAGAGATTGATGAACAGCTATCCACAGCTGCCCAAGCATGCACCGACACACAAGAGCGAACATCACACACACGTTTATCAACATATTAACACTAAAACACCTAACACAATCTCAGAGAATCAATCAGTCTGCTCATTATATTAATTTGGAATATAATGGGTATGGTATGGTATTTGTGGTATAATTTTGATGTCTGATTGCTAGTTTGAATCCTATTATTTATTCTTAAACAACAGAATAAAGGGTTAATTTAGGCAAATTGACAGTTTGTCAAGTCAAGTCACCTTTATTTATATAGCGCTTTTTACAATACAGATTGTTTCAAAGCAGCTTTACAGTGATAACAAGAAAATAATGCAACAAAGCTTGTTTCTAGAAAAAAAATAAGCTAGTTATTTTACTTCGTAAAGTTTTAAATATGGATATTTTTCTTACACAAACGCATCACTTGACTTCAGAGGGCCTTTATTAACACTTTTATGAGCACTTTTATGATGGATAGATGCACTTTTATCGACTTCAAAACAGAAACAGCCATTCACTTTTTTTTTCTTTTTTTTTTTAGAACTCTGATTGTGTTCGTCTTAAAGAAGAATGCCATATACACCTAGGATGACTTGAGGGTGAGTAAATCATGGGCTAATTTTCATTTTTGGGTGTACTGTCCCTTTAAGTAAGTTCAGTGATGGTTCATTTTTGTTGTAAAAAAGTTATTAATTTAGTTAATTTATATATAACGGTGTCAAAGCAGGCAGATCAATAATATTTTTGAATATTAAATGTCCTGAATATAAAATTAATATTTTATTTCTGTTTGAGTTCTAACCTTGTTTTTTTTTTTTCCTTTTAAATGTTTTTCTCTCCCTCATTATTTCTAATTAATGCAGTGAGTGCGGTTTGAAAAGAAAACAATGCTGCGAAAATGCAGCTATTTTCAGAACTTTTAAACTTGTGTTTAAACTTTTTCAAGAGAAACAGTTGCCAGACACATGAATACTCCACACTAACCCACAACCCAACATTCATCCTCAGCATTGGTTAAAATGTTGCAATTCAAGGCACAAAGCTGGGCAGTGATTGGTGTAAATGATCATGAAAAACATTCTGTGGTTGAGGTTTAATAACAGATGCTTGAAAGAGAGGAAAACAAAATAATTATGAAAATACAAATGGATGAGAGACAGAGAGGAGAAGGAAAAATGAACAAGCAATGAAAAGAACAAAGAAAATATTGATTTCTGATTTGTCCATACATGGAAAGAAACACTGAAAAGAAAGAGTGTGTTTGCCATCAGTGATTGATTCAGAGGATTCTGCCAAAGTACAATCTGACTCTCTCCATCGTACAAAGATTCAGACGCACATGTTCTTCACTCCAGCAATTATTAATTATGGAAAAGCAAGTAACTAAACATGACCGGTAGAAACAAGCCAGTACAAAACTCATAAATGTAAACAGTATTCATCACTGGATTCAGTGTATTAAGACACTAATGCAGCTGCCTTTTGTTTGGATAAAAGTAAAACATTTCAAATCAGTTCAGATTTACACAGCAAAAACAGTATTCATTTTCTTAACATGTTAAACATGTGGGAAATTCTGTTCAGCTGTCATTCTTTTTATCCATCTGCATTTCTGAAGTTTTTTAATTGGAAAGACTTTTGAAATGACAATCATTAACATCATCAAAAAAACAAAGACATGTTGCATGCATATGAACTTTCAGAGTTGGAGCAACTGCTTATGGATGCAAACATTACTATCAAAAAGCAGCTCTCTCGTGCTAAATAAGGGACAAGCCTATCATAATTTGATTGATCTGATGATAACTGGAAACAGCTTGCAGAATTAAAAACAGAGGATCTACAGAAGGATAAAAGAAGGAGTGACGACAGTGAAGGATGAGAGAGGACCAGGCCTGGACTTTGCATTGTGTTTTGTGTATGTTTGTGCACCAATCATCCGTGAGGGGCTTCTGCTTTACTTTCGTTGTGTGTTTGTTTATTTTATGATTAA
Source organism: Scardinius erythrophthalmus (assembly GCF_964197995.2). NCBI lineage: Eukaryota > Metazoa > Chordata > Actinopteri > Cypriniformes > Leuciscidae > Scardinius > Scardinius erythrophthalmus. Next base: position 9,002,304 of record NC_138237.1, on the reverse strand, counting down.
AACTTCACCGGTTTGAACGTTCACAGGTTCCCGCCTCCTTCTTCCCTGAGCCTTCAAACCTACAGACGGTGCACAAGCAAAACGTACGTTTTTATTGAAGACATTTCAATTTATTTACTCTACTGTTCAAAAGTTTAGGGTCAGTAAGAAATGAATAGTTTTTTTCAGCAAGGATGAACATTTTTTATGTTACAAAAAAATTATGTTTCAAATAAACGCTGTTCTTTTGAACTTCATATCCTCAGTATCCTGTAATTTAATCTTAATCAGCATTTTTACTGTATTTTTCATCAAATAAAAGACTTATTTCTAAAACGTAACAAATTCTTTCCGACCCCAAACTTTTGAACGGTATTATAGATATTACTAGTTTACAGGGGTGTCAAGTAACGGATTACAAATACTCACATTACTGTAATTAAGTAGTTTTATTATCACAAGCACATAAACCTTTAGCTTTTAAAACATTTCAGATGAGTGAGTAGACTTTTGACTTACTGTGTTAGGGTCGGCAAAAGATGAAGAGAAAATGAATTAGCCTACGAGATGAAAATTACCTAAATGTCAATCATACACTAAACAAATAAAGTTTAAAGTGCCCCTATTATGCTACTTTAAAGTTTCCTAATGTTGTTTTTGAGTCTCCTACAACAGGTTTACATGCATCAAAAGTCAAAAAACTGTTTAATTTTCTCATAATATACATTTGCACATCACCACATTTTCAATGATTCTCAAACGGCTCGTCAGATGAATCAATCTCTCTAAATCCCTCCTTTCCGCGAGCTACTCTGCTCTGATTGGCCAGGCGGCTCAGTCTGTTGTGATTGGTCTACTGCGTACAGTGCGCGTGCTGAAAACGCTCTGCGTGTCCTGAGGCTTCCTACACCGTAAACTAAACACAGTAATGAACAATGACGTCGATTTTACCATATCAATCCAAGCGCGAGTCCGATGATGAAACATTGGAAGAACTAGTTATTCAACCCGAACCTCCATAGAGCTGGTAAGTCCCGCCCCTTCCGCTAACCCCACTGGACCTCTAGGTTGAAAAATCGTCAATGCAAGTGAATGGGAGAAAATAATTATTTTCTGGTTCCGTTTGAATTGTGCCATGAATGTGAACATATGTTGTCTGTGAATTTTTAATATAATTTTTCTTGTAAAGAATGCCACAATTTAGCGGGTAGAAGTTTGATACGGTTAGACTTTGTGTGAGAGCACTTTGTGGACTACAACCCTTCGCTGCTTTCGATGCGTTTGAAACGTCACCACCACTAGCACACGGACACTAGCTCACGGATCCCGCTAAACATGTCTGTGTCTTTGGTGCACTTCACCGCCTTCTTTCAGGGAGAGGACAAAATCGTTGAGGTTGGCGAAAATTACGGGTAAGTCAACTTTATGGGGTGACGTCACATAGGCGACATGTAGTCTTTCTCGTTATGTCTTTTCCACAACTGCTAGCCGAAGAATCATACCATATACTGTCAAACTCGTAACATGAAAAATTATATAAAAAATTCACAGACAACATATGTTCACATTCATGGCACAATTCAAACGGGACCAGAAAATAATTATTTTCTCCCATAAACTTGCATTGACGATTTTTCAACCTAGAGGTCCACTTGGGGTTTTACGGATGGGCGAGACTTACCAGCTGCAAGGATGACTCGAGCAGGATATTTCTCAGTGATGATACGCTACTTAGTTTGAGGTACATTATGAGATGTTGCAACTGTAACTCATCATCAGCATTAATAAGTACATGTCCATCAACAAACCGATTATTTTACTTGTACTAATTTATTTACCAAGTATTTTTCTAATATATTGCAGTGAACACGTGGAAACTGTATCAATAACAGTGCATACATTAGCCGAGCTCTACCGTGAATGACTGATGTAACATAAACGTAGGTAAAACAAATCTTGCTCCATGCTTAATCTTTCCTCAAAGTAGTGAGAACGCCAGACAATCGGCATTAATAGACAGTTTTAGGTAATAGTGGCCCACAAACTGATAAGCAGAAGTATTTCAGTAAGACAGTGATAATGTGAGTTAACCAGTTAGGAGACCTACACAATATAAAACTCAAAACGAAGTATTTTGAGCACCATATTTAAAGAGCAAGCGGTTTGCGAATCCAGCATTGAACTCCAAGATTTGAGAAGCAGTCGTCAGTAAAATAAAGGGAACACAGCAAAAGTTTAGGATTATACTGCTGTGGTATCATGGTAAAGATGAATTTTAATCCTTAATAGGGGCCCTTTAACATTATTAGACTTTGATATCCCCCCCTTTTCTTCTGTGCTTATACTGTATACTCTCTGATTTCTCAGAAGAATGAGGGAAACTCTTTCCAAAAGAACACAGAAAAGAACTGATGGACAGATTGGCAAAGAGACATTTCTCTTCGCCCAGAACATCAGTGGCTCATCCTGCACGTTCCCTCAGGTGCCATCAGTCAATATAAAGGTATTATGAATCAGTGTTTATTAATAAACCTGTATGGTTCCATAAATATGAAAGGTGGATTTTAACACGACGTGTAAAAAAATCAGAGATGATGAGTAATTATAGAATTAGCTGGATCTCAATCAAAGTTTTCACACATTTTCCATCCCACGAACATGTTTCTGAGGTGAGAATTTGATTTGGACTCAACACTTTTAGATCTGTACTGTCCATACATGCACAGACACAAGTGCGTTTCTTCAGAGCTTTTACTGCTTATTTATATGTTCAAAATAAACTGAATAAATGTGCAAAATTATGCAAACAAAATGAAATGTGTAGTTTTGATATCTACTAAGAGAAGCTAACATGCAATTATTTTGTACATGCATTCTTCTAAAGTGCCCCTATTATGTTATTTTAAAGGTACCTAGCTTTATTTTGGAGGATCCTACAATAGGTTTACAGACATTCAAGGTCAAAAACCACTTTCATTTTCTCATATAATATACATTTTGCACATCACCTCATTTCTCAAAGAGTCTCGCTAAACCCCTCCTTTCTGAGAGCCTACTCTGCTCTGATTGGTCAGATGTTCCAGTCTGTTGCGATTGGTCTACTCTACTCTGATTGGTCAGATGTTCCAGTCTGTTGCGATTGGTCTACTCTACTCTGATTGGTCAGATGTTCCAGTCTGTTGTGATTGGTCTACTCTGCTCTGATTGGTCAAATGGCCCAGTCTGTTGTGATTGGCCTACTCTGCTCTGATTGGTCAGATGTTCCAGTCTGTTGTGATGGTCTACTCTACTCTGATTGGTCAGATGTTCCAGTCTGTTGTGAATGGTCTACTCTGCTCTGATTGGTCAAATGGCCCAGTCTGTTGTGATTGGTCTACTCTGCTCTGATTGGTCAGATATTCCAGTCTGTTGTGATTGGTTTACTCTGCTCTAATTGGTGACACGGCTGAGTCCTTTTGTGATTGGTCTACTCTGCTCTGATTGGACAGTTGGCCCAGTCTATTGTGATTGGTCTACTCTGCTCTGATTGGTCAGACGGCTCGGTCTGTTGTGATTGACGACTCTGATTACTGAATTGATTCCTTGTTTTAGGAGACAATTTATTTTATTTGACGTGCACTTTGATCTTTGAAACTTTGCAGATCTTTCATGTTTGCAATCAGCTAAATTACACACTGCATAAAAGTTCATTTTCGAAAAAGCATAATCTAGGGGCACTTTAAATATTCCAAAACATTACTCATTATTTCCAAAATGTTATCTAAACCAGCTGAGTTTGAAATGCTAGTAAGCTTTGGTTTGGTGTGGATTATTTTGAGGTCAAATCAAAAATAGCATTTCTTTTCATTTCAGAAACATGTTTGAAGAACTACATGCAGATATAACATCAAATTTAGCTTCATCAATCAAAAGGAGAAAAGTGTCTGTACATGTGGAAACCGTCTGTGCCTTTATCCTTCACAGCAACTCCTTTAATTTCTGCTCAGTGCTATCCATCACAGGCCTTCGAGGGAATCTCCAGCGTGTTTGGCTGAGATCGTTCAAGCTGAATTCACTCCAAGTGCAGAAAGGCTTAGTCTAAATGTTGTTGAATTTCCTGATAAATGTCATCAGTAAATTACCTAATCTCTTGGCAATAACCCTCAATCTCTGTTTGAAGAAGACCGTGGTGATGCAGATGGATCAGATGGAGGATTTTCTGACTGAACATTTTCTCTAAAGACCTGTGAGATTAAAGCACAGATTAATTATCTTCTTGTTTATAGTGATTTAGTCACTTGGCATAGATTTAAAATCAAAGCCACACTGTATATCCCTAATCTATATAAAGGTAAAAAAGGTAATTGTGAGATAAAGTGTAAAGTAAGAAATAACGTTGCAATCGCAAATTTGAAAAATAATATCAAATTGCACACAAAAAAATGTACTTTAAAATTTAGGCAGAAACAAGATTCCATATTTACCGAACAACCAGTAAATTGTACGTTTTAAAACTGTAATTTACAACAACAACAAACAAAAAAACCTAAGAAGAAACATAATTAAATGGGAAAACCATTAAATGTGTCACACAAGTGATTCTGGGAATATCATTAAATTTTCTAAATTATCTATTTTTTACTTCCAAAAACAGTACCAAATAGTCCATTTTTATTAATTCTTTTTTTCTTGATACCATTCAGTATTGAAGGAAATCTGCAGTCTATATAGATTAGTTTATAAAATAATCTATATTGTCTCATAAACAGACTTTAAGGTTCTGAGTGCAAATATCTTGCAGTGAAGTGAAATTCACAATCAAAAGCAACACAGTCGAACATTTGATGTTAATTTTTTTTAGTGAGCTAAAAATCTCACATGAAAGCATGAAGCTGTCGCCTGTAATGTTAATTGAACATGTCTCACTGACTGTCTGTCTGCACTCCACCCATACAGTGCTGATCTGAGAACAGTTTATGTGTCTGTGCTTATACTTGTGGCTACAAAAAACTGATCCAGAGTCAGAATCTGTGTGTGTGGTGGTTGTTAATTACATGCGGCCGCAGTAAGTGTGTTTTAAAGGGCAGATCTGAGGCTGTGTGTTGAGTAATATAGTTTCACACAGACTTCATGTTCTTAAATAATGAGAGGCCGTTAAAAAACATGTTAGGAGATTCCCAGGAATAGTCATGTCTGGGTATTTTTAGACTTAGACATCTCAAATCAAATTAAATGAGACAATAAGACTCGCTGTTTGTGTTGTTTTAGCACCCAAGTAACTGAAAGTTCACTGAAAAGTTCTTTGGGGAACCCAAAATGGATCTTCTATGGCATTGCGGCAACTTTTGGAACCTTAAAGGGCACCTATTATGCCCCTTTTTAGAAGATGTAATAATGGTCTTGGGTGTCCCCAGAATGTATTTGTGAAGTTTCAGCACAAAATACCCCACAGTTAATTTATTATAACCATTTGAAAATGTCATTTTTGGGGCCTGTTTTAAAAAGAGCTGTTTTGTGTGTATCACTTTAAATGTAAATGAGCTGCATAATCCCCGCCCTGTTGCTGGACCCAGATGATGAAGAGAGTCCGCGGCACAGAGTCGAATGAGAATGGACTAAACGTCTCGGAATAGTTATTTGATACATTTATGTACTTACAAAGTTTTAATCGCGTCCCCTTTGCCATTATGGATGTGCAACACACACACACACACACACACACACGAACTGTGATAACGTTCGCGCAATGTTTTGAAACTACACACACACACACACACACACACACACACACACACACTACTGTGATAACCTTTGCTAAGTACAAACGATTTATTTATTTATTTCTTAAGGGGAGGGAGATAGACGTTTAGCCTACTGTCTATGGAGATAGAGCAGACCTTAATTTATTTACATTTGTAAATGCTGCAAAAAAAAATGCCTACGTGACATAAAACTGTCTGACGCGTTGTTTGTTGAGACATCCTATGACGACAATAAATAGCTTTAGACGCATTTGTTGTTGGACATCGATTGAAATGACTATTTGCTCAAAAATCATAAAATACACTTACTTTTTCTGGAGGTGACGTTGGATCGCGAACTGTAGGCAACGATCCACACTCGAGGATTAACTTTGACCCTCGTTCACTAAACAGTCAGTCAGAACATGATTCTCGTATTTAGGAAGTTTAAGTGGCGCCTTTTCTTCATAAATAAAATCCATCCGCTGTGTTTTCAGTGGTTCTGATGTCAGTGAAGACTAGTATGTCCATTCTTACATCCCACAACACACTTCTTAGGAGACATTACCGGCTGTCGCTGAGGATGCAGATCACCGAGGGCGGGGTTTATGCCAAAACCAGATGTCAATCAAATCACGTCGGTGGGGCTTAGCTCATTTCTACGTCACAATGAGGGAAATCTAGAACAGGGTGTTCTGAGACAGTGCTTATGATTTATTGAGATAGTAAAAAAACTACTGGGTGGATTTTTATCATTCTAGGGTGGTTTTGCTCACACACTGCCAACACACATTTATGTTCAAACACCATGTAAAAGTGAATTTTGCATAATAGGTGCCCTTTAATTTTTAAGAGTGTATGGCTTGAAAACAAGAAAATCTAATTTGGAACAACTGAAAATCTGCAGCATGACCAGAAAATTGCAGTCAAAATTGAGAGCGTCTTTCAGTAGTAAATTTGGACAGTGGAGGTTGTTAGTCGGTCAGGACACACATTGGACCCATTAGATTTTTTTTGTTGAAACAGAACATTGAGTTCCTGAAAGTGACTCTGGCTAAAAGATGGTCTCGTCTGTGTCATTAATACATGCTAAATAAGAAAACAGCCAACCACATATTCCAGAGCTTCATCAGCCTTCATGAAGGAGTGTGAGAGGTTTCTCCAGACCTGGTTCGTGGAATCTCTGAGTCTGTTCTGTTGCGGTGGAAGGACCCGGGGGGGACGTGACTGTGTGAAACAAAGCCACACATTGACTGAGTCAGCATTATTCCATTCAGCCGCATTCCAGAACCATGCGAGATGTTCTACAGTGGCTTCAGTTGTATGTATTTTAGGCACATTGTGTCCTCCACTGTAAGGCTGTCACCGTGATTTTGCCAAGTAAGACATGTTCCTGGATCAACATATTTTGTTGATCCTGGAATAACATACCTGTCCCAAAATTTAGTCCTACTCTATCCCTACCCCTAAACCTAACCCCACCCATAACTTTTCCCTAAAATTAGAAGGAAATGATAGGCGAATATCACTGATGTTGAACCATCTCACCCTGGTTCTAAGCCTAAACTTGACATAAACTGTAAACTTGTCCCTCAAATCTGATTGGTTGATTGGAAAGATGTGGATCCAGGGACCAGGAACATGTGGTACTTGGTGAAATCACGTTCACCAAGGCTGCAGGAGATCATGACATTCACCACCTCAATAAACATCAAACCCACCAAGAGGAGTTATTCAGATCATCCTAAAATTTCGACAGATAAACGGCTGAATGACAAAATGGTCACTGCTGAAATGTTACAGAGCGTCTGCTTCATAACAGCTCCAGACTGTTGGTCAGATAAACTGAGAGCATGTGCTGTCTGAAGGAATGTCTGTGAGTCAGAGATCATGCAGAACCTCCATATCATTCAAAAACAATTACGCTTGAGCCTTTAGTGCAACTCACCCAACAAGCCTTGTGTTCTCTCAGTCAGTTTAAGTGCGGGAGGTCAAAGGTCATATTCACGGTCAGAAAAAAATTCTGATAATGTGTAAATATTGAGTTAAATGTGCAATCCTGTAATGGCAATTTTAAAAGCCATAAATTTATCAAGCAGTGCACTCAGGGAAACTCACACACCTTACAGCACATGTGCCCAACAGATGCTGTGTGTCCCTTTAAGAAACTCGCAAAGATTCCAAAAATATTTCCAAAGATTCATCCTGCTGGAGAAATATCTGTGTAAACATGATATATAGAAAGACAGATGGACAGACATATAGATAGATAGATAGATAGATAGATAGATAGATAGATAGATAGATAGATAGATAGATAGATAGATAGATAGATAGATAGATAGATAGATAGATAGATAGATAGATAGATAGATAGATAGATAGATGTGCAGGATGGATGGATGGATGGATGGATGGATGGATGGATGGATGGATGGACAGATCTAGCCCCATCTCTCTTACTCTCTCTGATAGTGTAATGTGGGTTGTTAGCAGGTGGTATTCTGTGTGGGAAATATCTTTTACTTTCACACAATTGTTTTTCCCCAATACAAACCCGCTTTTGATTACGTTATTCCCACAAAGGCACGCTGGGAAAAGTCGGACACTGGACCGGCTCAGATTGCTCCTTATAGACCGGAGAGAGAGAGAAAGAGAAGGAGAAGAGACATTTGGGGGTTTGTTCTCCTTCTGTACAGAGATGTGATGAATCAAAAAGGAAAAGCCATATGTTCTGGAATCTTCTCTAACACACACACAGAAAAATGAAAAGGAGGAGTACAATCCCGTTGCCCATTTGATCTTTTCTTATTCTTTCTTTAAATCTGTTTTTGTGTCAGAAGCATCATGTCCAGTCACACGTGTCCCCTCAGATCTTAAAAAAATAATAATAATAATTAAAAGCACCTTCAAAATTATTACAAAAAATATGTTTATCTTTAATAACTGCATTGTTGTGCGTTAATAAGGTGATCATCTAAAACACTGTGGCACAAATCATTCATTCACATTCAATCTTTTGCACAATCTGGTCTAAACTGGAATTCTGTCATCATCCACCTTGAAACCCAAATGGTTTTTTTTTTGTTTTTTTTCTTGGAGAACAAAAAAAGGTTATCAAAATCACTTCTCTTTTTCATACAAAGAAACTGCATAATCATTCAAGTTATTTGCAGTTTTGATTGGTTTACTAAAAGATAATATATTGAGCCATAAAACCAAACCTGATTCAAAAGGTACATATGTTTTATTTAATGTCATATCCAGACTAATATTACCGCGTCTACAGTGGAAGCTTCTAGCATAACACAATAAAACTTTAGTGAGTTCAACGATTAGTTTGGTGTCACAGATATATAAACGTGATCTGATTAAATGACTGAAACTAACCTGGATCGGCTAGAAACCAGCTACAAACTTAAGGATTTTCCAAGTAGCAGAACCATTCAAAGGATGTTTACATGTTTACAAATATTTGGACATTTTTAGTACATTTTATTGAGAATACTTGAGGGTAACGGTCATCCGCACTCTCTAGTCTCGCTGTAGCGATCTACAGGCCATCAGTGTGGGGGTCAAAAGGTCAAATTACTTCAAACTGCAATTACCTTTCAAACAAATAATGAGAACAACCACATCACATCTTGTGCATCTAGTTATTCTAGAGGACGTTTTGGGGATATTTGACTGAATAAATGAATGAATCATGTTCTATTGCTATTGAATAATCATTTAAATCTTAAGTTGTGTCATTGAATAAGCATTTTACCTTATTATGTTCTTTCTTGCTTGCTTTCTCTTCGCCAGTCTTGCATGATCTAGTGATTTCAGAGTCACTGGTAGACTCATGCATACGTGCACAAACACAGCCCGTGATGATGAAAGCCCTGGACGAGACAAAATAAACTATTATTAAGCACGCTTGTGGATATAAACCAGTTACACACACACAAACATCACCTACATGCACACTGACACATGCTTCTCACACACACACATACACAGTTCTAAAGACGGTCTGTGTCTGATGTGGCAAATCAATGTTTGTGCTCGCCGATTATTATTTTAATCAAACTGTATAAATGAAACAATGTGCAAAAAAATTACAAGCAACATTTCATTACAGCTGTTATAAATCACTACAGCACATTTCCTGAAACTATTAATCATTTTCTACAAAATTAAACATTTCATTAAAATATTCTTCCATGTCATTTTTCAAAACCAAACTTTGGCTTCAAATGACATTCATATAACATATAAAACCCATCAAATAAACAGATTGCCCTGCTCATAACACCAGTGAGATCAATTCAAAACTAATGCAAATAAATATGGATTCATAAAATACTGACATGCAGGTGCAGTTAAACACTGTAAAACTGTTTTCAAAGGTTCATTTACAGATTACAGGATGAAAAGAAAATACAGTTAAATAACTACATTCAGTTTACAAAGCCATAGCAACAAAATAAAATACTACACATTTTAATGAAATAAAGGAAAAAAGAACTTCAATAAGTTTCCAAAGCTAATATAACAATGAAATTATAATAATATAGAATATATGGAAAAAATATAATACCTTTATTAGGTTTACAATATAGCAATAAAATATAATACTACACCTTTCAATATATATATTTTTTTATAAGAACTCCATTAGGTTTATGAAGCTTTGATATAGATATAAAATATAATACTAAACTTCTTAATGAAATAAAAAATATATGGTTTTATGAAGCTGGTGAAGCAATAAAACTAAAATTCTACAAAATAAAATGAAATGAGACAAGACCTTCACTGAGGTTTGAGATATCAATCAAATATAATACTACATTTTTTATTGAAATAAATAAAGAACACCATTAAAGTTTCCAGTATGAGTAAGTGTCTCTGTAGATCATTGTGTGTATGCTGCTTTTTCCTAATGAGGTTATATTGAAGCACTAGAGCACAGTTGCTCTAGTTACTCATGCTGCTGGGAACCTGACCCCACTGGATCTAACATTTAGGGGTAAATATGAGTAATATGTCTGTCTGTCTGTCTGTCTGTCTGTCTGTCTGTCTGTCTGTCTGTGTGTGTGTGTGTGTGTGTGTGTGTGTGTGTGTGTGTGTGTGTGTGTGTGTGTGTGTGTGTGTGTGAGAGAGAGAGAGAGAGAGAGAGAGAGAGAGAGAGAGAGAGAGAGAGAGAGAGAGAGAGAGAGAGAGAGAGAGAGAGAGAGAGAGAGAGAGAGAGAGAGAATGATTCCTTGTAAACACAACTCAATTAAGGTAAATCCACGGAGCAGCTCCACAATGAGCCCAGTGAGGCCAGTTACAGAGCTGCATGAGGGGGACTACATCTGTAACATGTAATGCACCCGCTGAAAAACCACATCAGCAATTTCTGCTCGGAAAAACCAGGTAATGCAAACTTAAAGTGGTCTTAATATGTCTACGAGCCCAGTTGATCAAAGACGGCTTGAACCAGCTATAATGAATAGCTTGGACCAAACAGAAACTCTGTAAAACCACCTTAAACTGGCAGAGATGAGCAATATTGTTGAAGGACATTCAGAATTAAATGGTGTTGCAAAAATGAAGCCTCTTGATTCAATTAAAATGTGCAGCATGTGTGTTTATTTCATTGAATTACACTGTGTATTCTCTCTTCTCTAGTGACTGTTCAGGGAATATTGAGGACAGGCATCTTTCACACTGATTTAGTTTAGGTGTGTGTTTGTGTGTGTGTGTGTGTGTGTGTGTGTGTGTGTGTGTGTGTGTGTGTGTGTGTGTGTGTGTGTGTGTGTGTGTGTGTGTGTGTGTGTGTGACAGAAACAAGTGAATGTTTTTAACAGTGTTTGCAAAAGCTAATCTTAAATTATTGTCCATCTGGTTTAAAATTTGTTTCACATTTCACTAAAGCCTTTCACTTTTCTGCCACTGATGAGAAAGAACCTCATACGTCAGCCATTTAAAGCACTTTTCATTAGCGGAAAATATTATGTATACACTGTCATTCAAAAGTTTAGGGTTGGTAAGATTTAAATGTATTAAATGTAACTTTAGGAAATATTAAAAATATTAAGAAATATTATATCATGAAATATTATTACAATGTAAAATAATTGTTTTCTATTTAAATATATTTAATAGCATCATTACTCCAGTCTTCAGTGTCACATGATCCTTCAGAAATCATTCTAATATGATGATTTGCTTCTCAAAAAACATTTCTTATTATTATCAATCTTGAAAACAGTTGTGCTGCTTCATATTTTTCTTGAAACGTGATACTTATTTCAGGATTCTTGATGAATAGGATATTTGATCAATTTAATGCATATATATAAATCTTAGACAGTATTTTAATATTGTTATCCAGTAAAAATAAACTAACATTTTAGAGAAGATCAATAAAAAAATAAAATGAAAAAAACCTTTCAAGTTTTTTATCCCACTGGCAAATAGTTTTTAAAGCATAAATCTATAAATATTTAGTGGGGTTTATTATGAAAAAATATATAACTATATATATATTTATATTCATAGTTATAGTTATAGATATAGATATAGATAACTTAATGATCTTAGTATGGTATTACCATACTTTTTTCAATGCATAAAAAATAAATAAAATATAAATAAAAGCAAAATGTTCGTTTTGGGTGTGTGATTTGTCCCTTTAAGAGTTATATAGCATAAAGTTGAAGGTCTGTGTGACATCACCTCACACAAATGTAGACACACACACACACACACACACACCCAGCTCTCACTTGTACTCTTTAGGAAAATTGCCTCTGGGTTTTTGAACTCTGCAATCTGGAGCTTTGCACAGCTATATTTCATTGTCTGTGAAACATTTCATCGTTTCACTTTTATCCTGTGCTTCTAAAGTGCTTCTAAACACGCAAACAGGAACACACAGCCAGCGTGTGCAAACCTGATGGAGATGCTACACTACACAGATAAACAGTTAACCCAGCACACACTGATCGAGTCTTCAGACGTCTGCATTTGCACGTTTCGTCCTTGTAATGAGAACAGGATAAGTGCAACCAATTATTGTGCACATTACACAACGTTTCCTTGTGGTGAATCACAACGAGAGGAACATGAATGAGTCACCGAACTTCAAATCATTATCATAGCAAACACCAAATTCATAACAACCACGAACAGTCAGACGAGCTGTAAATCTCTGCCATAAAACACAGCTGCTCCACTCCAGATCCTCCATCAACACTCGTGAAGACGTTTACAAACACACCATGTTCCTAAAACTTTCTCATGGTCTGGAGTCTGGACGGATGCAACATGGATATAGAGACAGTTTTGAAGACATTAGAGAGGGTTAACTTTGAGTCCAACTTTGTTCTTTGTGTGTTTATCTATAAGAAATGCAAAAACAGATTTGCTAGCAATAACCTACAATCATTTATCAAATGAGGAAAGGGAATCCCACTGATAGCAAATTGCAGCAAATAAAAAAAGCAACCAGAAGTCATTTATTTTTAATGAGAGTTGGCAACTTTCAGCGACATATGAGACGGCAATTTAATTGAATTAAGCTGAATAGTACAGTGTAATAAAATACAACATGGCTATTTCTGTCACATTGTGCAATTATTACAAAACAATGTGTTATTTATCACTGTTTTCAACTCAGTTATGTTACATTAGGATGCTTTCTAGTTTTATTTATGTAAATGTATCTGTTGAAGGTTAATAAAGATTATGGACGAGCAAAGTATTTAAAGTGTTTTAGTATTTAATGAATAAATTATTTAATAAAAATTAAAAAAACTATTTATGTTGAAATCATTAAATCAATAAATATTTAAACAAGTGAAATAAATATTTATTCCATGAAAATGCTACTTGTTTTAAATGCATGTATTTATTTTAAATTGATATCCACCATATAAGATAAAGACTACAAATCAGATGCAAACAACTACTTTTAACTATACCTCAAATTATAAGTAGTTTGTAGCTAGACATTTTTTCAAAGTATCTTCCCCAAAACTGTAAAGAAAAGACAAAAACGAGAGAGAATTTCCTTGTCCTCACATCCAGTGCAGTGTGAAGGGGCGTGGCTTATTGGCGAGAGGCGTGGCTTATCACAGACAAGATCCGCCCAGCAGTTCCACCAGTCCCTGCCGTCTCTGATAACTCTTTTTTCCCTCCTCTCTCTCCTTTCTTCTTTTCTCTCCCTCCCCCTTTCTTTCTCCATACGGTTGCTGTAACAGCAGAAACATATGTGCTCTCTCTCCCTGACATCATCTGAGCTCTCTGCATGGTCCAGCAGGAGGGTGGGGGACGCATGGTGAACGCACAGAACAAACTCCATTCCTGCTTTATGACTATTTCATCAACTTTCTTTCCTTCACACAAGTCTTTGCCAATGTAGTTTGCCAATGTAGTCAGCTACCTACTGGTCCAGATTTTGTGCAGTTAGCATTTCTTTGTGTGTGTGTGTGAGTGTGTGTGTGTGCGTGTGTGCATGTGTGTGTGTGTGTGTGTGTGTGTGTCTTTTCACCTTTAAGCATGACTGGAGCTCTGCTATTTCACCTGGAGCCTTACGTTAAACCGAGCCAATGACAGCACACCTGAGCCGCCCACAACAGCCAATCACAGCGCAGGGGAGGGACCTCCGGAATGGACAAATGAAAAAGCACCACACATGAAAGTTATAAAAGAGAGAAAGACATGTCAAGAGTGAGACAGACAGGATTCTTTCAGACAAATTGCATCATGTGGCGTTGAATTTGTGTCAGAGCTTTTCAACTGAAATATGTGCACGTTTAACACACTCTGCTTCTGAGGATCTGGTTGTGTCTGATGGGGACTCCTCTGAGGAGGCTGGGATGAGACCCCACACCCCTCCTCGGTGAGAATCTAAAGAGTTTTCCTGGAACTATTGAGTATTTCCGACCTTTTTCCACAGATAAATGGGAACTGGTCTGGAACGGAGAGAAATAAAGAATTAGACAGGCATAAGAGGAGGATGAGAGGAGAGAGAGAAACAGGATTATAGCACAAAACTACATTTCCTACATTACATAAGAACCGTCCATTAATCAAATAGATCTCGCTCTCAAAAAACATTGTGACATTATTTTCATGGTAATTAAGCACATTTCCCTGCAAAAAATCTAACTCTCATTATTGTAATGTGATAAAAGTGATGATACGTAGTACAATAAAGGGCCGTACACACCGGGACGAATATCGGCGCGCGTTATTTGCCAGCGTTTTTCAACGCGTTTTTTGTGTTCACACCCAAGCGATTTTCGCTGACGATGAGCCGAGTGAACATGCAAATTCATTCCCTGACATTAGATGGCGCTTAATGTAAAACAGAAACCACTCCATAACAGTTCTCTTTTATCAAGATTTTTGTAGTCGCTGTCGCGTTTGTCATATAGTTCTTTATGTTCCGACACCAACGAGACCAGCAGCTTTACATTCATCTTGCCTTGCATCTTCCTTGTCTTATTTCTTCCCGGCAGTGTAGGCGCTACTTGGCGTATATCTTCTTCGCCGTTACGTATGTGTGCTCGACAAGACCGTTTTGTGTTTGAGCGCCCCCAAGTTGTGTTTTACTGTAACTTCAGAAGCTCCAGACACGTGAACAAAAGCGCCAATCTCATTGGTCGGATAGTTTTTGACGCGGCGCGTCAAACCAAAAAAACGAACCCGAGGCGTTTTTAAAAAAATTACGCTTTTACGCGTGCCATTTTTCGCACCGGTGTGCACACTCACATTGGCGCCCTTTGTTTAGTCACGAGGCGTTAAACGTCGGCGAATATCGCACGGCGAAATTCGTCCCGGTGTGAACAGGCCTTAAATGTCATAAAAAGAATGCCACAAATTAATTTCTTAACATCGGCAATTCTCATTACTACAATGCGGAAATCATCCAAAAAAAAAAAAAATCATAACTATAATGTGCAAAACATTACCCTGGAAATCCAGAGTTCTCGCGAGAGCACAAGTTGAATTTGCTCAGCGAGTTACTCTGGGGTCGAGTAATGATGCTCATTAAATATGCCCCTCGATCTGAGCTGCACCAATCACATCAGGTTATCTGATATAGGCGGGCCAGAGGCGAGATGACGACAGCGCTGTGACGTCGAAGTCATTAGTAAACATTGCAAGATGGCTATGGATGAACACCAGTTGTTCGAAACGGCTTTGGCCGCTACAATGAACGAGTTAGACTTGGCTTTTATCTAAAAGAGGAACAGAAGACGCCGCTCGAATCGTTCCTTTGGCAGAAAGGCGTTTTTGCTGTTTTGCCGACCGGATACGGCAAGAGTCTAATCTACCAGTTAGCTCCGCTGGTAGCTAAGCGGGGATTGTTGTGATTGGTCGTAGTGTTATCCAATTGCGTACAGTGAGATTTTTAAACGCATGCTTGGTGCCGCCCCTCGAGCTGGACGATTTTCATTAGTCGACACCAGACCATTAATCTTTTAGATTTAGGACTGGATTTCCAGGCTTGCAAAACATCTCATTGATAAAAAAAAAAAAAAAAAAAATCGTAAATATTCTTACATCATGGTAGTATTTGTTGTACTGCCTTAAGTTTATTGTAATTTTTCTATTATTATATCTGAATAAAAATATATTAGTGCTGGTCAACGATTAATCGCATCCAAAATAGAAGTTTGTGTTTACATAATATGTTTGTGTACTGTGTATAATTATTTAGTATATACACACATATGCATATATTTATACATTTAAGAAATATTTGCATGTATATACTGTATATATATTTATACATATATAAATATTACAAATACATATATAAATATTTTGTATATAAATAAATACAAATCTTAAATATATACATGCATGTGTGTGTATTTATATATACAAAATAATTATACACAGTAAACACGCATATATTATGTAAACATAAACTTTTATTTTGGATGCGATTATTTGTTGCCCAGCAATAATTTTATTATGTAATGTGAATCAATCCTTAAAGCTTCTTCATGCTCTTTTTTCCTGAGAATCCCCCATAAAGAAAATCACACTGTTTAAGTGACTTCCTACACAAGCAAGTGAATGTAGTGCGTCTCTGATTAAAGTGAATGACATCTTCAGTCAGACGGACACAGCATGTCTATACATCACCATCTTTACCATAAAACCAACATCCACATTTGTGCAGACAGAAACTTCACAGCCATCAGTAAAGAAAGCACGTCGTGTTTGCAGTGTAAACCTGTAATCAGCTGGCTTTGCGCTGGGAGAGTGTGTGCTCGTTTCGGGTTCAGTAATGGCCACTGTCAGTCCTCTCGCTCAGACACACGGACACAACAGCGGTGTAAATCACAGCTCAGATGAAGAGCAGGTCAGTTCTGAAAGGTTTCAACAGATTACTCTGGATAGCGGCCTGGGAACACACACATTTTCACTAAAGCACTGCCGTATTTAAAAGCCTTGGCCTGGGGACGTGTCATTTGGATGTCAGCAGGTGTGACATTTATCCTAATTTATGATGTTTTAATTCTGAGTACAACTTTCCTCTGCTGTTTTTCCCTTTCACTGAGACCCGACAGAACATTCCAGACTAACATCACCACAGACGGCCATTAAAGACTCTCTCAGATGACAATGACAATGAAAAAGACTGAATACAGAGAATTAAACAAGCATTCAACATCCATCACGGGAAAGAAACAGCGAGGATGCAGCATTCGTAATTACTCTCACTGCCCTTACAAAAGAGTCCCATGGTTTTGTGGACATAATACCATGTTTTGTTTTTTAGTTTTTTGGATACAGCCAAAGTTGACTGTATGCTAAAAGGTGATAAACAGGTATAACTGAAGCAAACTAACATAAAAGTATCAAAATATCTTGACCTGTACAATGCTAGCGTGTTTCAGGTCATCTACCATGGTAATTCTTTTAGTCCCTTTCAGTGTAGCACCATAATATTCTTGTCACTTACCCCAAAAAAAGCACCGTGATGATATTATGGTATTTTTTTGACATGTACCATGGTACTATTATGGTATTTTGGACATGTACTGTATCATGGTAACACAGTGTTTTTAACATGGTGCCATAATATTCTGAGCATGCACTGTAGTAATACTATTTTTGACATTTATCATGGTAATGTCATATTTTAGACGTGTACATTGGTATTTTGGACATGCACTGTGGTACTATCATGATATTTAAAAAAATATATACCATGGTATTTTGAACATTGTGGTACTATCATGATATTCTGGACATGTACTTTATCATGGTACTACCATCATGGTATTTTAGACATATACCATGGTACTATCATAGTATTTTAGACATGCACTGTGGTATGTTGAACATGCACATCATGATATTTGGACATGTTTTTCATGGTACATTGTAGTTTTTGACATGTACCATTGTAGTACCATGGTATTCTTGGAAATGTCATAGTACTACACAAAAACCATGGTACATAAATTTCAGTACTATTACAATCATTTGGTAGTTTTGCTGTACCATGGCACCATTACAGTCTTCTTTTTTTTCTTTTTTTTTGTGTAGAGTAAGATTTGCCTTTGGAGTTGGATTACAATCTAATCTGTTGTTTTTACAATCTGTTTATTTTTTTACCATTATATTTACATGGTAAGCCAAGCTACTTCAAAGAATACCATGGTACATTTCCAAAATTCCTTTAGTGAAGCATTAAAGCAAAAAGACTTAGTAAAGAAAAACTGCACAAAATATATGTACTTGTAAGTGAGTGTGCAGTTGTATTTTTCTTTACATTTACAAAATGATCATGACCCTGAAGGATCTCTTTCTTCAGTAGACCTCAGTTGTCCTTCTGTTCCGTATACGTCTTAACCTCTCTCTCTTTCAGTCCTTATGTCTGAGATCCACAGGAGCCAAGAAATCCACGGAGAACGTCCAAAAAGAGAGAGAGAGAGAGAGAGAGAGAGAGAGAGAGAGAGAGAGAGAGAGAGAGAGAGAGAGAGAGAGAGAGAGAGAGAGAACATTCAACTTCAATGAAACAAGATAGTCAGAAATAATTGATGCAGTGAGCAAGGGAGAGAATGAAACAACAGATCTTCATGTTTTCTCCTACTGTATAAAGACAATCAACTTCTTTTTGTACTATTTTTTCTTTCTTTGCGCCCCCTCTCTCTCTCTCTTCAGCAGACAGCCTGACTCACTCCATAAAATTACTAAGGGCTCTGGGGTTTTGAGAGCTGGAAAATATTCTCCGGCTTTTTTTCCATTATTAAGCGACTCCTAAAACCCCAGGATCAACGGCGATGGAAAAGGGGGAGAATCATATGGAAAGGCAATGAGATGGTGGAGAAATGTAGGGGTAAATGCGTGTAACGTTTTGGTTGATGTGTCAGCGTCCGGATATGTTCTGATTTACTGCCAAACATTGTTATTTTATAGTCCAGTTTTGCTGAATTGCTTCATTTAGCTGGTTGTCTCTGGGTTAGTGTGTCTAGTGCAGGTTAGTGTGTTTAGTTTAGTAGTGATGGATGGCAGTAACTATTTTTCCAGAAAGACTTCTTCTGTAAACACTAACAAATACACACACACACACAGAGACCTCTCAGAAATCCCCCATGAATGCTGAAGGGGGGCTGCTGATGTGGAACCATGAGTAGGGATGTTTTCCTGTTGAGTCATTCCAGACAGAGGGATCATGCCCTAGGACACAGACTTCCAGCCTCCCCTTACCAGCCTCTTCACCCTCAAGCTTAATCTTCTCTCCTTTTCCTAGTGAGTGATGTGCAAATATAAGAACAGGACAGATCCAGAGGTTAGAAGGATTCAGACTGACACAACAGCTGAACAAAACCCTCATGAACTTATGTACTGACAAAAAAAAAATTCAAAAAAAATTCTGAATGAATAGCCAAACATGTATTCAATAACTCACAATCTGTTCACTTGAAATTCACTTGAAAGTTCTAGGACCAACAGCGAATCGTGTGAATGTTCCAGAACTCTCCTGAAAGTTCTACATCTTTAATTATTGTGTAATGTTGCTTTTAAACATCTGCAAAGTTGCAATGCTCAAAGTTCAAAGCAAAGGGAGATATTTTATTTTAAAGAAATCACTTTTAAAGGACTACAACAAACGAGACTACATGACATTCCTCCTGGGTTAGTGACATCACCAACCCTAACATTTGCATAAACCCCAATCTGAACACGATTTATAGATTATCATGACAGAAAATGCTAATCAATGACTAGAAGATAACTACACATCAGCTACATAAATTCATGAACTAACCATTCAGAAACGTCCTGTTGCTTCAACATGTTGTCACTTCTTCTTGAGTCTCTCCATCATTTTCTGACTCCGGTTTGAACATAAAAGGCTAAAAGTTTTAGAAATTTTCAGTGCATGTCTGTGTGAGGTAAAAGGACACGAGCTGTTGAAGCTCCGCCCTCTGTGCCGGGAGCAGCAGCTCATTTGCATTTAAAGGGACAGACACAAAAACGGTGCGTTTTTGCTCATCTTTAAAAAGTGACAATTTTAACATGCTATAAAAATATATGTGGGGTATTTTGAGCTAAAACTTAAAATACATACTCTGGGGACATCAAAGACTTATTTTACATCTTGTGAAAAGGGCATTATACCACCCCTTTAAAGGGTTAGTTCACCCAAAAATGAGAATTCTGTCAGTAATTACTCACCCTCATGTTGTTCCAACCCCGTAAGCCTTTCGTTCATCTTCGGAACACAAATTAAGATATTTTTGATTTGAGATATTTGAGATATTTTTAAATCTGAGAGCTGTCTCACTCCTTCATAGGCTTCTATGTTATTGTAACTTGCCGGCCCAGAAGGTCAGTGAAGACAATGTTTAAAATAGTCCAAGTGACTACAGTGGCTCAACCATAAGTTTATCAAGCGACGAGAATACTTTTTGTGTGCAAAAAATAAAAATAAAAACGACTTTATTCAACTATTCATTTTCTTCTGTGTGGGCCTCTGAGTGAGTTCACTCGTGAGTTAAACGAAAGTCTTACGGGGTTGGAACAGCATGAGGGCGAGTAATTACTGACAGAATTTTTATTTTTGGGAGAACTAACCCTTTAAACATTAAGAATTTACCATGTTTATATGTTACATTTCACATTGTTTACTATGAATATTGTTGATAAAGTTCTTGCGGTGTTCCTCATTTGTATTGAAAGTACCACATCAGACCGCAAAAGGTGTGCAAGAAATGGAACCCACATGGATCCCACTGACAGAACCGACAGTGGAATCTTCTAGAATTCAAAAATCAACTGAAAGTACAGACAGCAATAAGTGCGCAAGAACTGGAACCCACATGGATCCCACTGACAGTTTTAGGACCAACAGTGAACCATTAGAATCTTCTAGAACTCAAAAATCAACTCAAAGTTCCAAATTATACAGAAATTAGTGCGCAAGAACTGGAACCCACATGGATCCCACTGGCAGTTTTAGAACTGACAGTGAACCGTTAGAATCTTCTAGAACTCAAAAATCAACTGAAAGTGGCACATCAGACAGCAATAAGTACGCAAGAATTTTTACCCACATGGATTCCAATCCAAGTTTTAGAACCAACAGTGAACCATCGGAATCTTCTAGAATTCAAAAATCAACTCAAAGTTCCAAATTAGTCAGCAATAAGTGCGTAAGAAATGGAGCCCACATTTATCCCACGGACAGAACCGACAGTGAACCATCGGAATCTTCTAGAACTGCCAACCACCTGAAAAGTGCAGGACTCACAGCCAACAGGCTGAATGTGGAACACAGAAGTAAAGACACAGGGGAATCCCTGCTTTGAACACTTCTGGAGACGGAGGGCTTCAGCTGGGCACGTGGGCACCACTCTGGCCCCTCTCAGAGGCCACATCACAGAGACCCCCTGGAGCGAGAAACAGACGGAAAAATCAGGAGAACGAGTGGGTGAGATCTGGACTGGCGGCTGGATTGGTCACAGAACAAGAATGTGGAAATAATGACACAAATAAGCAACCCACCCCCCATTCTGCTTCTTTTACTCCCTCATTCTCTCTCCCTTTTCTTTTTTCCCTCTCTCCTCTTTAACGTGTTGACCAGCTGTGGTACATTCTTTCCACCTTATCCCGTGGGTCAAGCAAATCATTTCCCCATCTCTCTCCCAGACTATAGAAAGGAGTGTGTGTACATTCACATTTACTTGTGTTGCCTTTAAGAAAAAAACATGAATGAGTTAGTTTATCGAGAAACGTGCAGATTTAGAGAGGTGGAGAGAGCTGAGGACAGATAAAGGAAGAAAGAAAGAGGGAACGCAACGGTTATTGTCAACCGAGCTGTCTACGCTGCAGATTTGTTGCTTATGCTCGCGGTGACTAATTTTATTCTCTAGTTTTTCCCATGTCCTTTATACACAAACAAAGAGCAAGAGATGAAAGTTTGTTGGCCTATTCCAAATATATAATCATGTAAGGGAGTGGATGATGTCTCTCATGAGTAAGTCTGGACTCAAAAGCACCCATACACAATTATGAACCATAAAAAAAATGTAAGAAATGTAAAAGGAAACACCCTGATGTATGCACTCTTATATTTATATTTGATGTGCTATTTACAGGTGTCAAAATCAATGCTCTTTTCTAAAACTTGTCCTTTTTACAAATAAATGTATAGTGGGAAACCCAGTAAAAGGTAAGGGAGGCAAACCCAGATGCTGCCTGTGTGGTAATGATTTCATTAGCAGAGCTTGTCACATGACCCCTGCGTGGCGGTTGAGGACGATCTGCCCACTAGTGGCCATGAGAGTCACTGCAGGCAGACGCTCTCCTGGTCCCCATACGAACCCTTTTACTCACAGTTACCGAGAGACAGAGCACACTGCAGTGCTACAGGATATGCCAAACACACCAATTTCACTATTTATTTTTTGTTTGGTTTTCAATTTGAGGTGGTTTTACTGGTGCATGAATAATTTCTTTTATTTATAAAGTTTTAAATTATGACTTAGTTTATAGTTTTAGTTTGCATCCCTTAAAACGTAACATGACAAATCGTTCCATCTGCGTATGATGACACATAACACCATACTGTAAATAATACAAATTTAATATGACAAAATTTCCAACAACACAGCAGTACTGCTGTACTTTTGGATGCGTGCGATAACAACTTTGGTCAGACAAAATCTACAATAAGGCAAACACAGATCAGTACCAAATAGGGGAAAAAATCACAATTGAATCTGAAACGCTCTTGTTTATGAAAGCAGAGCAGATATGTGTCTGGTTTCCTAAACTGGATGTCCTCTTGAGTTAATGGTTTCCAAATGGGTGCAGGAGAGGTGTGCATGTCTGTGGAGGTGAGACGGGGAAAAAAAACATGTCAACTGGAAACAGGATTTCCTCCAGCCAGCTGTCAGAATTCCCACCCACCAACTCTGAGACACTCCAGAACTGGGTTTTAGTTCTGGAATTGTCACAGCTCCAGTCCACCTGTATTATAAGGAGCAGAATCAGTCGAGAGAATTTGGAGGAGGCATCTTTGCTTCCCGTCACGAGGCCATGTTCGATCGTAAAACTAATCCATACGAATTGAGCAGTTAAGTGCAAATTTGTTGTAGAGACTCGATTGCTTTATATGGTGAACAGATTGAATTTAGGCAGCTCGATTCGTATGGATTAGTTTTACGATCGCTTTACGAACTTTTTGGAGTGTCAAAGTTTCAGTTGCGTAGCTGTCAACGGATTGACAGAAATCGCTCAGATTTCATTAAAAACATCTCCATTTGTATTGAGACGAACGAAAGTCTTATGGGTTTGGAACGACATGGGAGTGAGTAATTAATGACAGATTTTTTTTGGGGGGGGGAGGGTGAACTATACCTTTAAGCATTAGAAAATGCAGTTCAAATAAATAAATGGACATGAAATATCATTTTTAATTAAAATGATTTCATTATGTGATTAGAAAGACTATGAGCAATGGAAAACAGTCAATTATACATTTTAGTGTCATCATACAAAAATCTTTGACTGCTATTCCAGAGCGCCGTGTAATATGTAAAATTTAAACTGTTTAGCATATAGTTTTAACACCCTTCAACATTTTGCTTTTGACTTTCTCTGGAGGGGTTCAAACCTTAAATAGAGGGTCAAACCTCCCCATAATTCATACTCTCATTCTGTCCAACAGCCCACCTCAATTTCTCTCTCGTTTCCCACTCTCCCGTCCTTCTTTCCCTATCCGTGCTGGTGGTGCAGATATGCCAATATCGTTTGTACTCTTCCCTCACGTTCTTGCTGTTCTCTCTCTTTCTGAAACTTGAGCATTTCCAGATGTGCGTTGGAACAGAGGGGTGGTGATGTCATCATGGGCTCTGCTTCCTGCACTGTCTCTGCATCCAAAAATCAGACTCATACACACACACACACACACACACACACAAACACATAAGCCAAAGAGGAAGATATGGTGGGGGTAACATTTGCCTTGGATGTAGAGAAGGGGAGGAAACAAAAAGAAAGAGACTGACGGATGCTTTTGAAAAGCAGTTTAAGGGTGTGAAAATATGTTCTCTCCCACAATACATCTACAAAAACAGCACTACTGCTACAACAGCACCTGAAAGAGCCTATAAATACAGTGAGGAGGTATCGTTATTAATTTTGGAGGTTTGTTGCCTTTGGCCTCTTGACCTTCCACTCAATCACGTCTAAAAATAAAAGTTCTCAAGTGGTTCTCAAATACAAATTTACAGTGAAAAACCAGAACACCCTATAAACTGAACAGCAAAACACTCACAATTCAAAAACCTCATTAAATGAATAACCTCAAAGAATACCCTAGCTACTGCCTACCACTGCACTTTTAACTCAGAACATATTAGCAGGCAGGCACATAGCAACACCCTAGCAACCACTTAGTACATTACTATGCAGTTCTAACATCTCAGCAACTGCTTAGCAACAAATAAACAATACAGAGCACATTCCAAAAATGCACAGTAACACCCCAGCAACTGCATAACCACACAATGCAGAACTTTTCAGCAATTGCCTGACACTAGCCTGGTTAAAACCAGAACATTCTCAGTAGTAACTGAGTTATGGTCTGGCAAAGCTTCATTAATAACTCATTTCCAAAGGGGCGTCACTAACGGACGTCGCTCAAATGCCTCTGGGCGCAATTGGATAGACCTAAAACCAATCAGAGCGATCGTCATCGTGTAAAGCCATATGATGCGTCCCAATTCGCCTAAGTTACACTACGCCATAAAAGTATGTACTCTTTTTGTGAAGAAAAGGTATTTACTTTTGAATGTGTAGCAAAAAAGTAGGCAAGCTTTGGGACATACTACTTCGTCATCTTTATCGGACGGATCTGTCGCGTGCATCCTGTCACTTAAACTGCCCTGTCAATCATCTGTCACAGTTAAAATCCTCTATTAAATCTAATTTAATTTCCTACCGTTTCGGAGAGAAATCTAGTAGCAGGTTCATCTGCCAGTGGGTCTTTCATGGAGACTGTCCTCATGTGTTTGCAATTTGAATATAATAATGCATTTAAAAGTTGGTGCGCTTCACCAACGGACGTCGCTTAAATCTAAATTTGCTGGAAGTTGTCTGGTTTTTCCCAGGCTACCGTAACACCCTAGCAACTTCAAAGCCACACAGTAACTCAAAATACCAGCCAATCAATATCAGCCAATGACATGGCAGCAACTCGATGCATTTAGGTATGTAGACATGGTCAAGATGATCTGCTGAAGTCCAAACTGAGCATCAGAATGGGAAAGAAAGGTGATTTAAGTGACTTTGAATGTGGCATGGTTGTTGGTGACAGACGGGCTGGTCTGAGTATTTCAGAAACGGCTGATCTACTGGGATTTTCACACACAACCATCTTTAGAGTTTACAGAGAATGGTCAGAAAAACAAAAAATATCCAGTGAGCGTCAGTTCTGTGTGTGAAAATGCCTTGTTGATGCCAGAGGTCAGAGGAGAACGGCCAGACTGGTTTCAGCTGTTAAAAAGGCAACAGTAACTCAAATAACCACTCGTTACAACCGAGGTCTGGAGAAGAGCATCTCTGAATGAACAACACATCAAACCCTGAAGCAGAAGAGCATCTCTGAAGAACGCACAACACATCAAACCTTGAAAGAGAAGAGCATCTCTGAACGCACAACACATCAAACCTTGAAAGAGAAGAGCATCTCTGAACGAACAACACATCAAACCCTGAAGCAGAAGAGCATCTCTGAACGAACAACACATCAAACCTTGAAGCAGAAGAGCATCTCTGAACGCACAACACATCAAACCCTGAAAGAGAAGAGCATCTCTGAACGCACAACACATCAAACCCTGAAGCAGAAGAGCATCTCTAAACGAACAACACATCAAACCCTGAAGCAGAAGAGCATCTCTGAACGCACAACACATCAAACCCTGAAGCAGAAGAGCATCTCTGAACGAACAACACATCAAACCCTGAAGCAGAAGAGCATCTCTGAACGCACAACACATCAAACCCTGAAGCAGAAGAGCATCTCTGAACGCACAACACATCAAACCCTGAAGCAGAAGAGCATCTCTGAACGCACAACACATCAAATCTTGAAAGAGAAGAGCTTCTCTGAACGAACAACACATCAAACCCTGAAGCAGAAGAGCATCTCTGAACGAACAACACATCAAATCTTGAAAGAGAAGAGCATCTCTGAACGCACAACACATCAAACCCTGAAGCAGAAGAGCATCTCTGAACGCACAACACATCAAACCCTGAAGCAGAAGAGCATCTCTGAACGAACAACACATCAAACCCTGAAGCAGAAGAGCATCTCTGAACGAACAACACATCAAATCTTGAAAGAGAAGAGCATCTCTGAACGAACAACACATCAAACCCTGAAGCAGAAGAGCATCTCTGAACGCACAACACATCAAACCCTGAAGCAGAAGAGCATCTCTGAACGAACAACACATCAAACCCTGAAGCAGAAGATCATCTCTGAACGAACAACACATCAAACCCTGAAGCAGAAGAGCATCTCTGAACGAACAACACATCAAACCCTGAAGCAGAAGAGCATCTCTGAACGCACAACACATCAAATCTTGAAAGAGAAGAGCTTCTCTGAACGAACAACACATCAAACCCTGAAGCAGAAGAGCATCTCTGAACGAACAACACATCAAATCTTGAAAGAGAAGAGCATCTCTGAACGCACAACACATCAAACCCTGAAGCAGAAGAGCATCTCTGAACGCACAACACATCAAACCCTGAAGCAGAAGAGCATCTCTGAACGAACAACACATCAAACCCTGAAGCAGAAGAGCATCTCTGAACGAACAACACATCAAATCTTGAAAGAGAAGAGCATCTCTGAACGAACAACACATCAAACCCTGAAGCAGAAGAGCATCTCTGAACGCACAACACATCAAACCCTGAAGCAGAAGAGCATCTCTGAACGAACAACACATCAAACCCTGAAGCAGAAGATCATCTCTGAACGAACAACACATCAAACCTTGAAGCAGAAGAGCATCTCTGAACGCACAACACATCAAACCTTGAAGCAGACGGGCTACAGCAGCAGAAGATCACACTGGTGACACTCCTGTCAGATAAGAACAGAAACTGAGGCTACAATTCGCACAAGCTCACCAAAACTGGAGAATAGAAGATTGGAACAACATTGCCTGGTCTGAAGAGTCTCGATTTCTGCTGCGACATTCAGAATTTGGCATAAACAGCATGAAAGCATGGATCCACCCTGCCGTGTATTAATGGTTCAGCCTGTTGTTGGTGTAATGGTGTTGGGGATCTTCTCTTGGCACACTTTGGACCCCTTAGTACCAACTAAGACTCGTTAAAACACCAGTTTTGTTACCTGAGTATTGCTGCTGACCATGTCCATCCCACAGTACCATCTTCTGATGGTTACTTCGCGGTAACGCGTAATGTCACAGAGCTCAAATCATCTCAAACTGGTTTCATGAACATGACAATGAGCTCACTAAACTCAAACAGTCACCAGATCTCAATCCAGTAGAGCACCTTTGAAATGTGCTGGAATAGGATTCGCAGCATTATGTGCAGCCGATAAATCTGCAGTAACTGTGTGATCATGTCAATATGAACCAAAATCTCTGAGGAATGTTTTCAGCAACTTGTTCAATCTATGCCATGAAAAATTAAGGCAGTTCTGAAGACAAAAGTGGGCCCAACCTGGTCCTAGCAACATACCTAATAAAGTGGCCGGTGAATAGATATAGATTCATAAGCATCACTCACTTTTCTTCAGGGAGTGTAGAGATTTGTTTTTGAAGAGTGTAGTAGTAATGGATTGAACACTGAACATGGAAACCACATTTAATATGTCTTTCCATATTTCTCATGCAGACAATCTCTCTCTCATTCACTTCAAACTCCCAACTGCACCTGGACATCCCAAAGGCATTGAGTTCCCTCAGTCCAGATGTGTGTGTGGAGTTAAATGGGTCAGCAGCATTTATAGGCAGCGCTGATGGGGATTCTGTAGAGAGGAGGCCGTGTTTGGATCGTCACTCGGCAACACCACTGTAAATAAATCTGCACGGTACAAACACACATGTACATTTTTAGATGACGTTTGCACTATTTTACAAGTAAATATGATCATTTATTTTAACGGCAGAGAGAACATTGTGTCAGTCAATTGATAAAATGAGTGTGAAATCAATTAACAATTTAATAGAATATGAATAAGCCTTAAAGGGATAGTTCATCCAAAAATGAAAATTAGCCCATGATTTACTCACCCTGAAGCCATCCTAGGTGTTTATGACATTCTTCTTTATATAAAAAAATGTCCTGGCTCTTCCAAGCTTTATAATGGCAGTGAATGGGTATATTTTACTTGGAAGTCCATCAAAGTGCATCCATCCATGCTAAAAGTGCTCCACACGGTTCTGAGGGGTTAATAAAGGCCTTCTGGAGTGAAGCGATGCGTTTGTGTAAGAAAAATATCCATACTTAAAACTATTAATTAAGAAAATATCTTACCTTACATACTAAACAAAAAGCTATTTAAATACAATGGTAAATTATATGGTACTGAAATTACTTTACCACAGTATTTACATGGTAGCCTACTACAAAATAATTCTGAGAATACCTTAGTAAATGTCCAATAAAAAAATAACTTTTTTGTAAGTGAATTGGATAAATGTAAAAGTAGCCTACCATGGAATATGAATAACCCAAACAAAGTACTATGGCGTTTCCATACAAAGTACTATGTTGCAGAGTACTCTTAAAGGAAATAACTGTGTCAATGGGTCAATGAATCAATAAATAACAATTAAAAAGTCTTTCATCAGGTCTTTCATTTTAATGATCGCAACTATGTATGATGTTATCCAGCTCTGTCATGCTTGAAACAAGTGTCTTTTTAAAAGCAATGTTAAAGCAAATGTTATTTCAAGGGAAATCAGAACAGCTGAAGCTCTGAGTCATTTTTCAGCAGAAAAACCTCATGCTGTATTTATTACAGTGGATGGAGTGAAGACTGACAGCTCAGCAGAGACGCAGCCCATCACTGTGATCCGGGAGTCAGAACCAGCGGCCAACACCAATATTCATGAAAACACTTTCCAGTATAGTGCCATGTTTGAACCTCTCTCTCTCCCACATACAGCCCATCCTCACTGAAGTCTCTGGACGATTACTCAATATTTCTCCATTGGCAGTCTCCGGCGCATTTGAAAATACTTTGCAAGTGAGCAGGGGGCATTTATTTCTATTGGGCAACAAAAATGCATAAAGTATACACCCTCAATGACCTTTTAAGGAGGTGTTCCCTGGTTTAGCAACAAGATGGTCTTAGCTCCAGTGTATTCATGCGGTTCTGCCTTAAAAAGTATGAGATCTGGGTGTCTAAAGGTTGAGCGGTTTTCCTTCAGTCCTCTGCAGCGTGAAGAAACCTCACATGTGCCTTCAAACATGCAAACAATACACAAAAGGCTTATAAACCATACATAAATTTGCTCATCAAATGATCTCATTAGTGATGTCAAGCATCACGTTAGTATTTCTCACACTGAGGGTTAGTGTTTTGAACAAACCTCTAAAACTAAGTATTAAACTTTGACACACAGCCCTGCACCATTTGCGCTCCAGACATTAATTATTCCTCAAATTATCTGGCTTATTTATGACTTTTCTAAAGTTATTTCAATTGAAAACTGGGGGAAACAGTTAGCAACAACCCAGAATACCCTGGCAACTGCATAACAGTAAGTTCTGCATGAGCAAATACCTGAACATTTTCTTTAGAAAATGTCATTTTAATATTGGTGGAACATCACGTTTTGCACACTTACGCAGTTATTCCAAGTCTGCGATTTTTTTCTCCGATATGTGTCATTTTGGTTTTCAATGGTATTGCAAAAAAGGTTGTCATTTTTAGATTAAAGGTGCAAAACTTCTGATTTGATTTATCTTTTAGAGGTAGAGGTGGGGTGTAGGGGTTTAGTGGTCAGCACAACAGCGAAGCTCCTTAGGGGAAGGTCACAGACAAGCCATGAAAGAGCTGGCCAACACCGCCGAGAGGACGAGCCATTGGCTGTGGCTGAAGAGGAGCGACACCACCTGGGCTGCTAAGGCAAACAGCTAACCGCGGGACACACACCCAGGCTTGATCAACCTATGGTGGGCCTGCCTCAGGAGAGGGTGTTTTGTGATAATTGGCCGAAACACACTGTGATGCCGAGGTCACAACAATCCCGCTGGTAAAGCCTTATAGCAGCCATCCTTAAAGAACTCCCAAATTAGAAGTGGTGCAAATATTAGGGATTGCAACATCTAGTCCTTTCAACAAACTTTACATTACAAAAAAACACTGTGTGTATACACTGCCCAGTCGCTGTTTGGATTTAAATAGGCAAATGCTATGATTGAGTCATTATCGCAGTGATTATGATGTTTCTAGCATGTTATATGTTTGGCAACAGTTCTTCTAACCCTAACTGATGGAGTGTGTAGCTTTTCATTTCTTAAACAACCATGTAGGAAGACACATCATGGCCATATTCCAGGATGACAATGTCAAGTTTCATCAGGCTCAGATTGTGAAAGAATGGTTGTGAGGAGCATGAAGAATCATTTCCACACATGAATCGGCTCCTCTGAGTTCAGATCTTAAACTCATTGAAAGTGTTTTGGATGTGCTGGAGGAGACTTTACAGAGTGCTGGACTCACACAAGATCTTGACCAAACATTGATGCACCTCTTGATGGAAATAACATCACAACATTTATTACATAATTTTTTGATCAAGATCTTGTATTGACAATGCAAGAGTCCAAATTTAGACCAAACCGGTCCATGCATTAGTTTTACGATCTCTTTATGAACTTATTGAAGCATCAGAGTGGTAGTTGTGTAGATGTCTATGGAGGGATAGAAAGCTCTCAGATTTTCAACAAATAAAATCCCTTATGTTGAATGACTTGTGTCTGTATTACATGGTCCTAGAAGTAGTGCGGTTAGCCGTTTTGGTTTAGCGTCTCTGTGCCAGTATAAACATGAGCAGAACATTTCCTCTACAAACAGCCAATCATACAAACCGACCATCAACTAATCATAGCTAATTAAATCAATGAGATATTGCTGGAAAGGTAAACACCCAGGCTTTCATTGGAGTTGAGACCCTTGGAGCGGTCAGGCCGGGGTAAAACACGAGTCTGGCGCACGCGGACACACGTGGATGGAGACAGAAAACAATCTGATTATACCCATCTAGAAAATCAGAATTTCCCATTACAAAAGAAAAAGAGTACATAGTGAGTAAAACGAGTGTAAATGTGTCATCATACAGCGATCCTAATTTATTCCCAGAGAGGAAACCATTAGGTCTTTTCCTCTCAATAAAGGGACATCATGCAGTGAATGCAGTAAATCTGGTGACAGAGCCACAGCCTGGGAGAAATTTATGTCCATTATGGAATAACTGCAAACTACACTACAGGTCAAAAGTTTGAGGTCGGCGTACGTTTTTTAATGTTTTTGAAGGAAGTCTCTTCTGCTCAACATTCGTTTAATCAAAAATACAGTAAAAACAGTAATATTGTGAAATATCATTACCATTTACAATAACTGTTTTCTATTGTAATATGTTTTAAAATGTAATTCAGCTGAATTTTCAGCATCATTACTTCAGTGTCACGTGATCCTTCAGAAATCATTCTAATATGCTTTTAAAGGTTCCTTTTAAAAAGCATTTTTTTGTAACATAAATGTCTTTACTGTCACTTTTTAAATTTAAAATTTTAATTTTAGTCAATTTAATGCATTCTTATTCTTTCAAAAAGAAAAATCTTACTGACCCCAAACTTTTTAAGCAGTGTATACTAAATGGCTTGCACATGATCTCATCAGCAAGTGCTGTCAGCAATATTGACTTGGAAATGAGAACTGTTATTTTGCGTTTTTAACCCAGTTTTGTGTAAAAACCTTCACTTTTGGCAATCTTTTCAAATATTAAAAACTGCATATTAAAGGTCAAATCAAGCTCATTGCATTTTGAGATACAGTATTCCATACAGTTTGCTCTGAACTAGTAAACAAAGTATCCCATGCATACAGCAAACACTGTGCAGTATACATACTACATACTTTTCTTTCTTTTTTTACAGAAGTTCAAGTTAGTATGCCATTCCAAACATCCAATTAACTGTAATGGCACAGTTTCAAAAAACCTTTTTAATTTTAACCTTTAAATTTTAATCAAAATATGGACGCACAAAGAGACAGAGAGAGAGAGAGAATCTTTTTGGATGAAAATAAAATGCTAAAGGGAAGAAGATATGAACAAGAAAGGGAAGGAATAAGGACAGGAAATAGAATGTAAGACAGGAAAAAGAGGGATAGAAGGAAAAGGAACACAAGAGGAGTTCCACGTGTACATTCAGGCAGGAAGCTGTATATCTTCAGCATGGACATGAAAGAAAGACGAGGGGAGGGGGGGAACATGGTGCGGAGAGAGCGAAACAGAGGAAAAACAGCCATCATCCCGACTTTCCATCCATCAGCCCATCTTTCTGAAGGGGGCGGGGGGATGTGGTCACTGGCCGGGACCGCTCAGTATGCTAGAGGTGGCCTGACTGTCTCCTGAAAGACATGATGATATAGATAGGCCTAACTGTGGTCTGAAACACACACATAAGCACTGAAACATTCGAAGATGTCATTAACCGACTTTTATTCTTCTGTGGAACTAAAAAAAGATGAATTTTTGGTAAATATCTTGTTTTCAAAACAATTAAAGTGAATGAGGACTGGGGTGGTCGAAATCCGTAATCATTAGGCTACTCACTGAAAATCATGACATGCGGACTGGGGGTTTTCAGGAGAAGAGTAGCGATGTCGGATTCAAAAAATTGGATGATCCAATGCACGAAACTGTTTATGACTCACTGATGCTGTTCTCGAATTCAACTCACTGACTCATTCCGACTGCAACTGCCCACTGCAGACAGATTATCAATGAAAAACTGCTTAAATATCAGTCTGATCCTTACACAAAGCTATTGAGTGACTTCAGAAGACTTTAAATATAGTGCATTAATCATATAGTGCACTTTTATGATTATTTAAATATATTTTAAAGTACTTACGCATTATTTTTCGATTTTGAAAGCTCTGGTCTCCGTTGTAATTGTGTGGAAAACAGCGACCAGCGCAGTATCCAGAATATCTCTTCTCTTTTTTTATGAAAGAAACAAGGTCATACAGGTTTGGAAGGACATAAATAATGACCGAATGTACATTTTTTTAGGTGAACTATCCCTGTAACACTTTACAATAAGGTTTCACTACTTTAGTTAACATGAACCATGACTATTTCTACAGCATTTATTATTCTTATTTAATGCTAATTTCAACATTTACTAACTAATACATTATTAAAATCAAAAGTTGTTAACATTAGTTAATGCACTGTGAACCAACAATGAAAGACTGTATTTTTATAATCTAAGATTAACAAAGATTAATAAATACATGCAACAAATCTATTGCTCATTATTAGTTCACGCTAGTTAATACATTAACTAATGTCAACAAATGAGACATTATTATAGTGTTTAAAGAGGGGTAAACCTCAAAATGGAAAAGAATGTTCCAGACTTGAACCAGTGAAAAGGAATCTGGACTGTGGCATCTTTATGAGAGGAAGCATATACTGTATAAAGACTAAATATGTCGGGACACTACAAAGTCAACTCAGTGAACAGAGGCCACATTGTGCTCTGGGAAACGTAGTTCTCACCCTCGTCTCCCCTGGAAATGACTCGTTTTGTGGCTTTGGGATTTTAAATGTCATGGTCCGTCTGCCAGAAACCTAGGAAAAAATTGTTTGTGTGTGTAATTAAAGCCATGTTAAACCATTAGAATACATTAGCTAATATTGCCGGAGGATAGTATGAGTAACTAGATGACATGTTATGAAGAAAACATCAGTGGTACTTGCCTGTGGAAAGATCTGACTAGAGCAGACCAGAAAGCAAGACCCCTCTAGATCTTTATCCTTCTTTCTGTTTTGCTATTTACTTTTCACTTTATTACCATCTGGTGTATAGTATTCCTGTATTTTTGGCCGAGCAGATCTTTCTCTCACTCTCTCTTTGTTAAGTAGCAGTGTGACTCAGTCACACATTGATGATGAAATTGGTGCAGGTCCACTGGGTCCAAGTTCTGGCAAGAACGGACGAGAAAAAGTGCCAGAAACACGGAAACTTCCCTTGCAGCCAGAAGAGCAGAAAACATTCACACAACACTGTGAAAACAGATACAGACCAACACGAAAACATCCGCGCCTAGTGACCAGCGTTGGACGAGAGACCCCACAACTCTGCTTGAGCTTCCCTTGTTTGTTTTGGATAAGTCGACCGCTCAAACTTAGAGATTTAGGAAAGACAGCTGGACGACATGCTAATATCTTTTCTACGTTGTCCCAAAAAAAGCTTTAGGCTGATGTCAACCCTCACCAATAGAGAATGTCATAAAATGTCACACATGACCGAGGAGCAAATTTATCAGTCTATAATTTGCTATAAACCACATAATGTGCTTTTTTGTGTGCGATACTAAGTGTTTACAAACAAAATAGCATTGCTAGCTAGCTATCAAAGTCCCTTTCAAGGAAAGTCTGTTCAAACGGCGGCCATATTTGCAACGCCTCCGGGCAGCTATATTTGGTACCCAAGACCAAGTCCTATCTACTTGAATGGAGGAATCCTGAAATCTCAAAAACTGCTTGACGAACTCGCAATTAAATAATATTTTTCAAATCAGCAACAAAATCTGACATGAATTGTCTCATAAATGTTTCTTATGCTCAAACAGAGTTGGAAAAAGCTTACTTTTCAGGCTAGACCAGCGAACCGGTGCTTCTAAAGACAGCTGCAGTGACGCAATGACTTTACCAATTGACCCTTCGCTAAGCCCCGCCCTCCTTAGTTACTGTTGCTACGCCTGTCAAGCTTTTGCGACTGGCACGTCTATTACAGTATGTATGCACCGGTTTCAGACATTCCTAAGGAGATAATTAGTCATTTTTGGCGAACAGGTGAAAATATGAGAGAGCAAGACTGCAGTATGCATTCGAGGGCTATATCCACGACATAATATGCAAACGATTAGAGAATAATTTCATCAAAATTTAAGCTAAAGCCTAACGTTAGGTCCCAGCGCAAGCAGTAGCCGGCTCGTACACTGACCTTTCAAATGGGAAACACACAAATTGAGGAACAGCTTTGTGCATGCACAGCAGCGTAAGTGAATTTTGAAAATATTCTAATATTTATAAATCAAACAGCTTATCCATAAGTATTGTGGAATAAACACAAGACATTAGCCTGACCACTTTGCAATGATAACATTCTCCCGCTTATATTTGTAGCGCGCCAGGCTACTGCTCACACGTCGTGGGTCACATAAATGACTAACTTACTGTTATGAACTGATTAAGTTTGCATACCAACCTTTTCCTTGGAGATCTCCGGCAAGCCCCGTGATGTTCCCTCCTTTTACTAACTACCTTTTACTTTTACTAGACACTGGGAGAGTCGCGATCGGATTGGGGTAACGTTACTAGTTTGGCCGTCGATTAACAAAATGCTGAAATATATTTTTAAGTAACGTTAAATTATGTCTGTGAGCCTCCGTCTTGCCTTTAATCACACTGCTTGATCCACGAGCTGGACAATAACTTTAATCTAGAGCTGCTATAAAGCCAAAACACTTTACTGTTAATTTCCTATTATCAATGTAAGCTGCTTTGGAACAATCTACATTGTTAAAAGCGCTATATAAATGAAGATGACGCCCGGCATTTCTCCCCTTGGGTTTTATGTTTCGGGAAGGGAACAAAATCCACCACCCCGTCCAAACTTTTACGATACCGGGTATCTGATTTGCACAATCCATACGCACAACGCTTCGGCATGTTTCCCTCGCTCGAAAGCTTGCCAGACCTCCCGTGCCTAGTTACTGTTGCTAAGCCACGATTGGCCTGTGGCGGTTTTAGGGCGTGGCTTAGCGAACGGTCAATTGGTGATTGGCTTTTTTATTTGGAAGGCGGGGCTTATTCTGCCAGATTGCGAGTTGCAGTTTAGCCCATTCATAAGTAATAGGAGTGCACCATCTTTGTATAGCTATTCAGAAGTTCAATCAGCCAATCAGAACACTTTTGATGTTTAATATTTAGATGCATGGAACGAAATGTGACCAATGAGATTCCACGATGGGCGGGACTAACCAGCATGGCTTCTTAAGGCCTGTTTACACCTGGAATTAAGATGTTTTTTGGTCGATCGGATCACAAGTGGACGACGCTAAATACAGGTGTAAACAGGGTCTAAAACATTTTGACCACTTATCCACTATCGACCACTTCCAGAGGTAGTCGAAAACGTATTCAACCTGATTGCTTTCACAGTGTAAACACTCATGTGGTCGAATGTGTTCAAACAGCCACAAAAGACCGTCTACTCTCCGACTACTGACTAACACGTAAACATTTTAGGAAGCGCGCTATGGACAGACGGGATTTAAACTGTCGGCTGAATACCCGAGTTTGGTTTGAAGACGGAAAATGTACCAAGCACAATGTTCTCTCACCATTCCTGATTTCTAACACGCACTCACGCAAAAGGTCACGAAAGGTCTATAGATGTGCTTTTTTTTTCTTCTTTTTTTTTTTCTTTGAACTTGAGCAAGATATTGTTTTAGAATGATGTGACATTCGCAGGAAGCAAGCCCAACGGTCAAACACGTCCATCTAGCCTAGCGCATGTTAACATATGACGCTTTTCCAATAACAGTACCAGCTCAACTCGACTCGGCTCAACTCGCTTTTCGCTCCGTTTTTCATTGCAGATAGTACCTCCACAATAGTACCGGGTCGTCATAGCGACGCCGCAGGAAACTGCCGTGACATAATCTTCTACGCGACCCACACACACAGGACAATGGAGGAAATCGAGAGTATGCTGTTTTTGGATGGTATTTGGATGGCTGATTGGAGGTAGCTCGCCAAGGGCCGTTCACATATCGCGTCTTTTGCGCGCTCGTTATTTCAAATAATTGAAGCGACGCGCTCATTTTTTCCAGGCGCAGCGAGTCAGCATGAAGGATGGGAGTGCACCCAAACACTACGGGTGTTTTTTTCTTCACCGTAAATAAATCTAGTAGCAGAGCTACAACAAGCGTTTTTTGGTGGTGGAAATCCATTAGCTATTAAAACTTCTTTGTCGTTGTGGAGAGCGCAGTGCTTGGTTGCATAGCAACGACAGACGCCACGGGAAAATCGGACCGAATTTTACTATTAATAATAAAAGATAAGCTAATGTGCATTGTAAATGTCAGTAATTTATCTTTTTTGACTCATTCTTTTTTTTGTCAAAACTTTATTTGAACTTGTACATGTTAGTACATGTTGCAAGACACTCCTTTCATATTTGGCCATCATTTTTAATGTTATTATTT
This sequence comes from Scardinius erythrophthalmus, assembly GCF_964197995.2. Classification (NCBI taxonomy): domain Eukaryota; kingdom Metazoa; phylum Chordata; class Actinopteri; order Cypriniformes; family Leuciscidae; genus Scardinius; species Scardinius erythrophthalmus. Next base: position 8,964,570 of record NC_138237.1, on the reverse strand, counting down.
TAATGTTTATGTAAACAAAAAGTGCATATTGATGCTAAGTTTATTTGTTATTTGCTGGTTTTCGACATAAAACTTGATGTGAATTGAGGTGAATTGATTTTATTGTGTAGTATTTGTACTTTTTGAACAGGATTCTGTGATAACCATGAACATTTTGGTCACTATAATCATGAAATTACATTTTCATACCATTTCATCTCTAGTTATGATGCACTATAAAATCAACAATAATTAATAATAATTTTTTTATCTCTGACAATTAAGGGTGACACATATAGGCCTACAATAACTATTTTAGGTCAAAAACAGTTTGCATAGTTGATAATATTAGAGTTATGAGACATTATTTAAGAGATTTAAGTATTGCATTACATGAGTAGCTCTCTGCCACTTTCATTTTTAAAAAGTAGCTCTCAAATGAAAAAAGGTTGGAGACCCCTGCTTTACGGCATGTAGTTGGAGGGGAGGGGCTAAAAAAAAGAGGGCTTGATGATGTCAGCTGATAAGTTATTTCAGAGGCTGAGCAAGTTGTTACACTTGAAACATTATAAAGACAAACTTTTTCTTTGGAATAACTATATTAAAAAAGTAGATAGGGTCAATGTTTTTTACTTTCACAACAACAGCACTCTCGTTTCACATCACTCTCTCCATCGCTGAAACTCTCATCTTAAACAATAAGTCAGCTAATTTCACACACGTGTTCGCTTGCACATCCAGCCACATTGAGGATAATTTCTCACCCGGTGAGTCATGCACCAGATGACGTGAGCGTTCTGGCTGCTGCGCTGCTCTGTGACCCACGTTTGTGGCTTTATGAAGGAGACAGAGAACAGATTGGCTTGTCAGAGGTTCGTTTTCGAGCAATGTTTGGTTTAAGTGCTACATTGTAATGAAACTCAACATGATAGATGGAGTTTGCTGGAGTGGCTGCAGTGCTGACTCATACTGTGGAGAATGTGGAAGGGTCACTGCAAGCAGGAGGAGGAGAAGAGGAGGAGGAGGAGGAGAGGAGGAGTAGAGGAGAAGAGGAGGAGGTTGGGGCCCCAGAGGGCCACAGGGACCCAACATCTGGAGAGCCGGATCAATCTATAGCGACACCACAATGAGAAGGGTGTGAAACATGAGCCGGATCTGGAAGTGAAAGCTTTGAAAGATTAAATCCAGTCTGACAGTAAATAAATACAAGAGATACTGAAAGAGGTTTAGAAAGGAACAGGAATCCAGAGTCTGTCTGGGCCCGCAAATCTCAAAAACAGACTTGGCCTTGTAAAACTCACACATACACGTCTGCTTCGGTCATTAGCAAAAGGAAAAAAGCTGGAGGGTAAGATTGAGAAATGGTGCATTAGTTACTCCGAACTTCACCCAAACTCTTCTATACAACACTGTACCATATTAAAGCAGTTATTTTAACAATAAAGTACAAGAGGCTGTGACATATTGTGAATAAGAGGTCAAGGTTTGGCTTGATAGCGGAACTGAAAATGTTTGAGTGACTAAAGATTGCAAATTGTAAAATGTGCACCTCGAGTAAGACAAAACTATAATTTCAACATCGTATTGACCAATTAGCATTCAAGATCGGAATTATCCATTTTATAATAAAATTTGTGGTGTATAATTCAAAAGCCTGCAACTGTAACACTATCACGCTTATTAAACTCCTCTGTGATGGAGTGTGACTGCCACCTAGTGGACACTGTATTCAAACACATTTTTAGATCTGGTATTTTTGCATATTAAATTAGTCTTTGGGACAAAGGAGTGATTATAGTACATCATAGTAAAGATTCTGACTACTTCAAACAATAATACACCTTCAATCTAACATTAATCTTCTGTGACTTTCCAAGTGACAATAGATATAGAGTTGGACAGGCAACTGAACAGTTAAGGACAAAGAAGGAAAACTTGTTTTTACCTATTCAATTTAAATTATAATTATTCAAAACATTATTTTTTTTAAATGATAAAAATAAGCCAATGCAGAAAATATTCTGAAATGATAATATTGCACTGTAAAATAAAAACAAGTATTTATGAATAATAATACTTTTATTTACAGAAGTAAAATTATAATACAAATATTTATGGATCTCTTTCTTTGCTTTCAAAATCAAAGAGCTTTTATTTTGCAGAGACCTTAAAGATAGCTCATGAAGTGATGTCATTACTACAGTATCCACGCATGAAATAAATGCATTTTAAATTCATCAAAAACAGCATTTTTTTCCCCCTTGGATTCACGCTAGTCAGGTCTCACTTCTCAGGTCGGAAAATATGGAAATCTATAAATATGTAAAAAAATCACATCCCTGCTTAATAGTATTTTGTATGTATAGCATGCACAGTATATTTCATACTGTATGCATGGAATACCCCATATTTATAAATTAACCGGTGTATCCCAGAATGCAATACACTTTTATTTCTAGTGTGGCAGATAAAGCATTGGATTTACACAAAATTGAATTAAGAATTATGAGAATAAGAATAAAAACATAAAATACTACTGTTTATATAATGCACATGGTTTCACATCATAAAGTATGGTATGAAGTAAACAATACTCTACTCCAACTAGCATATTTCTAATAATTTCCAACACAGAATCAGAAGGCTATGGTGTTTGTGGTTTATATTTTTCCATGGCAGAAACATTTTTGAAGCAAATTATTTTGAAGAAAGCATTTGTGTGCAGATGAATCATGCACAATAAGACAGGGACTTCAATTTAAATACCATGCAGGGTTTTTAATGTCTGCTTTGAGGAACATTTTTGAAAATACACACAAATGACTAAAAAATACCGTGAACTGAAACTTTATTCGTTTTCTTAATGGTGCTGCATAAAAAAATGACAGATATATATTACACAAATCTTTATTTACAAAACAAGGTATTTATGTTTTGAACATATAAACATATTTACAAGAGCACATGCAGATATGCGCAGCCATCTACTGCAGTGTTTAAAGAGGATGTCACGTCTGCGTGTTCACCTTCTCTGTGTTGGGATGACTTTATTTCCGCTGGTGGCCACTGGGATGAGAAGTTTCCGATACTCAAGCGGAAGATATTTCTCTATCAGTATATTCACAGGCGTACCATCTGTCACAAAGCCCTGCCTGAGAAAAACAACACAAACAGTCAGTTGAGCATGCTAAACACAGCCAATATGACTCCAAGGGAAAAAGGCTGCAAAAGTGTTCAAAAACAAGTGTACTGAAGGGGGTGGACTGGAGTCCACTGCTGCTTCAATGTCTATGTAATGAGTGATTATAATCAAGGTATTAATCAATATTTTTCCTTCTAAATATCACATGAGTTGAATGACTTCTCTGGAGATTTTACTTTGTTATAGAAGTTACCAGTGTGATTACTGAAATGTTCTTTTCATGTATTCTCTAATGTCTATATTTGATATCTGAATGCAGTAACAATGCTTTTGCTTATTTAGCCCGGCTTCCAGAAATGAAATAGGGACTTGTTTGTGTTTGAGAAAGGTCTTCAACATGTGTTAAAACATATAGGGGTCATTGAAGTCTAGTTTAAGGGACCATTTCTTTGTTAAAGCCTTACTTTTCATTTAGACTAAAGTGTAGCTCTCCTTGAGAGAAAGAGTTTTACGACTCTCCTGTTTATAGATAGAGCCTGGCCAAATCCAAGCTTGGAAAAGCTGTGTCGGTGTGTGTGTTAGTCTTCTTGGTTACTGGTTAAGGAACCACTGGCATTATTGGAGATTGACTGAGTTGTTGTTCGGGACATGCTGGCGCCCAGCAACCCAAATCTGCGAACTGGAACGTCACGACGTGCCAAACTTCAGGGTCCGAGTGTCAGCCGCATAATCTATGGAGATATGCTTCAGTCTATCTGTATATGTGTGGAAAATTACATTGTTTATCTATTTCTTAGCCAATCAGAAACTGCAACCTGTTTGTTTATGTGTGTGTGTGTGTGTGTGTGTGTGTGTGTGTGTGTGTGTGTGTGTGTGTGTGTGTGTGTGTGTGTGTGTGTGTGTGTGTGTGTGTGTGTGTGTGTGTGTGTGTGTGTGTGTGTGTGTAGGGTATAACTGCTGTGATCTTTGTAACTGTAAGCGAGGTGGCCTACGAACTCCTGTGTGAGTCTTGAAGCTGAACTTCTGCTGATGAAACTGCAAACTATCTTCAGTAAAACTTTTCTTCAATTTATTATAATTCTGACTCCGGGTCTTCTTTCAAACATCTGGTCCTTGGGTCCTAAACTGTTACCCCCTAACAGTACAAAAACAAGATATATTGACCTATTATGCCCTTTTTCAAAGTCTTGATTTTGTTTTTGGGGTCTACTAGAATAGGTTCTCATGCTTGCATGTCAACGGCTTTGATCGCGTAAAAAAAAATGTCACGCCCCTTACCATAACCGCGAGTTTCAACACAACTAGCTAACTCAACCAGACCTCCCCCCTTTTTTGCATGTACTGGGTAGGAATTATTTAAATGAAGAATATTGTGATGGGTTCGTTGCCAGAAAAATATCAAGACTACAATGGAGGCGACACTGATATAGAGAATAACTCCCGCTGGAGGGACTTTGGACTCTGTAACTTTGCAGACCTTTTTCATGCTCAAACCACAACATTACACACTAAAGAAACAGCATAATCCTTTTTAATGTTTACCTTCTCATGAGGAGCTCAAAATCTTCAATCTCAATAGTTTTACGTTTGGCATGAGTAGCGTATACTTCCAGATCATCAGCTAACCGTTCAAAGTACTTCTTAAGACTAAGGAACAAAAAAAAAAGCACAGACAGAATCATTGCAGGAGACGTAACTTCAAATGTTCGTGCTGCATAATGTAAATAACCCTTCTTTTAGCACTTACAATTCATTAATGACAGGGAAGACGTCACTGGCCACTTTGGTCTTGGCGAAATGCTTGAATACGCTCATGACGTAACTCTTGGGAAGAACATTGACTTCCGTCTGACGCTTCTTTCTGGGGGCTCGTTTGGCAACCTGAGGGGGACTGAGATAAATGGGTTTTAAATCTGCATTAGGATACACTATTAAACAGACAAAGGAAAGAGGACTGTTGTTGGTAAATACCCAGCATTCACTTCTTTAAGGACTGTGGGCATAGCCTGCGCACTAGGACTTGCGAACACTCTCTTCTGTCTTACAAAAGCAGGAGTTTTCATGGACAGTTCTGAAATAAAGGAAAATACAATTAATGCAAAAGTAAATTAGCTAAATCGGAATTGCAAACACATCAACAACTGGTTATTTTTAATGATTCGATAATGCCGAGTTCACACTGCATGATTTTAGGCCCGAATTTCGCTCGCCGACAGGTGATAAGTCCGAAATCATAGGCAAATCAGTGCCCGTTCACATGAGTGACAATCACGCAGTGCGAATTATGAGCCGCGATCTGAGAGAATCGCCGACGAGTCGCCGACGCCCGTGAGATATTTGTCGTGCTAAATAGCTGGACCTGTTGGCGATTCACAATCCTGCTGTGTGAATGTGTTCTGACTGAAAACTACATCGCAATGACCTACAGCCAATGAGAGAGCAAGAAACAGGACAGCAGGATGTTCGGGGAGGAGTTATAGACCAGAATATCAGTATTTAAACAGATATATATTTACAACTATGTCAAACAGAAACAAAGCACAAACATTTGCTTGACCAGCAGCAACAGCAGCACATTGCCAAATTATTTATTTACCCCCAACTCTTTTTGCAGAGCACATAATCCTTGCTCCCCTCGTCTCCTCAACCATTTCCTCCTCCATAATCTGTTTTTTTCCTCCTTTATGCGGACCAGACAGAATTTATTGGCGATTGTTTCTTTTGTAAAGTCATGCAGTGTGAAACCCCCTGTCGCTGACCATCGTGCAGTGTGAACACAGCAGAAACTGAATGTCACCCCAGATAGTCATGCAGTGTGAAAAGAACAGTGAGCTGACTACTTTGAAAATCGTGCAGTCTGAACTCGGCCTAAAACTGACTCAAATGATTCACTCAAAAATTGTAAGAAAACATTTAACAATCTCTCTCTCTCTCTATATATATATGTACAGAGAGAGAGAGAGAGAGAATTTCATTATTTTAGTACAAGAACAAGGGCATCTGTGCTTTGGTTGTTGTTCACTGAAGCCAGTTCACTGATATGATACATTCAAATGTAAATGTATTCAAAATCGAACTGATTTGAGAAGACAAATTGCAAAACGAAGACATAAAACACATGTGAAAGTGGAAGTCACCTGCACTAAGAGCGTCGTCGTTGTCATCATCCTCTTCCTCTTCCTCCTCCTGAGGAGGTTCAGGGCTCTGATTGGCTGGCTCAGAGTCCATCAGCTCCTCCTCTGATTGGCTCACTTCCTCCAGGGCATCATGATGCTCTACAAGCTCAGATAAATATTCCTCAGCAAGACTAGCCTCACGTAGGGATGACCTCCGCTTAGATGTGGTGACCTCTGCCACAGGGCTGCCCGCTTGTTCTCTTTCTTCATCTGTAACGTCCTGCAAACTCTCTCTGTTCCCGTCAACAAACTCCAGATGATCTGAACAGAAACACGTTAGCTTTTCAACTTAAAATTTATTTTAGTTTAGTTACTATTAAAGAACTGCCCACTTAAACAGAAAGAGACCATTCCGTGTAAAGCAACAGAGCACAGTTTTCTTTTTAACGTGACATTTTGGGGGCATCTTAATATGCAATTCTGTTTATTTAATCGCAATCAAAATCCCAAAGCTTTGCATCATTGGAATAAATCATTTAACATATACCTTTTTTTTTTTTTTTTTTTTACCGACCCCAAACTCATTTGAGCCTGTAATAATCAGGTTGAACCTTGTGATTGTCATTTCAGGAAGTCTCATTGTTCTCACCTTTCTCTCTGGGATTCAGTCCAGCTCCGAAACTCTTTGTGACTCTAGTGGAGGCTGGAACTCCCGGGACAGCTCCTCCTCCCTCTGAGCGGTGAGCTCTGCGAGTTATTCGCTCTGGATGATGTGATGCATCTGGCTTCTCTTCAGTGTTCTCATCTTCAGCTTCCTCTTCATGCTCATCTTCCACAACGTTCTCTTCCTCCATGTTCTCATCCTCAACTTCCTCCTCCACGTTCTCATCCTCATCCACATTTTGATCCTCCTCCACGTTCTCATCCTCAACTTCCTCCTCCACGTTCTCATCCTCAACTTCCTCCTCCACGTTCTCATCCTCAACTTCCTCCTCCACGTTCTCATCCTCAACTTCCTCCTCCACGTTCTCATCCTCAACTTCCTCCTCCACGTTCTCATCCTCAACTTCCTCCTCCACGTTCTCATCCTCAACTTCCCCCTCCACGTTTTCATCCTCAACTTCCTCCTCCACGTTTTCATCCTCAACTTCCTCCTCCACGTTCTCATCCTCAACTTCCTCCTCCACGTTCTCATCCTCAACTTCCTCCTCCACGTTCTCATCCTCAACTTCCTCCTCCACGTTCTCATCCTCAACTTCCTCCTCCACGTTCTCATCCTCAACTTCCCCCTCCACGTTTTCATCCTCAACTTCCTCCTCCACGTTCTCATCCTCAACTTCCTCCTCCACGTTCTCATCCTCAACTTCCTCCTCCACGTTCTCATCCTCAACATCCTCATCCACATTTTGATCCTCCTCCACGTTTTCATCCTCAACTTCCTCCTCCACGTTTTCATCCTCAACTTCCTCCTCCACGTTCTTATCCTCAACTTCCTCCTCCATGTTCTCAACCTCAACTTCCACAACGTTCTCATCCTCAACTTCCACAATGGATTCCCGATCTTGTAGCTCCACATCCTGAGATTCAGCAAGTGATTCTGTCATCGCCTGCGTTGGAGCAAGTACAATATAATCTCCAGGAATCAAAAACACATCATCTCCTGCTTCTTGGGATGAAGGCGCCAACTCTTCCTCTTCCTGTGATGGTGACCGTCCTACTGTCTCGTCTTTTTTCGAGTGGACGTAAAGCTCTGTGACATCATTGAGGCCGAGCGTGAACTTCTGCCATGAAGAATCGTCGAGAGTTTTTCCATCCTGGACCACAGAGTGATCTAAAGGACAAAGAGACTATTTAACAAACAGACCAAATATCAGACTCAGACTGTATATTAGGGTTTCACAATTTTGAGGGAAAATATAATTTGTGATATTTCCGATAAACCTTGCCATTGCAATTTAAAAAGAAAAAAAGAAAAAAGAAAACCTCCAGGTTTGATGTGCTTATTTGTCGGGCTGCACATTTTGGCCATTTTGTTTATTATATATCAATATGACTATAATAATAGTAATAATTATTTAACAATAATTAGTATTATTACTGCAACTACAAAATAAGCATTGAATAAAAATAATAATATTATAATAATAATAATAATAATAATTTCATTTTACAGTACAAATGTAAAATTACAACACTAATATTTATGGCTGCCTTAATTCATTTTCAAACGCTAATCCATCAAGCTTTCACTTTGTCCAAAAACCGCAGGGAGTCCATAAAGCACCTTTTGTTGACAACTGCTGGTTTATAAGTGCTTCTCATAAGTTTGGGAGGTTTGTTGGTGCATGTTGCTTTCGCATATGCACGTTAACTTATAAGTGACCCAAACTCAGCAGATGCAAAGACGGAGTTGCTAACCGAGCCGCTCTGAGACACCAAAAAACACTGCATCATGAGCTGCTCTCGTGTAAACGAATGCTTCACTCTGAAACATGCAGAACATACTGTATTTTTGCAGCCATTGAGATTTAATGATCATATTAAGCCATATCACAATTTTGGTTTTATTTCAAATAACTGTGCACCCCTAGTGTATATAAACCTTGTTTCGGGCCCTGCTCCAAGCATCTCTGAACGGCCTCATCAAATGCATCCACAGACGACAGCTTCCGATTGGACACCTTCCGCTGGAGCCCGGCCCTCTCAGAGCGCTTATCCACAAACGGGGTCTTCAAGGTCAGGTTCAGCCCGCTGACAGAAAATAAACTGCCTCAATCATCTTTTACATCTTACAATTCAATTTCAACCATGTAGTTCCTAATTAAGTTAATAAGTTAGCAATTTTATTTACTTTCCATTGCCAGTTTTAGTGAGCAGGCCAGTCTATTGGAAAATAATGGACAAAGCATTTACCTCTTTGAGCCAGCAGACAAATCCAAATCATGAGATGTATCTGGTTTCTCTTGAGGGCCATCACCTCTGAGAGAGACATGCAGGACGTCCTCTGTGTTGTCTGAGAATGTAGAAAAGGGTTAGATGATGCTTTATCTGAATGGTCTGTCGCATGTGACAAATTAAAATTATGTGCCGATATTCCACTATATATGCAGTACGCCTGTTTTCAACTCCAAAAAGTTCGCTAACAAAATCATATAACAGGTGAGAATGGGTGAAGCACCTGGCAGTTGATCGAACTCGCTCTCAAACGCGGACACACTGAAGACGCGCTGAGGTTTCCTGCGGCTCAGTCCTCTGACCACATGTGTCAGGGGTTCAGTGTTCAGAGTCAGATCAGACAGCTCCACTCCAGACAGGCCTTCACTGAGGAAAACACAGACACGTGAACACAACGTGCAGAGAACTGCAAGTACATGAGACTGAAGAGTTACTAACGTTCTCTCTCCGGCACTGGACACACTGGACTCGGCTGGATTCGGTTCTGCTACTTGCAGTGCAGGCTGACCCGACATCAGAAGTGATGCTTCAGTCTCTGAAACACACATGGGTGAAACTTCAACAACAACAAAAAATTCTGCTTCGAATTTTTTTTAGACTACTACTGCAAACATTTGGGCTGGTGAAGCAAATTTAGTAATATTTGATGCAAAGAAGATTTTGCACAATGAAATCTCATTACAGTCACATTAATAATATCATCTTCTGATTATTTAGGAATTAGTTATTTATATATTAGTTATAGATAAGCATTAAAAACTTTATTTAAAAAATTATTTAGGCTACATTATCAAAAATAACTCACTATATTGTACAGATAATCGTAAATAATTATATTAGTCATTAATAATTATAAAAAGGTAATTAAGCAACTGGATAACGGTGTATACAGAAGCATCCTGAAATAATGTGTAAACTTACAAACACAGATCAAGTGAACTAAATACAACAACTAGAAAAACATGAACTAAAACTTCAACATAGTAAGTGCACATACCAGTGCTGTTGTTATTGTTAACTAAAACTATTCAAATTGTTTTTATTAATTTGAATATTTCTGAAATGAAGCAAATTAGAAATAAATGAAAATTAGAAATGTTGTCTTAAATAAAATAAGTGAACATAAAAATATATATTTTTAAATTAATAAAAATAACAAAAATCACATTAAAACTACTAAAATTTAGTTCTAAAATTAAATATAAAAATTAAAGCTAATTCAAAATATAACTAATATTTGTACTTTTCCATGTTTTAAAATAAAAAAAGATTCCAATAAAAATTCCATGATATTTCCAGGTATTCCACATTTATAAGATCTCCAAATATCTCGCTTTATTAATACACTCATCTGTGTTTCTTGACATTTATCGGTTTATTCCTGTAACCTTTCCACTCACCCATCTGAATGATTCCTCTGAGCAGACCACGAGTCGTCATGTCCTCGTCATACAGCGGGGACGGGGCAGGAGGGTCCGTCTTTGCCACCGTTGACCTCCGTCGTTTAGGTGAAGGGAGGGGTGACAGAGAGACACTCTGAAAAAAAGAGAAATGCATTAAAAGGATGGCATAATGCCCTTTTCACAAGATGTAAATTAAGTCTCTGATGTCCCCAAAATGTGTATCTGAAGTTTAGCTAAAAATACCCCACAGATATTTTTATGTAGCACGTTAAAATTGACATTTTTTGAGGCTGTACAAAAAGCACCGTTTTTGTCTCTGTCCCTTTAAAGGCAAATGAGCTGCTGCTCCCGGCACAGAGGGCGGAGCTTCAACAGCTCGCGCTCATAAAGACATGCACTGAAAATTTCTAAAACTTTTAGCCTTTTATGCTCAAACCAGAGTCAGACAATGATGGAGAGACTCAAGAAGAATTGACAGCATGTAGACAACATTTCTGAATGGTTAGTTGATACATTTATGTAGCTTATGTGTAGTTATCTTCTAGTCATTGATTAGCATATTCTGTCTTGATAATCATACACAAATCCGCCGCGATCTCTATGGGCGCCGCCATCTTGCCTGCCGCCATTACGAAGCCTTCGCCTGCCTGCGAAGTGTGAGGGTGTGACAGTCTTGCCGGTGTCCTCTAATGACATTTCAATGAAAGCGGATCCTGGGGCTTAAATATTGTCATTGTCAAAACATTTTAGTTACTAAACTGAATTTTATTAGGTTTAGTGACAACATGTTGCAGTGTTTATATTATATGGTACCATTTCTGGTACGCTTTTTTTTTATTATTATTATTGCTTGAAACAATTTTAGGATTTCAATTAAAAAAATTCTCACCTAATGCTGTAAGTTAAACATACAGAGAGCCTTATCAGCTGGCAGTATTATTTAAGGTTAAAAATAACTAAATATAATTAAATATAATGCGTTTTTTTATTTATTATAACAACAACTTTATTTAATGATATAAGAAAACATATAATAAATATGTAATATAGTACACATATTTAGCAAAATACTCTCTATAGCTTTTTTTCTTACCTGAGGTAAATGTTATGTGACATAATTGTTCTCCAGCTGTTTTATTGACCCTTTCCGCGGTTAAAAAAACACTGATTGATCGATATTATGTATGATGAATATACATTTTCGGTAGGTTATGCTCCTGTGTCTTTTAACATTGTTCATTCGTGTTTATTTACTATTAAGTTATGATCGGTTCACGTGCCATAGGGATCTGTCACGTCACATTTACAAACGCCAAAATATTTATTGTTTGAATTTCATAATAAAATTGACAGAATCTGAGAGCTGGGCTTTTTTTTTTATATCATAAGTAACCTGCTCTGTATTGTCTGTTGGTCTCCGTGTCCTCTTTGCTTCTCGATTTTTATGTACGTGAGAAAATGGATGTGTGGTGTGAGAGCGTGTGAAAAGTGTCAATTGCGTGTCTCACGGTGAAAGCGTGAGAGTTGGCAGCTTACAGGTATTCAACATTATTTTATTAATCATCTGGCATGTGAGCTTCAGAACCTAAAGTACAGGGCATTTATTGAAGGTCAAAATTACATGAGCTCCGGATGGATTGGCCAGATACTGCATACCTTCGCAGATGAGCTCATCACATTAAAAGGTGTTGTGAGGTTTTCACAGGCAGTGAACTCGTACCATAATGTGTCAGTAACAATATAGAGAGAAAACTGCAAAGTTCTCGAAGTAGTGTTTGACTGCATGGCTGGCCGAGGGAAGTGTTGTAGCCATACAGCAGGGCGACTGTGCAAAATTAAAGATGAATAGATAAAAATAGATAAAAATAACATTTCGTACAGCTACATCTGCTACAGCCGCCTACGGGACCAACGCTACTTCCTTAGCAACAAGGCACGCAGTAATGGCGGCGCTGCTTTACTTCCGTGTTTCGCCGGATTTGTCTATATATATCGTGTTCCGGGGGCGGGGTTTATGTAATTTTTAGGGTTTGTGATGTCACTAACCCTGGGGGAATGTTGTGTAGTCCCTACCAGCCGTTTGTTGTAGTCCTTAAAAAGTGATTTCTTTATAAACATATAATTTTCTAAAAATATCTCCCTTTGCTTTGAACTTTGAGCATTGTAACTTTGCAGATGTTGTTTATGATCAAACAGCAACATTACACACTAACTAAAGTTAGAAAAGTGAAATCATAATCAACCACCCCTTTAAGGATGTGATTATGTAGAATATGCAGTTTTATAAAATAATCTATTAAACACCACACATACCTCATGGAGCTTCTTCTTGAGTCTGTGACGTAAGGCAGATCCAGGACTCTCCAGACCAGGGGTATTTTTCAACCTTATGCTCCGCCGTACACTGGTTGAACTGAAACACATAACAAACATTGAAAAACAATAAGCAAAACTTACAGAAAATTATATATATATATAATTTATAAAATATAATAAGATCTGGGTAACTCTGTGTGCGTAGGGGGGTGCATATATATATATATATATCAGAAAGTTATTAGTCTAAGGAGGTTTTGCATAGTTGTCTGTAATGGCTATAATTCACAATTTGTACGTTTTTAAAAGGTTATGCTAAATAGAAATTCAATATAGACTTAACCTACAACCAGTAAGTTATACAGAGAGTATAACTTTCCCCTTATGACGTTTTAGTATTTACCCAACTAATGTTGCATAATGTTTGAAAAAATATTCACTCAACTATTTGTTTATAAAATGTATCTGTGTGCATAAACCATTTATGTTAACTGATGATAACGTAAACAAGCAAACACATATACAATTAGGCTGGAGATTTTATGTTTATAAAATGTAACGTTGAGTGACATTTGAAATAAATTCACCTTCTGGTTACAGGAGATCTGGGTAACTCTGTGTGTACACTGGTTGAACTGAAACACATAACAAACATTGAAAAGCAATACACAAAACTTACAGAAAATGATACAAACACACACACACACACACACACATACACGAAGAGTTCAGATGCAAACGCCTCTAAGTGCCTTCTGAAATTTTCTTCTAGAATGATCATTTTTATCAAGCTTGTATATTTAAGTTCAGTAATTTCACTTAAATGACAATTAATATGTCATTTTCATTGCTATTTAAGTGAAATTACTGAACTTAAATATACAAGTTTGATAAAAAATGATCATTAAAGAAGGAAATTTCAGAAGGCACTTAACTTAGAGGCTTTTGCATCTGAACTCTTCATATATATATATGGGTGTGTGTGTGTGTGTGTGTGTGTGTGTGTGTGTGCGCGCATAAGTTAAATATATCAGAGAGTTAGCTACTATTAGTCTAAGGAGGTTTTTGTATTTAGTTGTTAACTGTTACTCAACTAACGTTACATAATGTTTGAAAAAATATTTACGTAACTAACGTTATTTGTTTATAAAATGTATCTGTGTGCATAAACCATTTTCGTAAACTGATTGTAAAGCAATCAAACACATATACAATTAGGCTGGAGATATGTTTATAAAATGTAACGTTGAGTGACATTTGAAATAAATTCACCTTCTGATAACAGGAGATCTGGGTAACTCTGTGTGCAGGACTCTCCTCAACAAAACCCGAGCAGATATGTCCTCCTCTGTTGAATCCATCGTTTCTTATCGTAGTTTATCACAAAACGAAATATTCACAAATGCTAAACTAAACTACATTAAATTGAAATGAAACAACAAAGAAAAACATCGTCGACTCATACATCTGAGGTTTGAAAATGTAAGTCACACTCCCGCTCGTTCGTTCAAGTGAATCTCGCGATATTTTGTATTTTGTCGCTTGCTTTCATGAGACACCCCTCGCTGCAGCCTGTAGCACGATGACGTAGTTGGATCATGATCCAATACGTACTGGACGCGCATGCGCGGTGGTGCGTTTTGGTCTGTAGCCTACAAATAATAATAATAAAATAAAAATGAATTTAAGTTAAATATTAATGATCACTTGAGTGACAACTGCGTGATCTGACTGATGTGATCAGTTTGTATATTAAACTTAAATTCAGGTTTTTTTATTTTTATTTTTTATGTAGGCATGGCATGATGTATGTATAAAACTCCGTTGCTATAGAAACAAAGACGCTAAAATGCAATCATGCAATGAGCCCTATTGTGAAATTGATATTTTTATATTTGCTATTAGTATTATTATCCATGCTGTAAAATCCTTATGATTTTATTCAACTATGTGTGGGTCTAATGAAAAATACGGGACAAATCCTGTCCATTATTGATTTGATACGGGACACATCATCTTACTTGTACGCGACGATTTCGTATTTTAAGGGACCTTACAGAGCACTGTGGAAAAATATAGCCATTAAAGAAGGAACTCTTACCAGGCAAAATATCATTAAGCACTTTTTTCTGACAAGATTTAGTTTCTTGATGCTATTATGTTTTGCGTTTGCGAATGTGTAGCCTACTGGTATTTTAAGTTGTTTACAGACCGTAGGCTATTGTAGGCCTACCTCTTAAAATTACAAAGACAATTACTTGACTCATTTTTGCTTTCACTCAACAGAAAATATGACCTGAATAAAATAAAATGGCTTTATTTTAAAATGTTCTGTATACACGCATTAAATTTAAAATGTTGTAAAATTAACTATTTTGCATGTATGTAGAGAGAAACTAGGAAAGCATCACATTTATCTAAATAATTACTTATTCATCAATAATTTGGCTACTTATTACTATTTATCAGTAGGCTACTACTAAACAGGTTAGAACATCATCTCACTTAAGACCAGCGCATGCGAATTATGTTCATGAACGTGACAAATGAACAAAAGACTCTTAGTAATTATTTATGTTCCCTGTAAATTATTTTTGACTGCATTATAATGATTTCTTAATTCAGAATATTATCAAGATTGCGTAGGTGGATGTGTTCGGGGAATTTGCCAGTTAAAAGTAGGCTATAACATTTAAAGCCCCTTAAATGAACGAAATGACTCAAAAAAGATTCATTCATTTTGATGAACGAGATCGAACAAGAGAGTCAGCAAAATGATCCGAACCATCCCCATTCAGTACGTATTGGATCATGATCCA
This sequence comes from Scardinius erythrophthalmus, assembly GCF_964197995.2. Lineage (NCBI taxonomy): Eukaryota > Metazoa > Chordata > Actinopteri > Cypriniformes > Leuciscidae > Scardinius > Scardinius erythrophthalmus. The sequence continues at coordinate 8,948,840 of NC_138237.1, read as the reverse complement.
ACTACGTCATCGTGCTTCAGGCTGCAGCGAGGACTTCTTGGCTTTCATAGGCGCCGCGGTGTAGTTTACAGCGCTGTAGTACCAGTACATCCTCAAGGGGGCGCGCGACGACAGCGGCTCAGAAACCTGAATCCTCCATTGATCTGCGTTCAAATATCAGTGCAATTTGTGAAGTATAATAAATTGATACCTAACAAACCGATATAAAACATTTCCAATTATCTATATAAAATGATTTTGAAATAATCACTCAATGAAACAGCTGTGATATGGCAATCCTTCAGAACATAATAGAACTTTATAGAACAGAAGAATAAAATGGCTTCTAATAGAGCATTGTATTAACCATCGAATGTGGTATTAACACGTCATTTACTACAGAGAAAAACTGAGTAGTTATGAGTTTGATCTCTGCATCATGCACTATGTGCAAAATATGCCAATGACGTGAAAAAAAAAACTTGGTTAGAGATGCCACGAAGTAAGTGGCAATGCCTTAACCATATGTGTGTTGAAGGCCACTAGGACCTCTTCCATCCTTGTCAAGGGGAGTGCTAACCTTCTCTCCTTTCATACAACACAGATGTACACGTGGTTTCTCAGAGAATTTATAGGGCAGTACGTGCCTGTAATTCCCAACGACGGTGACAAGTTTCAAAATGAAAACCTTTTTATCATACTTTATATATCACATCTTGTTGTGTACATTTTTACATACGCGTTATAATCGTATTATATGTATTAATGCTTGATTTATGTATTAAAAAGTTGTGTTTGTGATCCTGAGCCGCCTTGCACGGCTTTCTCATTTGCATCTCGCACATACCGACCAATCATAACGACGCGAGAGGATACGTCACAGACTCTTGCCCAGGAAGTAAACACTAGAGACCATGCGGTATAAAAGCCGTGACGCGGGAACACAAAGATGGCTGAACACTGTCTCTCATAAACTTTTGTGGAAAACCCGATCTTTTTTTACATTAACAATACAAATAGATTTATGTTCTGAATGATTCTGCAACGTTGTAAGCTTAAGTTGAGAATATTTACCTCCTTTTAGACTGATAGAACTAAACGTCTGTCGCGGCCGGCTGATTGATTGAAACTCGTGTGTTGCAGAAACAACCCGAGACAAATGGAAGGAATGGAGGAATTAGGTATGGATTGTTTACCACTTTCAGAAACCCCGACTAACAGCCCTCTTCCGAAAATGCGACGACCGGTATCTGAGCCCTCAAATATGGATATACTGAAGGCGATCGAGAGGTTGGGAAAAAAGCAAGATGATATCATGGAGAAGTTACTGGAAATTGAAAGGTCTGTTGCATCTAATTCAACCCTAATATCCGAACTTGTCACCAAAGTTGATTCGGTTAACGATAAAACGAAGAGATCTGTAGCTAAAACTGACGACCTGAGTGTTGAAGTAGAGGCTGTGATCTCTGAAAACAAACAACTGTGGGAAAACGTTTGACAATGTCTGGTATTCCGGAGGAGGCAGGAGAAAATGTGAAAATGATCGCAATGGATCTTTTCTCTCTTGTCTCGCCGGGATTGAGAGATGTTCTCCAGACGTCCATTGATGTCGCACACAGACTCGATCCGAGGCGGATTATCGTGCAGTTTTTGTCACGCACTCATCGAAATCGCATCTGGTTGGACGCAAGAAACACTGAAATCCTCAAACAGAAAGGCATCAAAATAAGATCTGACACAATGAATGGAGTAAACTGTGGCCTCTGGTAAAAGTCCATCCAGGAGAGATGGAAAACGAGCTTGTTTCAAGCCAAGGATCGTTTGCCATTATTGATGGAGAGAAGTTTACAGCGGATGATATGTGTGAATCATGTTAACGTTTGCTCTTAATCATTTTGAAGAATAAAAAAAAAGTGACATTGAACTTTATCTTAAAGCATGGCTGTAACCTCATAGATGGTGTCCTTTTTGTTCTCACATGGCATGAATGCATTATTTAATGGGTTTTGATATTTTCTAAGCTATTTTATGCTTAATATGGAAGGTTAAAGAAATAGGTTTTGTTCTTTTCTCGACTATTCAACTCTTTTTGCTTATAGGACAAATTGTTCTTTTTTTTTTCTTATTCTATGTCGTTTAACTTTTCATGTTTTTCTCTTAATGTTCGGGGGATTCGTGATTTTACTGAATGAAAAGCCTAATTTTTATTTTGTATTCCTTAAAGATGAAGTTTATTTTCCACAAGAAACCCATTCTAGTGTTAATGATGAGCCTTTGGGTCAGCACAGTGGGGAGGTGCAACTTTTTCTCATGGGTCTTCATTCATAATTTTATTTAACCATAAATTTACTGGTAAAATTCTTGAGTCACACTTCTCTTTAGAGGGCAGATTCCAGAGTCCAGAGAGGCTGTTATTTTATGTCATATATATGGCTTTAACAGCTCTGATTTAAACCATATTCATTCCCAATCTTTATCTACAAAACTGCTTGCTTTAAATGGTTAGTTCACTCAAAAATAAAAATGATCCCATAATTTACTCACCCTCAAGCTATTCTAGGTGTAGCCTATATGACTTTTCTTCTTCCAGCCAATCACAGAGTTATATTAAAAAATATCCTGGCTTATCCAAGCTTTATAATGGGAGTGAATGGTGCATTTATTTTTTATTTTTTTTTAAGGCCCAAAAAGTGCATCCATCCATCATAAAAGTAATCCATACGACGACTCGGGGTAATAAGGCCTTCTGAAGCGAAGAGATGCATTTTTGTAAGAAAAATATCCATATTTATAACTCAATAAGCTATAATCACTGGCTTCCGGTAATGACCGCACGCAGGTCGAGTTCTGGCGGAAGAGTGACCTCTGACCTGACGCATGAACACAGAAGTACAGAAGGCAGAGCAAAACACCGGTCACGAATTAGAAGTCTATAACGAGAAGTTGTTGAGTTTGTTGCCCAAATCTATTTGTTTGAAGCGCGAGAGGCGTCAACTCTCACCAAAGCTTACACTAATCCTTCATCCTACGTCATGCGTCGGGTCAGAGGTCACTCTTCCGCCGGAACTAGACTTGCGTACGGACGTTATCGGAAGCCAGTACTTATAGTTTATGTAGTTATTAAAATGGATCTTTTCTTACAAACACGTTTTGCTTCAGAAGGCCTTTATTAACCCCCTGTAGCTGAATTTATTACTTTTAAGATGGATGTATGTGCTTTTTTTGACCTTCAAAATCTATGGTACCAAATTTACTTCCATTATAAAGCTTAGAAGAGCCAGGATATTTTTTAATATAACTCTGATTGATTGTGTTTGGCTGAAAGAAAAAAATTATGTACAACTAGGATGTTTTGTCATGAATTGGTAATATTTGTATTAATACATGTCTATAAAGTTAAAATGAATGCGTAAATAATTTACTCTAGTGGAGTAATGGATCTGCCACTGTTTTGTGTAAAAAGTATACAATAGGGTATATGCAGTGGGTAAGCGTTTCGTATTAGTTTGAAGGTACCCCCGGGAGCCGCCATTGGCTAACAAGCCTTCACCTGCTGTTAGCATCCCATTGACTTCCATTCATTTTGGCGTCACTTTGACAGCGAATAACTTTACATCTGAGGCGTTTAAAGACTCCATTTGTCCATTATTTATTTCTAAAGAAACACAACAATGTATAAAAGGCTCCATTACCTTGTATCTTACGTTATGGCCCCGTAGAAGCAGTTTTTGTAAAAGTAGGCTAACGATTGCGTCAAAACCATGCGACTCTCTGGAAATTACCGTAGAGACAGGAAGAGAAGCTCGCGGGCAATTTGGGGGACGCGGAGGCATAAAGTCCGATAAAGTCAAAGGAGAAGCCCATAGAGAGTCATGACGTTGCTCCTGCTCCTAGCTCATGGACAGCTCCTTCTCACACTCTCCGTCTCTGCAAGATTCGGAAGGGAATGGTTCCGATTTCGTCTGGCACAGCTGCTAGAAAACTTACAACTGTCAGGCAGGCTGCTCACGTCACATCCCCGTCGTCAAGCTCAGTTTGAGTCTGCGCAGTACGCTTGGCAATCAGGAAATGACTGCTCCTTATGTGCTTCAACTTCTCTCCGTTGAAACCTATGGGGTCGCTGTGTCCAGTTTATATACTGTCTATGGGTATATGTCGAACGCCGCATTACGAAACCGGAAAACAGAACGCATCGCTTCCGGTTCAGGTCTTTTGTATGTGCTTCATGCATTTTTTTACTGTTTTACTCAAGATAACTTAAAAGGAGCGAGCAAAGATGATCATAACCAATGTCCCTCGCATGTGAAGATCGATATTTAAAAGTAAAAAAAAAAAAAAAATCTTCACACTAACGTTTAGATATTTAAATAGAATAAAAAGCTAATAACAAAGTGAGATAGGTAGGTTAGCTGATTACCTTAAAATTCCATAGATATCGGCATCAGTTCATACGGCTGTTAACACTTTCTATGACAAGCGGATGCGATGAGACCAGGTTTCCGGTTTCGTCATGCGACGTTCGACATATACCCTATTAAATGTGATGTCATGCAACTAGTTTCATATTGTATGCATACACACACTTTTTTTTTTTTTTTTTGCGTACATAGACTTACATTGATTTTATATCAGGTTAATGATATTTTCTATGGCCTATACCCCTAAAACCTACCCATCAGAAACATGTGCAAAACATTAGATGTAAATAAAAAAAAATTGACCTATTTATAAACATTTTTAACTAGAGAAGAGCAGCAAAATGTCCTCACTAGTCAGTTGTCATAATATTTCACTATAAGTGAGGACATTTGGCCCTAACACATACAGTATAGACAAACCAGTACACACACACACACTCACACGGATACACTGAGACAATATTTCTTTGATTTTTCCCTCTATCTTTAATTGGCACAGTTAACACATACAAAGTATTCAGTGCTCCAAAAACACAAGCATAACAAACAGAACACAAAGACAAAAGTGCAAAACAAACATTTGGCAGATCTTACCAAACGAGAAAAAAAAAAAGTTTAATTCAATTAGCAAAGCAGAGAAAAGAAACTGGGATGTTTTTATTAATCAAAATTTAAAAATAGACTCTTACCATGGATTGGTAGTTCACTCTTATTTATAGACTTGTACGTATAGATATACATATATATATATATATATATTTATATTTAAAACTCTCTGATTTGGGAATGGTGTTTTGAAGCCCCAAACAGAGCAGGTAGGGGCCGAGGGCAAATGATTCTTATCACTGATAGGCCAAATAACAGCTGTGTGTGTGTGTAGATGCCATATGGTGATGGCCGGCACAATAAAACAGTGCTGAAAGGATGAAATGTTTAAGTTGTTTTGTTCTTAAAGAGAACCAGAGCACTTGAGACAGTGTGTACGTTCGGAAGACAGACGTAATGATGCTTTCCTCTTTAAGATGTTGTTCTCCGCAAACCTTTTCTCAATGATTACACATTTTCATATTTATAGGTTCATCAATAGCGAGTCAGTCAGTTATTAGGAGATGCTGCTCAATTCATTCAACATAAAATAGCATAATTCATCAATAAGCGCTTTATTAAACATAATAAAAGCATTAAATAGCAGATTTGTGGCATGTGTGAATTGTCATTTCCATGATGCTGCCTGTAGAGATGTAGATGTTTTGGGCTTCAAACCTACTTAAGAATAATGAGAAAATTAAAAAATATCTAACACCTCTCCTGGACCCAATATGACTGTGAGAGAATTTAAAAATATATAAAAAGAAAAGTTAAAATTATTATGTGCCTCAAGGATGGTGAGTAGTCAGTGGAAGATGATGAAATTAAAAAATATTATCTCTTCACAACGGACATTACAGAAAGAAAAACTCCCCTTCGTCAAACCACAGTGATTACATTAAAAAGAAAACAAAAAATCAGTTGAATTAAAAACCTCAAGCATGGAGACCATTCTTCAGGTTAAGACAACCATACAAATGCCAAACACAGATCACATGATGCATGTTAAATGTCTGGTTAACCTGTACATTTGGCTCAGAGTACATTTAAACCCTTACGTATATATATACCTTTTTTGCCAAGGTAACCGAAACCAGCCAATGAAGTTTCCGTATTCTCGGCTGGGTTCTCCACAGGGTAAAACCATGAAGGCATGAACAAAACATCTGTCACAATATAAATACATACCCATTTCAACAGGACATTAGCATATTCATGAGTGTAAATATAGCTCCTCCCCTGCCTGACCAAAAAAAAAAGCTCACGCTCGAGCGTGACGATTGGACGGTAAAGCAGGAAGTCGTTAAATGAATGAAAATGTGTATCACTTAAGGGACGTTAGATAAAAATGAGTTAGAAAAGATGGCAGACAGACAGAGTATTAGTAATTGCACTGGAAGGGCGGAGACAGAGGAGGTGCCAGGGCAAGCAGACATGCTATTGGCCAGTGAAGCCCCGCCCCTGATGTGTGCCCTGCAGCTGTTATCTTTGGGAGGCGGAGTCAAAGCCTCTAAAGGGGTGTGGCCTGATAAAGGAGCCGGAATGAGTGACATCATGTAGAATTCTACTGCTGCGTTCCATTAAACTCGGCAAAAATTCTAGCTTGAAACTTGGAAAAGAGCAACAGAAGGGCACTTAAAGACATTTCACATCATACAAACATAGCGGGACATGTGGTTAATGTTAAACAAAAGCTTTTAAGCACAAAAAATGCAAGAAGTTCCTACATTATATGTTTCTAGCCGTGTAAAACATGATAATGTTCATATTCATATACCTGTAAAAACGTGCTTGCTCCGCCATTTTGTTTCTTTATACACTACCGGCCAAAAGTTTGGAAAAATTGCGTGTTTTAAATATTTTTGAAAGAAGTCTTTTAAGCTGAGGCAGAATTTATTTGATAAAAAATACAGTAAAACAGTAATATCGTGAAATATTCTTCACATGATCATTCTAATATGCTGATTTACTGCTCAAGAAACATTTCTGATTATTATCAATGTAGAAAACAGTCAATATTTTTGTGTAAAACGTGATACACTACCATTCAGCAAGGACACATTAAATGAAATCAAAAGTGACAGTAAAAGACATTTGTATGTTTGCAAAAGATTTTTCTTTCTATTTATCTGAGAATCCTGAAGAAAATGCATTAGTTTCCACAAAAATATTAAGCAGCACAACTGTTTGCAACATTGATAATACTAAGTAATGTTTCTTGAGCAGCAAATCATCATATTAGATTGATTTCTGAAGGAGTAATGATGATGAAGATTCAGCTGTGATCACTGTAATAAATTACATTTTAACATATGTAATAATAAATTGTAATAATATTTCACAATATTACTGTTTTTACTGTATTTTTAATCAAATAAATGCATCCTTGGTGAGCATAAGAGACTCAAAAACATTTAAAAATCGTAATTATTCCAAACTGTTAGTGTGCATCATCTTCCAAGCATCAAGATGTAGATGTCAAGTAGGAATACGGACAGAACGCAGCACTGATGTGGTACCGCAAATCCAGCTCCTTTTACAGACCACGTTCCCAGTTCAGGATAGGTCAGGGAATCGGAAGCAAGACCGTTTTTCAAGCTGTTAAAGACGAAAACACACACACACATACATACATACATACACTCATTCGCACCAGGCTGAAAGAAACGTTAGAGCCGTTCAGCAGCGATGAAGAGCCGTAAAGCAAAATGATATATGTAGATCATATTCACCTCATTATAAAAGAACAGACAGGTAATAAATCTAAATGTCATAATATTTCTCTGATTTGCTGTTAAAGTTCCTCTCTACAGCAGGAGAATTTAGGCCGAGAGGTCTCTATAGCCTCTTCCTCTCGCTTCTTTCACTGTTCCTCTCTTTATTTTGTGTCTGTCTCTCATCTGTCTCACTCTAGGGCGGTTCATGGAGGGTAGGCTGTAGTTTTCCTCACATGCGGCTGCTGTTTGCCCTGCACCACTGAGTCTTCCTTCCATACTTTACGAATCTGCAGTCATACAAACAAAACAAACATATGAAAAACAAAAGAAAAGACATGTTAGACTTGGTGAAGTGATGAATTCATGCCCCCTATGAATGGCTTTTCATGCTATAATTAAAGGGATAGTTCACCCAAAAACGAACATTTTGTCATCATTTACTCACCCGCAATATTCTAAGATATTTTGAAGGATGTTGGTAACCAAACAGTTGCTGGTCCCCATTGACTTCAGTAGTTTTGAAAAAAAAAAATACTATGGAAGTCAATGAGGACCAGAAATTGTTTGGTTACCAACATCCTTCAAAATATCTTCTTTTGTGTTTAACAGAAGAAAGAAACTCATACAGATTTAAAACAACTTGAGGGTGAGTAAATGATGACAGAATGTTTCATTTTTGGGTGATCTAGCACTTTAACCCTGTGTTATATAATTTTATTTGTATGTCATTTTTATCCATGGGTTAAGCAGCATTTCATGCCAGTGTTATTGTAGTATTATTTATATACTATTATAGTGTATATTAATATTTTGAATTAGCTTTTATTTTTATGTTTTCAGTTAATATGTTTTAGTTAAAGTTTTAGTAATTGTTATGTGTTTTGTCGTTTGTATTATTTTTCTTTAAAAAAAATTTTTTAGCTTTAATTATTTTTATTTTTTTTAGCTTTAGTCATTTTAGTGCATCATTTTCATTTAGATGCCAAGGCAACATTTCATTTTCATTTATGTTCCTTAAGTTTAAGTTTTTCATCTAATATTTATATTTGAATTTATTAAAGCTTTATTACTATTAACGAAAATTATTTTGAAAGTGCCCCTATTATGCTTTTTCGAATTTTATAGTTTCAGAGATCAAAGTGCAGATCAATGGGAGTTATTGTCTCCTAAAATAATGAATCAATACTCGTTACTGTACTGTTCATCATTACAGTTCATTTCTGACACAAGCTATAAGCGGTAGACCAATCACAACAGACTAAGCCATCTGACCAATCAGACCAGAGTAGACCAATCACAACAGACTAAGCCATCTGACCAATCAGACCAGAGTAGACCAATCACAACAGACTGGGCTATCTGACCAATCAGAGCAGAGTAGACCAATCACAACAGACTGGGCCATCTGACCAATCAGAGCAGAGTAAACCAATCACAACAGACTGGGCTATCTGACCAATCAGAGCAGAGTAGACCAATCACAACAGACTGGGCCATCTGACCAATCAGAGCAGAGTAAACCAATCACAACAGACTGGGCCATCTGACCAATCAGAGCAGAGTAGACCAATCACAACAGACTGGGCCATCTGACCAATCAGAGCAGAGTAAACCAATCACATCAGACTGGGCCATCTGACCAATCAGAGCAGAGTAGACCAATCACAACAGACTGGGCCATCTGACAAATCAGAGCAGAGTAGACCAATCACAACAGACTGGGCCATCTGACCAATCAGAGCAGAGTAAACCAATCACAACAGACTAGGCCATCTGACCAATCAGAGCAGAATAGACCAATCACAACAGACTGTGCCATCTGACCAATCAGAGCAGAGTAGACCAATCACAACAGACTGGGCCATCTGACCAATCAGAGCAGAGTAAACCAATCACAACAGTCTGGACCATCTGACCAATCAGAGCAAAGTACGCTCTCGGAAAGGATGGGTTTAGAGAGACTGAATCTTTGAGAAATAAGGTGATGTGCAATGTATATTATGAGAAACTGATGCATGTAAATATATTGTAGAAGATCTCCAAAACAATATTAGGAAGTTAAAATATAGCATAATAGGGCCACTTTAATAGTTTTAGTTCTAGTTAACAATAACTTGTTTCGTGCTTGTAATTTTAAAATCAAATGTACGCCGTGATTAACCCAGGATAAACTAACAGTGTGAAACATGGAACAAGATAATGCAAGGTTAAAAATGGCAAATGATTACAAGAGTGAAAAGCCTATTTGAATGCACACAAAAAACACACATATGACATTTTATGTATATGCTTATATGAGCTGTACGATTACAAAATGGACTGAAAAATGACAATATAAACACATAGGATTGATTGTGTGTAGCGTTATTTATAATGTGCATGAATTATTGGCAAGAGTAATTAAATTTTCTTGGTTGAATTCAAGAACAAATGCAGCCTGAAACACTCAAACATGCATTTATGCAGAGAAAATGACGTTTAATATGTTTATATCAATAATTAGATCAGCATGTAGGTTATCTCTCAAGTTGGTTTGTTTGTTGTGTGTGTGCACGCCATTTTGCAGAAAACTATAACTTAAAGGCGGCGTAGAGTAAGTAGGTTCATGCTTGTTTAAACTGAAACAAAGGTCAGATTCAACACTTCATTTGGAGGAAATCACACTCGTGCAATATTCAACTCCAACTGTTTCAAATGTCTAAGGTAGTCAAATGCAGTTTGAGGCATCTTAAAATGAAAGAAATTCAAGATCTCTTCATTCACACACACACACACACACACACACACACACACACACACACACACACACACACACACACACAGCTAATGCACTCATCTAGTACTCCGTCTCACCCTCAGAAAGATAAACCCTTGTCCAGGAAAACAGCTCTGTGAGGAGACATTCAGAAACGTTTCATGCGTCACATTTCACAGATAAAATGGCAACTCGGCTCTCAATCAGGAATAAAGATGAGGAGCACCGGACATGATTGTGTCGTCGTGACTCAAACTTTATGATTGTGATTCTTGAATGAATATTGTGATTTTACTCATTTAAATGGTTGCATTGTGTTTTTCTGTAAACTTCTATGTATCATAAGGTTTTTTTTTCCAGGGTTATTTCTTCTTGTTATGAATATCTACATCAACTATACACTGTAAAAAAAAATTAAAGTCTTATTAGTTATAGATTATTGAAGTCTTACTAATTAAAAATGTTGGTTAATTAAATATGTTACAGTACTTCTGACTGAAAATTGTTTCTACACCAACTTTTTTCAGTGAAGATTGAACACAGTGTGAACAAATAATAGAGCTAAAGATCCATAATGGCAGTCTCTATCTAACACGTATTAGCAAATGATGTGGTTTTCACAAATATATTCAAAGGCATGATGATGGTTTACTAAAGAAATTCTACTTTTGCTACTTGTAAACTGTTTATTTTTACTAGTGCTTGAGCTGATGTCAATGTATGATCATCTTTTTGGGAGGGAAACACCAGCATAAGGCCCGGTTCACACAGAACGCGTTTTTGTGGTTAAAAACGTGAGATGCAGGTCAGTGGAGCGAGAGACAAAAGCAATGTCTAGAGACTCGTTCTTTAAAAGTTGAACTTATTTTAACCTGAGTGCCGTGTTTTTAAGAATGCCGTGTCATGTGCAAGACGCTGCAAAAGATGCGAGATGACAGTCCTGCGCGTTTACATTGAAAAACAATGAAAAAGTAGAGCAGTGGAATGTAAAAGTGTGTTCTGTGTGAACGGCCCCTGATTTGATGTTTTCCTCCAAGAGCTAGGCTGGATCTTAAGTTAATTTACAATTACTTCATGTATGAAAACAGTACAAAAACTTGCATGTATCTCCTCGTATATGTGTGTTGGATTTTACTGGAGCGATCTAACATGCACTGCTATTCAATACGACAAGATACTACCGCCATATGAAACTATGGTGGACTAATATCTAAAACCATCATGTGCTAAGACACATACAGTACTAGAGCTGCACTATTCTGGTTAAACTGAGAATCACGATTCTGAACAGACAACTAAACAAAATAACATGTAATTTACTAATTGATAATAATTGCTGCAGTCCACTTAAAATATTTAATTAATTTTAATGAATTATTTAAAAAAAATGATTCAATGATTCACTCATAAATACTTCACTTGTTTCATTACTGGATGAATCAGCATTTTTTCAATGAATCCCTTGAATGAATGATTCAATGACTCACTTATAAATACTTTACTTGTTTCATTACTGGATGAATCAGCATTTTTTTTACGAATCTCTTGAATGAATGATTCAATGACTCACTCATAAATACTTCACTTGTTTCATTACTGGATGAATCAGCATTTTTTTAATGAATCCCTTGAATGAATGATTCAATGACTCACTCATAAATACTTCACTTGTTTCATTACTGGATGAATCAGTGTTTTTGAAAGAATCTCTTGAACGAATGATTCAATGACTGGAAGCGTAACAAAGTAGTCAATACAATCGCTGAAGTGTCAAGTTACTTTCAAAATGGGATTTGCTCTATTTTGATCGCTACTGTAGACATCAGTGTTTATATCCAAACTATAATCTTTTATCTTAGTACTTCTGTGATAATATGAATATTTGTAACACAGAAATATCGAAATATTTGAATATTATAGATCGCGATCTTTTAATGATTAATCGTACAGCTCTATACAGTACAATCATTTAGTCATTCAGTTTCAGAAAAAGGTCTGTCCGCATTAATAAAAAGAGTCACATTCTTGGCTTGGAAAGAGAGTCAGGATCAAACACACATGTCTCCTTTAGGGTTCATAAACACAAACAGACTCATGAGCTCAAAGGACCTAAAGCTCTCGGTCATATGTAGGTTATGGCACCTTTGGCGTTGGAGTCCAGAAAGACCTCGACGTAGGATGTGGGGACGTAACCCTCCTCTTCCTCGTTTCTTCTAACACGTGTCCATCCGTCACCTTTGTCTTCCTCTATTACATACAAGAGCTCACCCTCTGTTACTGCGATGGTGCCTTCATTATGACCTACAGAGAAAAGTGATGGGAAAATAAAGATATATCTGGAGTCTTTTATTCAGCAAGGATATATTACATTTATCAAAAGTGAGAGTAAAGACATCTACATTGTTTCCAAAGATTTCTGTTTCAAATAAACGCTGTTCTATTGAACTTTCCAGTCATCAAAGAATCCTGAGCACAACTGTTTTCAACATGTATAATAATCAGAAATGTTTCTTGAGCATCGAATCATCATATTAGAATGATTTCTGAAGGATCGTGTGACACTGAAGACTGGAGTAATGATGCTGAAAATTCAGCTTTGCATCACAGCAATAAATTACTACTAATAATCCTAATAATATTTAACCGTATTACTTTTTTACAGTATTTTTCATCAAATTAACACCTTGATGCAAGTATCCATTTCACTTAGGAAGCTGCTTTTGTAGACAGCAGACAGCGAGGTAGTTCACAAGGTTTGAAGCGAAGCCTATATTTTTGCTATAAATGTTTGTTTAGGCATTTATACATGAAATACCTTCGAACGGGTAGAGGGCTTTGCAGGTGCCGATGGTCGGTAGCATTTCTTCGTCTGGGTCATCAAATTCATCTCCGGACTCCGCTGTTTCTGGTTGGACTTTACTCTGGACCTCAGAACTCTGTTCCTCTGTATAACTGCCATCCGGACTGCTCCATCACACACACGCACACATACACACACACGTAGACAATAACTATAGCAACTGTTTTGAAAGTATGTGCATATATTTGCTTTATTTCACTCGTGAGGGACTAGTTTTTAAAAAAGTCCACAAGAATACTGTAAAACATCTTAAAACTAATATGTAAGGACTGGCGTCACTAGTTAACAAGGTTAACATCAAGGTAAGATTAAAATCTTAAAGTGTTAAAGTTGTCTGCAAAAGCTACATGCTAAGTGACAAGTTTCCGGCTGCAAGAAATCATTCTGTCCTCAGTGAAAATAAGTAAAGCTTTATTTATATAGCACCAAAAAGAGTTTACAAAGTGCTATATGAACATCACCTCATGCTTTTATACATTTGATAATTTTTCTTGCATGTATATATTTCAGTCTCATTCACTTTTAATGCTACACAAAAGATATTTTGAGAAATGTTTGCAACCAAACAGTTGTGGGGCACCAATGACTTCCATAGTATGGAAGTCAATGGGTTTCATCAACTGTTTGGTTACCGACATTCCTCAAAATATCTTCTTTTGTGTTCAGCAGAAGAAAGAAATTCATAAAGTTTTGGAACAACTTGAGGGTGAGTAAATTATGACAGAAATTTAATTTTTGGGTGATATATCCCTTTAAGGTAAATACTAAGCGATAATCAGGACATTTAATGGATTTATAAAAACAATTAAATTCCATTGGAATTTAAGGAGCTAAGGTAGTCCTCAAAAGTTCAGGCACACAGTGTGTGTGTATGTGTGTGTGAGTGTGTACCTCTCTCTATCCTGTGCGCAGTTGTTGTTGTTGGTGGTGGGTGGCGTGCTGTTTTGGGTCTCGTACAGGACACTTGTCCGCCGCGGAGGGTCACTCTTCACCGGCATCCTTCCTTCGACCTCCGCTAACCAGCCCTAGAGCACACACACTCATTTTCACTGAACTGAACTACTCATCCAGGCTTGTGCTATATATATATATATTTCAAGATGTTCATTTACACGCACCTCAAATTTCTGTGCCTCCGCTTGCAGTTTCTCAATGTTGTTGGCGATCTCTCCTAACCGAGGCTCCACGCTGTTGGGATCCCCCATCTGTGGGTTCTTTACATACACTTCCTTCATTTTAGTCAAAGCATCTCTGCCAAAAAAAATTACACATAAATACACATTTTTTCAGAATAAATCACATCAAACCCTGGCCTAGTTCAAATATACCAAACTGAATATGTAAAGCATTTCGATTGGAATTTCATAATTTGGAATCAAACAAAAATCCTGCTGAAGAATCAAATAATATTCTAAAGGTCTTGATCTTGAGTATTATTGAATATTGTTTATTATGTTTATTAAAACTCATTTCATATTGTATTGGAAAAATTAAAGATGGTTAAAGAGGGAGTTAAAGGGGCTTTAAAAGCCCAAAATATTTGATTTAAATAGAATTTTGTTGTCCTAAAGATAGATTTTATTCTCTTAGTAATCATAACGCAATTGGAAACCATGTGTCCTCAAAAAAATTGCTGTTTTTGTTTGATGTCATGTTGGAATACGATAAGAAATTCCATCCCTTAGAATTTCTTTCAAATTATAACAAAAATTCCAATTGGATTCCTTTAGGATTTTTTTTTTGGGGGGGGGGGGGGGAATGGGGGGAGTAAACATTAACATTATACATGCACTTTTGTTCAAATGAAAATTTAAATATTATACAATTATGCATACAATGAAATTTAAAAAAGTAAAAAACAACTAACTAAATAAATAAATAAAAGTGCTGGGAATAAAACTGGGTATGAAAATATAAAACAAATGATAACAGTTTACAATAATGTTCCATTTGTTAACATTAGTTAAAGATATTAGTTAACATGAACTAACAATGAAAAATAATTCTAATGCACTTAATAATCTTAGTTAATGTTAATTTCAGCATTTACTAATACATTATTAAAATCAAAAGATGCATATCTTCATATTATTTAACGGACCTGAGCTAACATGAACTAACAATGAACATTTTATTAACTAACATTAACAAAGTAAACTAAAATTAATAAATACTGTAATAAATGTATTGAATAATTATGTATTATTCATTTTTAGTTAATGTTAGCTAATGGATTAACTAACATTAACTAATGGAAACTTCTTGTAATGTGTTACAAAATAGATACTTTGTAAGGCTCACAAAGTCTTTATAGCCTTCTTATTCAAAGAGTCTTTAAACACTGTCAATGTGTCCTTTAGGATTATTTTTGTTTGTGTTTCTGTTATTTGTGTGTTTTGTCTGTATACCTCTGGTCCATCTCTTTCTGTATGTCTTTATTGATGTCGTCGATCTTCGCCTGAAGCTTCTTCCTTCTCTGCTCTGGAGGAAGATGACTGAAGTCCTCCGGATTCGAACCCTGAGAGGAGACAGAGTTGAGACAAACAATGAGTATTTGCACCTTAAAAAAACCAACACTGTCCTGCTAGAATCTACAAATACATAAACAAAACTATGCATAGCCAATAGGGAGGGTCAAACCAGGCCACATCCAAACACATCAACTGAATATTACGTATTCTTCTGTTCCTGTCATCTGGTTGGCTAGCTTACTTTGGTAATGAGCCAATCAGCTTTCAAATCAGGTGTTTATCAAAGGCAAACCAGATGAGCTAATTAAATCTAAGATCAATGATTGACAGAACCTATTCAGTCCAATGCCAACAACAACATTGATTAAACGGTTCTCATAAAATAAACTGTTATCTTGCTCGCTCATCTTTGAAACCTGATTCTGGTTTGCATCTGTCCTTATGTGCCCTCTCTCTCACTCTCTCTAACATCCTCTTCCTGTCAACATTAATGTATCGATTCTCTGAACACTCCAGTCGTGTTTTTTTCCACATTAGTCCTCTGACAGGCAGTATTCGCCATGCTGATCTTAATCACATGGTGGTGCTAAAGAGCCGTGAGTTTGGGGACATTAAAGACTCTGCAATACTTATTCTAGCCTAAAATTGGCCCTGATTTATTCACAGTGTTTCTCTCATTTGAGCTTGGCTGTATCTTTTCCTCTAATTCCACCCACTGTTCAATGCAAATGTCTAACTAAAAGGTCAAAGGTCACAAGGCAGGCACAGCGACCTTACCCCTTCTTCCACGCCACCGTACTGTCATGCAAACAACAAACATTCAGATTTTACTGGGCATGCATTGCATTATCACTCAAAAATACAGTTCAATAAACCCACAAACTCACCCCAGGCAAACTTGAAATATATAGTCAAGATCTACACAAACACAACACACATGCTACACTCACTTTTGTACTCACCCTCTTCAAAACAAAGACAAATTGTTAAAATAAAATGTTAATTGTGTAACATTTGATTATTAAAAAAAAAAATATTTAAAAAAATTTGATCTAAAAATCTCAGAAATCAACCGAACCATTTTAGAAAGAAAATATATGGATCAATATACACATATCTATAAACAAACATTACCTGTGGTATTATATTCAACTGTAAATCATACTACAGCATCAGTGAATAGGGCGATTCAATAATCACATGTAAAATTCTTTGGGCGGGGCTAAAGTAGTAAGACGCTTTGTGATTGGTTAAGATTTTTGATATATTCTAATCACTGATAATTATTATAATAATTTAAATAATTGACACATAATGGTATTTCTGTCATTATTTTTTCACCCTCATGTCATTTAAAGATTGTTTGATTTCATTTCTTCAGTGAAACACAAAGGAAGATATTTGGCAAAATGTGTACG
This sequence comes from Scardinius erythrophthalmus, assembly GCF_964197995.2. Classification (NCBI taxonomy): domain Eukaryota; kingdom Metazoa; phylum Chordata; class Actinopteri; order Cypriniformes; family Leuciscidae; genus Scardinius; species Scardinius erythrophthalmus. Next base: position 8,931,634 of record NC_138237.1, on the reverse strand, counting down.
CTGCTGTTTTCCATATAATGAAAGTGGAAGTAAGCATCTCCTTTTGCGTTCCAAGGAAAAAAATTAAGTCAAACAGGTTGAGGATGACATGAGGGTAAGCAAGTGAAGACTCAATATGTATTTGGCATGTGAACTATCTCTTTAACTTACACTTTAAGTTCTTAACTGATGAAACAGAATCTCTAATACCGGGTTCAGACTACATGATATCAGCCCGACTTCAGCACGATCCATTTGACATGGGGTGTCGTGGTGATCGTAAATCACAATGGCCTCCAGGACACATAAATAAAAAGAATTGATCGTTTTATCTCGTATAGTGTGTCGTAGTGGACGATGACCGACGCCACGTCATTGACACTTCATGACGTCCCAAAAGAAGGCTAGCATTTTTGGGGGCATTCATTCAGTCACATCTGTGACATTGACTAAAAGAAGCACAGAAGCTCTTCCTTACAGCTTGCTTTCAAACATGGTGAAAAGAAAGAGAGACGATGGCATTGGTATTACTCCTGCCTTTATGATGTTTCCTCAAGGGACTATCATGACAGAGTAAGTAAAAGATCAATGGGGAGGTAGCGGAGGCACTACTCGGTGAGTAGCCTACTGGAATTAGCATTTAGCCAGCAGATCATTCATTATTCTCCTTCGCTATAGAGCGGGCGGAGCTAAAGAGCTATTTTGCTTTTTTTGACTCTCTGATTGGTGTAATCTTCTGTGCAGCATCATGGGTAATGTAGTTTTTCACCAGGAATTCCACTCATAAACACGATTATTTTAAAAATAAGCTGAAATAATGCAGACTGACGAATTGATTAACAACCTCGTAGCTCACAGTAGGACTGTCTTTAAAGGTTTATAAGTTATCATTCAAAGTCAATTTCTAGTAGCACTTTATTTTACAGTCCTGTTCCCCATGTACATACTATGTACTTATTATAGTAATTGCAATAATTGTGTAATAACTAAGTACTAACCCTGAACCCACCCCTAAACCTAACCTTAACCTATGTAGTTACCTTATATTACTCAGTACTTTGTAAGTACACGCAAGTGCACATACTATAAAATAAAGTGCAACCCAATTTCCGTATGGAGAAAATTAATTTTTACGAGTTTTTACTTCCGAAACCCGACTGTATCACTCTATTAATTGTTTGTTTACGCTCTTGTTTACGGAAGTCAGTCGCTACCTGCTCAATGGCATCACGCATGTCGTTAAAGGCGGCAAGCGATGACTGGTCGGGAAGTAACGTGTAGTCTGACGTGTTTCTTGTCCACGACACAACAAGAATTTAGGAGTCAAAATCGCATAATCTGACACAGTGACTATAGTAAAAGACAAAAATATTGTGTAGTCTGAACCTGGCATAAGATACATTCAAAATGATCACACTTCAGCACATCTGGTTAGGGATCAAAATTAATCAAGCTGTTCGAAATACATAAAGACCAAATCAGGGAAAACTGAACAGACAAACAAACACAAGGACAAAAAAACAAAAAAAAAAACAGGTTTCAGATCACCTCAATAAGGTTCCGCACGTGGGCATTGAGTGAGAGCTACACAGAGGGACAGTCACCACGGCAACAAGACAAAACAAAACAAAGACAGACAGCAACAAAAAAAAAAAGATAAATGAGACAACAACATGGTTTTGAACTTAAATACACACAAAGGTAAAATTATACAAAAAAGACCAAACGTTTCGTTAAGCAAAATATTGATACGGGTTGAACACAAAGGAACAAAGTGATGTTAAAGGACCATGTGTTACTACAGCGACGGACATGCTACGGTCATGCCGCTACGAATATGCTACTGAGGTCATGCTTACCAGCTTTAGAGAGAGCTTCTCATGGGCGAAAAGAGAGAGCGATCGAGGGAAAGAACCGAGAGAAGAGAGAAAACATCAGAGGGAGAAACATCAGACCGATGTACACGTCATATACACACATGCAGGTGTGTTCATGTGTTATGATGATGTCACCGCTGAAGCTCACTACATCACCTCACACAATTCACTCATGGCGGGCCGGCAGTATTTTATGCTCTGTCATGAGACAGATATTCGCTGGCAGAGCCATGAGAAATTTAGCTGAAAGCCTCACTTTGGCACATGAACGAGAAAAAATATCACATTAGCGGAAGTACAAGCCTTCTAAATACATTCGGTCACTTAGGCCGTGTGTCCACTAAAGCGTGAAGAAGCGCTGAGTGTCTCTTTATAGTTTTCTCTGGTCGTCGAGAGTTGAAAAATGTTCAACTTTGGGTAAAACGCAAAGCTCATCACTGTCACTTTTTAAACAATCATCCAATCACAGTGGAGGAGGGGCGGGACAAATATCACCCTGACCAACCGCCACATCTTGCTTGTACAACGACAACATGACAACAACAAGCGCAACAACAGATTATTTTTATATTTAGAAACAAACTATCTGCAAAATCAGACACTAGTAACCAGGGCCTAAAACAAACTTTTTGCCACGTTTAAAAAATAATAAATATTTTTTACTGGCCATTAAACCAGCCAGTTATGACACCAACATTTTAGATACCAGTAAAAATGAACAATTCTCTATTCCAATTTCAATAACACAGCTAAAACTACAAGCCTAACTAATATAAATGTAAAGCATTATTAAAGACAAGTACAGTAGTTTTTAAGTAGAGACACTGAATAAAGTAATCAAATGTAAAATATCACTGGATAGTCTTTACTGTATAAATTAAACAGAGATTAATCCTTATTAAATTTTCTAAAGTTATTCAGTCGAGAGCAGTGAGTGATGTTTTCTTTGCCATTTTTTTGTTTGATTAACATTAAAAATGCAAACAGCAGCGGGAATATTAGGCTGCTGTCACTTTAAGACCTAATGCGCAGGTCCAGTATACTGATACACATGCCTTGTCTTTCTCAACTGTTTACGTTCACTCAAGCCATAACCGACTGTGTTTACTAAGATACTTGCAGAGACGGACAATTTCTTACATAATTTTGTGTGAATATGTCCGTTCAAGTGTAAAAAGAAGTGAAACAGAGCTCATTTCAGTATTTGCATGATTGTCTGGCTAAAAACACTTTGGTGGACACATGACTTTAGTGAGGGAGTTTCAATTTGTTTTAAAGCCTTTCAAATATTCTAGAATGTTCTAAATATTTGCACAGAGGAGGTCAAGTTGATCATTAAAATTTTTAGCAATATTGTACCCCAATGATGCAACAAAGTTCAAAACATAATTTTGTATTTGTATTGTATTCGAGAGAAACTGATATGCAATGTGAAAAAAAAAAGGACTGCAATTTGATTATATTCCATCAGGAATTGATCGGCATTTTCTTCTGATGCAGTGAACTTCAGCAGGTACCAATGAACCAATTATTACACAGAATGTTATAGGGTCACATGAGGATGACATCATCAGTCTAACGCAATAGTCAGCCAACAAACAGAACACGACAGGGATGGGTGTACAAGAGAGAAGACAGAGGAAAGAGAAAAGAAACAAAAATGAAAATATATACAACAGATAGGCTCGTTTTTTGAGACGGCCATCACAACAGAGAGGATTCTGGGTAATTGCACCTAAGTAGAGATCTCAAATCAAAACTACTTATGAAGAAAAGGTAAAAGTGTGGCAAATGTGAAGTAAAAGTATAGTTTCAACCGTGTAATATGTGAATAAGTGGGTGAACACCTGAGATTCCTAAATGATTAATCATAAGAAAATACCAGGCATAAAAACATAACATAAATTGAGCATGTATGTAAATAACTCTGCAAATAAAATAAAATATAATAAATAAATAATATATATATATATATATATATATATATATATATATATATATATATATATATATATATATATATATATATATATATATGTAAAAATATATCTTTAAAAATGAACTATGATTTGATATATATATATATATATATATATATATATTCATTAATTTATTTATTTTGTGCACCTTAGTGTGCTGATTATGCAAATATATATTATTATTAGCTGACTCTAATTTTAATGAAGCAGTGAGGGCAACACTCTCTGATTTTGAGAAACCTTTCCGTGAAGCTTCATAAGACTTGGGACATCATATTTTAGGGTGCTCAAACTATGGAGCTATTGTCTGAAGTTTGGACAAATGTATTTTGACAAACGCATAAACGCACTGACAGGACGTACGATTCAACATGTTTAAAACACTTCTCAAAACAAGATGTAAAATTCAACGTGTTTGTAACGGACATAGATAGCAAATACAGATTGTTTGTGTGAACAACATCCAATATATAAAAAGCAGCGAAATGACACCAAAAGGGGTGAATTCTGAATGTATCGTGTGTGTGATAAAGTGTTACGAGCACCGGAAGGGTCAAAGTTGATCATGAATGCGCTAGGCTAGCATTCAGAAGTCGCACTCGTGACACTTCGAGAATTAACCCCTCCCACACAAGCTGATTTGCTGCCAGAGCACAGGGGCGGAGCCAGGCTGTGGGGTTGCACATGGGAGGCGGGGTCAGAAGCCAGAAGAGCCAATGAGAGAGTCATTTGATGATGATGTAACTTTTTTCAATTACAGATGCATTTTAATACTGAATATCAGACATTAACCTCATTCAAGGGATGAATTCAAAGAGATATAGATTCATGAAGAATAAATGTTATGTTACTCAACAATATCAATTCATTGATATTGATTCATAATTTAATTAATTAATTCATAAACTCATTCATTTAAACAAAACAAAAACACTAAATGAGGTTAAGTCTGTTAACTGTATCTATATCTCATCATTCAAGCGCACACACACCACTTAATACCATTGTTTTAAAATAAAAATAAAAATTATCATACACTGACCCAAAGCCTAACAGAACATTGAATAAAAATGTATATAAATTATATAAAATATTTAATATAAAATAATGCAAATCATATATACTTATAAAAAATATTTAAGCTTTCAAAATAAAGATGACCCCCAAAAAGAGGTTGTCGTCATATTAAGCTCACTTCTCTGGATAAATTTGTATATCTACTATATCTAAATAAACCCACACACACTCTTGCCTCCTCTCACACACTTACGACATATTGCCTGGCCTCGAAAGCATACGTAGGCCGACCGAGAGTCCTCTTCATGATTTCTTTATTATAATAGAGAGACTGGGCAGACTGCAGCAAAGAATAAACCCTAATTAAACACACACTCACACGAAACTATACAAACAGACACACACACACTCGCACACACCCCGTGACTCAACATACACACAAAATAAACATTTGAACACAAGGACAAACACACATACTTGCAAATTCTTTGCTTCACAGACCAGCAAACACACACACAGACACACCTAACTGACTATAAGGCACCAAAACACACTCACAGACACACTGACATAATTCTTCACTGATTATTATGGTCTTACATCATAAATAGTGTACCCACATACTTGGGTCACATACTTGACCCAAGTATGTGACATGTTCTAGCGTAGACAGCAAAAAACAAACATATTGTTCATTAAAACAAATCCAACTTCTTCAATAATAATGCTCTAATACTAACCTGTTCAAAAGTTTGGGATTGGTAAGATTTTTTAAAAGTTTTATTCTTTTATTCATGTTATTCTCAACATGGCTGCATTTATTTGATAAAAAATACAGTAAAAACAGAAATATTGTGAAATATTCCTGTGAATATAGTGAAATATCTATCTGAATATATGTTCAAATGTAATTTATTCCTGTGATCAAAGCTGAATTTTCTCATTCAGTTAATTATTACTGTTATATTGTCTTCAGTGTCACATGATCCTTCAGAAATCATTATAATATGATGATTTGATGATCAACGAACATTTCTGATTATTATCAATGTTGAAAACTGTTGTGCTGCACAATATTTTTGTGGAAACCATGATACATTTTTCAGGATTCTTTGATGGATAGACGTTTAAATAGTTCAAAAGAACAGCATTTATTTTAAGTAGAAATTTGTGAGGTTATAAATGTCTTTACTGTCACTTTTGATCAATTTAATGCATCCTTGATGAATAAAAGTATTAATTTCTTCAAAAATCTTACAATCCCCAAACTTTTGAACGGTAGTGTACATCAAATCATGTCAACCATGAACACACACATTATAAACAAGCCAGGAGCACAAATGGAGAGAATGAATGTGTCAAAGACCTTGACATGTTTAGCTTAAATTCTTAAAGATGTTCCCATCTATTACTCTATTTTAAACCATTTGTGTCTATAACATCCGTCTTTCTTTCACTGTGACCTGATTTATGCCACTAGCTCTAATGTCAGTTAAGCTAAAATTAAGTTATGTGGAAAACTGAAAAGAATAGGATGAACTTAACCGGGCACTTCCTGTTTGATGAATAAACAGACAAAAATAGGAAATGATAAATCTGTTCTGTTCTTCTGTTCACTGACCATCGATCCTTGTATATCAGTGAGCTGAACGGAGAACAGTATGTGCGCATTGTAAAAAAAGATAAAAACGTGTGAGGTTTGCACAGGCACATGGGAAACTGGGATTTGCTGCGTTATCTGTTGTTTTGCCTCTGTTATCTAAGAGTCATTTAAAAGTCCGAATCTCTGCTCGCACACACGGAAACATGCGGACGGCCTTCCTGAGGGGAAGGTGAATCTGGTCAGACTTTGTCAGAAAGTCACATGTCAGTGTTTGTGTAAATACAAGACATTGTTTCCGAATGTTTGTGTACATGTAATCGCATTACTCAGGATAAACCTTTATGTTTGAGCACCCGTTTTTATTTTATCTGTCACTGCAGGGTCCCTTTGAGGCCTCCTGACTGGCGCCCCTGCGTGTTGAGTGCATAATTGTGTTTGAACGTGAGACAGTGAAACCATGATAAACAACGAAACATAAAAGAGAGAGAGACAGACTGAGAGAGAGAGAGAGAGACAGACTGAGAGAGAGAGAGAGAGAGAGAGAGAGAGAGGCAGAGTGAATTTCATTGGCTGCGTGAGGTGGTGGAAAAAGGAGCCGAAGGACATAAACGATTCCACTGCCGCTTCCAGAATCTAAGTCACGGCATGACATCATCGCTTCTGAATCTAATGTTGTCTTCAAGTCCTTATAGGTCGTAATTTTGGTGTAATTTCCACTAAGACAGAAAGCTTTTTTTAGCACTAGTGTAACAAAATAAAACAAATTATAATATAATATAATTTAATAAAATATAATTTAGTTTAATATTATATAATAATCAAATTTAAGCTTTTTTGCAAAAATTCTAATGCTTGGCGTTGCTATTGTAGTGTTGTTCTTGTCAAATAAAACTAAAACTATTAATTTAAATACATTAGAAATAAAATAAGATATTAATATTAGATGACAAATTTAAACTTAAAAAATAGAAATCTTGCCTTATCATCAAACTAAAATAATTGTTTACATATACACATATATATACATACATATATATATAAAGCTGAAAATATAAATCTAAAAATCTAATTCAATATAATAATACTTATGACACTAAAATGACATTAATTGGGACAGCGATTCTTTGTTATGAAAAATAAATACCAAATGTATTGAAAATCTAATTTTTTAAGGTTCTTAAGAAAAAATGTAAAAAAAGAATTTGAATATTTTATTAATTTTACAGGCAAATTTACAGTTATTAATAGTCTCAAAAATTAGGAAAAATAATTAAAGAAACAAAGTTAATGATAACCATTGTATTCTATTCATTAAACTATAGAATGATTGTTAAATATATATATATATATATATTTATATTTATATATATATATATTTTTTATTTTTTTATTTTTTATTTTATCCTAATTATCATCCTAGAGAACATTTTATCCTAAAAAAATTCTGAAATCATCCTAGGGCACAGAAAAGTTCCCCTAACTGTAGATTCGCTCAAATACGATCATCCAGTCATGACTCATGACTTAAAGGCAGCATTAGATGACATATGACATCAATAGGTTGTTTTATATTTAGATTATGATGTAAAAAAAAAAAAAAAAAAACTTAAAACGATCATTCGGCTCCTTTTTTCCATTATCCAAACGTACACTGACATGACAGCACAGACCAAGAGCGACGCACGCGCACACTTACATGAACACACAGATGTTGAAGACGTGAAACGCCAGCATGCACGGATACTTACCCCTCGCCGGAGGCTCCTGAGGCAGTGCATTTTGGGCTTGGAGGTCATGAGGTCGTTGAATCGGTGGGACAGGGGCTCCTTGGACTGTTTGGGGGTCTGGGGAGTGGGGCAGGGGTCAGGGGTCACAGCAGAAGGTGAGGGAGGGTCAGGGGGGGGCTGGCGAGGTATGGGGGATGTTAACAGGGACATAAGCTACCGGTAAGACACGTGCCACAGAGCAGCGACCAGTGAGTGAGAGAGATTTACAGAGAGAGAGCGAGAGAGAGAGAGAGAGAGAGAGAGAGAGAGAGAGAGAGAGAGAGAGAGAGAGAGAGAGAGAGAGAGAGAGAGAGAGATTTACAGAGAGAGAGCGAGAGAGAGAGAGAGAGAGAGAGAGAGAGAGAGAGAGAGAGAGAGAGAGAGAGAGAGAGAGGGAGAGAGAGAGAGAGAGAGAGAGAGAGAGATTTACAGAGAGAGAGCGAGAGAGAGAGAGAGAGAGAGAGAGAGAGAGAGAGAGAGAGAGAGAGAGAGAGATTTACAGAGAGAGAGCGAGAGAGAGAGAGAGAGAGAGAGAGAGAGAGAGAGAGAGAGAGAGAGAGAGAGAGAGAGAGAGAGAGAGAGAGAGAGAGAGAGAGAGAGAGAGAGAGAGAGAGAGAGAGAGAGAGAGAGAGAGAGAGAGAGAGAGAGAGAGAGGGTGGGACAAAATCGATCCAGAAAGAGGTAAACAAAAGAGGAGGGGGAACACAAAACAAGAGAAATAAGGACCCAAAAATGTTACAGAACTAAAGCAACGAATTAATCAATTAATCAATTAATAGAACAAAGGAAAACAAAAAATCAAACGGAACGTAAAACAAATGCCAACTGAAAGAAACACGCTGCAGCTGTGGTGTTGTTAACCCTGTGAGCGAGAGAGTTAGTGCGTTAAACTCGGTTCGGGAGATCAGGGGTCACATGCAGGGGTCAAATCACTGCAGAACCATTTAAAGGGACAGTACACCCAAAAATGAACAGTCTGACATCATGTCAAGGACTTTTGTTCTTCCCTGGAACACAAAAGGGGATGTTTATGCTGCTTTTTTCAATATGATGGAAGCGGATGAGGAGCATCGGTTGTCAAGCTTAAAAAAATGCCAAAAATCCCTATGAAAGTAGTACATATGACTATATGTACTAGATCTGTAAAACTGTGGCATGAGGTTAGAGAGTTTTCCAAGAATTTCTCGCCTTTTTGGAGCTTGACAGACATTAATATTCCTGCCATTTCCTCTTTTTGTGTTCCATGGAAGAAAGTAAGTAAATGAGGGTGAGTAAAGATGACAGCATTTTCATTTTTGGCTGAACTGCCCCTTTAACAAACATCATGCACAGCAAACACACACACACACACACACTGCTCTAAAGTACAAAAAAAATGATTTCAGGTCAACCATTTGCTCTTTTTCTCTCTCGCTTTCTTATTAGCAAGCTCCCTAAGGCATACTGGAGAAATTAACGAACGTGCGTTCTGGGACAGCTCACATTAACTGTTCGGTTCCCAACAGACTAGAAAACCTAAATCTGTCTTTGAAGGCCGTGACACACCAAGCCGACGTCAAAGAACTGGCAGTGACGAAAGCCGACTGTGCTGTCGCCTCTCGTCAGCTTCACTTGTACACCTAAAGGACTACAGCTGACTAGCAACTAGCACATGTGTTCTGCGCATCAGGAAATAACTGTCTATATCAGTAGGGATCGATATTCATCATTCAAAGAGGCAAACCAAAACTAGGACTGCAGATCGACAAACTGTACATAAAGCAGCGTCTTCTTACAATTCTGAATATCAATCATGCTTATCACTTTCTTCATTCCAGTCAGCTCATATTATTATGAAAATATTTGTGTGTTTGAAAGAGCATGTAAGATGATGTAAAATTAGAGCAGCCGTGTTGTCTTGACTTCGAACACTGACTCATTCACTAAGCTGAACAACCAATCAGAAAGATCTCTCTCACTGACGGCCGACACCGATTCAACATGCGGATTCGGCCAAAGTGTCATCGACGGTGGCCCGACCAGACCCACGCCACAAAAACTAGACATTGGCCGACTGTTGGCTTGGTGTGTCTCGCCTTTATGCATTAGGAAAAATCAAGATAAATCGAAATCTACATGAACTTGCCGAATACCACCGGAAATAATTACGACAAAAATGATGTGTGCAATAGTGCACTTAAAATGGAAGTCCATGCAGCATTGAGTTCATAACCAGTAGTCCCACCAGTCAAATAACATATTTTGTACAAAACAATGTAATCACGTCAACATTAATATGAGCTGCATACATTTTGCTTTTAGTTTTGATTAACTAACATGATTTTTAATAGTTTTAGTTAAGAATAACACTAGCCCATAGACTTCCTTTGTGAGTGCATTACTGTACACACTATTTCTGCTTATTTTGACTAAACAAATATATTTCCTGTGGTAATCTACAGCATTTCAACAGATGCTGTCAACAGAGATTAACTTGCACTGAACCCAGAAGATTCCAGTAATCTTTACCAACATACATTAACACAAGAAAGCCTCTTCTAATCCTCTAGTAACAACCTAATTGTGTCATATCATCTGCTTTCAACGTATATTCATGCAAAAACACCATTAATCCGATACAGTTTTGCACGAGACGTTTGTGCGTTTAGCTAGACGACTGTATTATTGAATGTTGTTTCTAAGAAAAGACAGTTAAAGTCTCCTAATACTTGTCTAGTGTTACTTCTGACCACAAAAAGACATTACACACACAACACACACAGAATAGACGTGAACTGACAAACATAGGCTATGATTGGAACAGCAATCTACAAACTACTCAGACTATTTACATGGTATGTATACTAAGGGCAATATGCAAATCTAGTCCTACTGTACTTCATTTGCCAAAATATGCAGTATACAACAAAGCACACTACATGGAGAACAATTTCCCATAATGCAATGCGCTTAAGTTCCATTTTCAGAGTAAATAAAAAGAATTGTAAGTGATACAAATGCAATATCTGCCAAAAGGTACATTGTTACACAAAACTGGACTAAAAATGTAAAATAATCATATTTATTTCTAATATAACAACTGGGCGCCATTGCCAAATTAAACATGATGTGATGAGATCATGTGACAACAAAGTACATTTGCGTACTACTGTATCGTTGCATAATGTTACACATAAACATACATTTATTAAGAAAGTTTGGGGTTGGTAAGATTTTTAACTCTGCTCATTAAGGCTGCATTTATTTGATCAAAAATACAGTAACAACCGTAATATTGTGAAATATTATTATAATTTAAAGTAACTCCTCTATTTTTATATATTTTAAAATGTAATTTATTCCTGTAATGGCAAAGCTGAATTTTCAGCATCATTACTCCAGTCTTCAGAGTCACATTGTCCTTTAGAAATCATTCTAATATGATGATTTGCTGCTCAAGAAACATTTCTGATTATTATTATTATTAGGGATGCACCAATATGAAAGTTTTGGCTGAGACCGATAACCGATAATTCTTTTTATTTGAAACCCGATAACCGATATATTGGCCGATAAATCTAAATCCAAATTTTTATATAATTTTTGAGAGCCTGATTACAAAACAAAAGTCTAACCATTAAAAGCATGTGCCAAGCACAATTATAATTTTATGAAGCCTATATGACAGACTTGCACTGCACATGTTGCACTTAAATGTATTTTTGAAGTGATTTCAATCATATTTAAAGCAATTCGAAACTATCATGTTGAACACTGCGCATCTGAAGTGTCTCAGCTGAAGGAAATAATACATTTTTAATCGGCATTTATATATAGGCCAAATTTTCTTATCGGGTTTGTGACGATAACATTAAAAATGAACATATATCAGCTGATACCGATATGATGGCCGATATAGCGTGCATCCCTAATTAATTATATATCGTGCTGCTTCATATGTTTGTGGAAATCATGATAAATTTCTCTCAGGATTCGTTGATGAATAGAAAGTTCAAAAGAACAGCATTCATTTGAAATATAAATTTGTTTAACGTTAGAAATTCAATTTACTGTCACTTTTGATCAAAATGATGCATGCTTGCTGATTAAAAGTATACATTTCTTTAAAAAATTAAAATAAACATCCTACCATAAAAAAAAAATATATATATATATATACTGCACAGTATGAAATACGCAATACAGTAGTTTTCCATTCTGCCCATAGCCATAAAGACACACCTCAAAAAATAATATATCACAGTGTTAATGCTCACATCCTGGTCCTGCGAGGTTAGGCGGGGTTTGGACTGAGCATGCTCAGTAAGAGTGGAGCCTTTGACACAAATGTCAAAGGTCACAAGAAGACAGAGGAAGACGAGGAGAAGGAAGAAGAATGTGGTTACCATGAGAACAGCAACGATGAGTGAAGGAAAGAAGAAATTACCTTTCGGTTTGAAAGGACAATACAGAAATAAGGGTTTAGGGTTACAATTCTCTGCGATGTCAAAGGTCAAAGGTGAGGCCTCTCGGGCCGGTGCATTAGTACGTTATCGGTGGAGCGTCAGGATGAACGTGGAACGTTTGTGTTTTCGTGCAGGGAAGGGAAAGGAGAGGAGAATGATGGTGGCAAACGAATAACAGCATCTACAAGTACTACAATAAAACTAGACAAACACAAACAACCTACACAAATGAAAATAACCAGCACAAACTAAAAACAAAACTCACATAAACACATGAAACAATCTTTCTTATGAGCTTTCAGATCGGTCCGTCTCTATTTTTGCGTTCATATTTATTTAAATGTAGTTTTTCGGTCAAATCGAAGTAACTGCGAGCGAATGCAGTGAGTGTGTGTGTGTTACCTTGTTTTTCTTAATGAAAGGCCATAGAGTTTTGCTTTTGCCCTTGCTGGAACGCTCGGCTTTGTTGTCCGAGCGCGAGTTATTGAGGCTGGTCTCAGACACCGTCCTCTTCATCGCCTGACCGTAGTCTTCAAACTCCACATCGCCAGGAGGCTCGAACCCAGACTTATACGACTCTATGACCTGAGAGGAGTCCTGCCGGGGAAAGAAAGCGCAGATAGTCACTGAATAGGGACTTCACATTGATTTCGTTTGCTAAATAAGCTCATTAGTATTGCTATAAAATAAATCTTTCCCAAAAATATATATTTTTAAGGTTGAGAATGCCTCTAAAAGGAGGTTTTGTCAGATTTAGGTCATTTCTGAAGAATATAGCTATATTCCATAAAGGCCATTTGCAGTATCATATGCAGAAGAAGAGAGAGAATGAAATATTATTAGTAATACTCATAAATTAGCTACATAAACGAGTGGTATTTTGGGATGTTGCATAAAAAACGCTGAATGGAAATGCCAAAATGCGCAAACATTTTGAAAATGCACATAAAAAAAAATGCATTTGATTGGGCCAGATCCCCCCCAAAAAAATATGATTTGACAAAATGCGGATGAACTACAATGGAAGCATTTACTGAATTAAACCCTCAATGCACCACAAAAAACTCATGTGACATTTGAGGATGTGATTGGATAACTTGACTAACTATTGGACCAATCGCATCACACAGCATCTCAAATGTTGGTTTAGTTATTCTGAAATGCCTGAGCCAAAGTCTGTCATCAAGAAGATTTTGCATAATGACCTCCCTGAAGCGTCTCGCAAAACTGTGTTCCCAAACACCAGGCATTCAAATGCAGGATTACATGACAGCGTTTCGTCTGTGTGTTCTGAGGCGCAAGTCATTTATGATGAGCGAAAAAGAGCCACAGTGGCTTCTTGATTGCAGAAACTTCCAGTTTTATTACAGATATTTTGTGCCAATTTCAAAGGAAGGGAGGATTGTGTTTTCTTGAACACGGGGGATGGAAACACTGCTTTATTCGCAAATGCTTTATGCAATATTCAAATTTTGCATATAAGTTAAAAGTACAACGTTGGATGGCAAAAGAATGGACTTCAGCACACACTTTTGGAGCTTACACAAAGATGAAAGCTCTGACAGAGCATTTAACAGATAGAAATGTGTACGGATGCCTATAAAAGAAAGTTTTGTCAGATTTATGTAATTTCTGGAGACGTTTGGTCCCAAAAAGCTATTGTCAGAGACGATGGCCATTTGCAGTTTCCTCTGCAGACTATTATATCTATATATAAATACATAATTTCTGCAACTGCAATTTCAGTAATCAATTAAAAACACAGAATATACATTCAAAACATTTGAGAGATTCTGGACTATATCAGAGCAGAGGAGACTTAGAGTAGCAGTTGGATGTCAGGATGTCACTATTATTTATGTTTTTATTTCAATGTTATGCTAATGAAATATGTATTTCCACGATTTTAAAGTAGATAATTTTGTATGAAACGACATAAGTTGCAAAAATTAAATGTGAGCTACATTACCATTCAAAAGTTTGGGGTCTGCAAGACGTTTTTAAATTAATTCTCAATTAATAATTTTATTTAGATTGATTAAATAAATAACATTTATAATGTTATAAAATATTTCTATTTCAAATTAATGCTGCTCTTTTGAACTTTCTATACAAAAGGAAAAAAAATTGTTTTCCACAAAAATAATGAGGTTTTCAACATTGATAATAATAATAAATGTTTCTTGAGCAGCAAATCATCATATTAGAATGCTTTCTGAAGGATCATGTGACACTGAATATGCTGACACTGAGTAATGATGCTGAAAATTCAGTTTTGCATCATAGGAATAAATTACATTTAAAAAATATTAAAATAGAAAACAATCATTTTAAGTTGTAATAATATTTTTCAATGCTGCTGTTTTTACTGTATTTCTATCAAATAAATGCAGTCTTGGTGAGCATAAGAGACTTCTTTCAAAAAAAATATCACAGACCCCAAACGGTAGTGTATGACTTTAAGACATTTCACAGCCTTGTTTTCTGCATTTCCTCTTCTATTAAACTGTCCCCCGGGCAGCAGCACTTGCAAGAGTTATTTCAGACAGAAGGAGGCGCTAGACCCGGTCAAGAAAGAGGCTGTATGAGTGTGTTACTAACATTCTTGGGTTCAATGGACTCGGCCACTTGTGTCATTCCATCCAGGCATTTCCCGATGATGGGCAGAATCTGTCGGTCGACCTCGGCAAACGTTTTCAGCGACTCGCCCATTCGCTCTATCCTCTTCTCCTCCATCGCCTGGATCTTCTGCTCACAACACACACACACAGAGGTAAAGAGTTAACGTGTGTATTTCTGAGTAGAGAGCTGCAAGATCAGGAATTGCGTGTTTACTCTGTTAACTCATTTGCATAATTCAGTTCATTCAAAAACAATGCAGCCAGTGCATGCAAATAAACAACAATATCAGTAGCCAGAATTCATTCTCAGTGGATGTTTCTATGTGCGTGCATGTGTGCACCTGGAAAATATTAGGGATGATGGTGTAATAATGTTCGTTCTGTTCCTGGTTGAACTTCTGCAGGTATGAGGAATATTCATTCTTGCTGTCAGAAGCCATCTGGTGTCTCATCTGTGCCTGCTGCCGTGCCTGAGAGAGAGAGAGAGTGAAATATAATTGATTATGCATTGCAATATTATTAAAATATAAAGTACTTACACCCCTAAAAGCCACATAAACTTAAACACATGAGTACTGTCCCAATTTGCATACTTATGCACAATTATATGCCGTTTTGTATAGTGCGAGTAGTGTGTTCACCCTAAAAAAATCCAAATAGAATAGGTACACTTTAAATCCCTGTATAAATAACCGGGAAAAACGAAAGTGTGGAATACTTCATGCATTAACTATCGCAGCTTTAATCATGTAGCAGAGGGGGAGGGGCTTCAGACTCCGATGTTCAATGACAAAATAACCTTATAAAGTTCATAAACTACACGGATGAGTTCATAGTGTATAAGTCCATAGTGTATAGTGCGTCATTTGGGACGCAATTTACACACAAAAAACAAACAAATCTTTGCGTTTTCCTACGTCTTTGTGACAAAACATTCTCATTAAAACTAATCCATTCATAGGGTTATCTCAAGTTATAACCAGTTAGATTCTAATTATTAGAACATATCTGATGTTTAATATAGAGATATGCGAGATATGAGATTTTTGACCAATGAGATTACACGGTGGGCGGGGCTAACCAGTGTGATGATGCAGAAATCAACAAAAAGACCACACGCAATTTTGTTCTGAGTCTCAATGACTTCCCCTAAACTAACACACATACATATATATGCACATATGCAACCTCAAAATACACATAAAAATGGTTCCTCACTCCTATGACCCACACATCAGAGTATCATCACCTTTAGCCTCATTTACATAAACATATTTATAACTAACTCACAGTTATGTGTCAAAAAGCAGCTTTGACGTACGAGTGAAAAGCTAAAATAAAAACTAGACTGTATAAACACCCACTGCTCAAGAGCTCTTGTGGTTTAAAAAAAAAAAAAATCATCAGTTTGTCTGCTGAAAAAAAAATGCATACAAATGCATTTGAATGCACATCATTGAAGCGAGAGAACGACACAGAGAAAGCAGTGTCACGTCAACCACATCCTGATCCGATTCAAGGAAATCACACTGGTTAACCTGAGGTTCAGAGTTGCCATGGCAACACTCCGACGACTCCACCAGCTCATCAACGGCAGACGAGAGCATGAGCGGATGGGAAGTTTAGAAAATTACATTTGCTGGAAATTTATCAAAATAAGTCAGACGTTTTTACAGATTTAGTGATGTAATTAGACTATTAAAATGAAAATGAAACTGTGACATATCACTCAGTGCTTGTGCATTACAATTATGTTTTCTTAAATATAAGAATATTCAAATGTAAGAATATTGCATTAAAATATTTACATCATATTTATAATATAAAATGTATAAATATATAAAACATAATATAATATATTATAATTTATATTATATTTATTATATTTTCTTTTTATATTAAGATTTTTATAAAATAAATAAATATTATTTAGATGCAATATTCTCACATTAAAATATTCTTATACTTAAGAAAATATTGCAATGCACAAGCACTGAGTGATATGACAAATTAAATATATAAATATTTATTTATTAAATATTAATACAAATATAATAATCTAAAATATAAAAATATATAATACATATACAAATACATATGAAATAAATAATATGTATATATTAATTATATATATTACAAATGTTAAAATATTTTTTAAAATAAAATGTAAAACGAATGGTGAATATACGGCATTGTTTTTATATTGTATATTATATGGTATTATATTAAATAAAATAAAAACATTTTAAATATTTTGTAAAACTCATGTGGACACATTGCAAGACGACCAGATACTGATGATTCCTAAACACACAAACATCCTAATAAACTGTAATATGATGAGCTGACATTTATATGTGGGCCAGAAGAACAGGAAGCTTTGAGATTTACATGTTTAAATATTCATGCCTGGAGCGATATAACTGGTGGGGTAGCAGCGCAGACAAACTTTAAACAAGCCTGTGATTGGGTGGCCGTTCAGCAGGTGTGTCGTGTGGGCGTGGCCATGGCTGGACAGGAAGCAACGGTGTCCTGACACACAGACACACACACGCAACACACACAGACCTGCCACGGTGCACCTACCTTCAGGCAACATCGCTTTATGGCATGATATAAAAAAAACACAAATATACACATTAGTTAGCTTAGACTACTAATGAGTTAGGGCTTAAATCTACACCGTATCATGACAGCGACATATCCAAAACAAACCGCTCGACAACACATCAAAGTCAAACAAGACGCATCAAAACCCCACGACCCTTGAACACACAAACACACTGGCTGCATTCAGAATGAAATACAAGCACTACACTTCTATTGTAACTGTATCTATCTATCAAATAGTAACTTTCAAACTGCAGTATATATGCCATGTTTATGTCATACGACCTCATTGTGTTGCATATTTAATTCAGTGAGTGAAGTCTTAACTTTTGGCAGTATGAAGTTTTTTTTTTTAAATCTGTAAATGAGTCATAAAAGAGATCAAAATTTGATATAATATGAGTCTCAGGGTAAATGGAAGATAAAGTTAAGGCGCATTGCATTATGGGATGCAGTTCTCTGGTTATATATACGGAAGCTTATCCAGCTAATCCATTCGTGCACCGTTCAAATGCAGTACACAGTAAACTGCAGAAAAGGCACGAGTAGTATGGTAATATACTATTGCTGAATGCAGCCACTCTCTGATTGGCCCAATACAGCGTATGTCTACATTACATCTGTACATCTGTGTCTACATTAAAGAGGACCTATTATGACCTTTTACAGACTCTTCATTTTGTTTTTGGGAACGACTGGAATGGGTTTTCACGCTATAATGCTTAAAGTAATTGTTGCAGCTCCTCTCTTCCTAGTCTGTCAGTAACGCTCTGTTTAGTTCCTGTCTCTATGAAGCCCCTCCTTCTGACAAGCACAATGTGCTCTGATTGGTCGGCTGGATCAGTGTGTTGTGATTGGTCTACCACTTTAAGTGTGTTTCAGGAATGTCACTCCCCTTATTATAACCTTGACGTCTTTTAACACACTACTAACGAACTCAACCAGGCCCCGCCCCTTTACTCTGCGTATTCCTTGTGTGGGAATTATTTAAATGAGGAATATTGTGACGTGTTCGTTCCCTGAAGAAACTCAAGACTACAATGTAGTCTAAGTCTACAGTTTCAGGGAGTTAAGAAACATTGACACTGATATAGAGAATAACTCCCGCTGGACTTTTTCATGCTCAAACCGCAACATTACACACTAAAAAAGATGCAAATGTGAAAAAAAGCATAATAGGTTTCTTTAACAGATCTGCAAGTTTGGCTTTGACATGCATTTGACTTTTCGGAGACACTCACACATGCTACCTAAAAGATCTCGACTTTCTCAGTATCTGACCGGTAAATGACAATAACACTCTAGATACTGGACTCCTGGAAGCAGGCGCTCTTTTCCACATCTGAATACTTTGGAAATTTCTCTTTGTTCTGCACAAGCTATCATGCAGACATCTGCCGAGCACACGCTCTGGAACAAAGAAAGATTAAAAATGAGCAAGGCTCATCGAAAGCATAGGCGATGTTGCCTGTCCTGTGAGACTCCACAGTCACCCCCCCCCCCCGCCACCCCCCCCCCCACACACACACACACACACACACACACACACACACACACACACACACACGGTCGAGTTTCCACTCAACGCCACGGCAGCAGTGTGAGACAGCGAGGGATGTGTTAAGATGAAGTGAAGGGAAAAACAGACACATGTGAATCACTGGAGATGTATCACTTATTAATTTTGTATAAATCAAATAACACAAAGAGAGGTGATGACATCAATGACATCATGATCAGATGAATTACAGATCTGTCCATCTATCTGAGGATAGATAGACAGATAGATAGACAGATAGATAGACAGATAGATAGATAGATAGATAGATAGATAGATAGATAGATAGATAGATAGATAGATAGATAGATAGATAGATAGATAGATAGATAGATAGATAGATAGATAGATAGATAGATAGATAGATAGATAGATAGATAGATAGATAGATAGATAGATAGATAGATAGATAGATAGATAGATAGATAGATAGATAGATAGATAGATAGATAGATGCTGTAATGTCACGATTCCAGTGTTCATGGAAATAATGACTTCACTGATTGGTGGATTTCTTTTCAGGATTTTGGGTAGTGTAGATCTTCACTAGGAATTTGGGTATGATAATTTTTTTGGTGGTTTCTACATAATTATATTTGATGAGGTCTACAAACACACACACACACACACACACACACACACACACACACACACACACACACAGCCGGTCTTACCTTCTCCACATCTGCTTTCGTCACGTTGATGTCTGCGTCCATCTTCTCAAAGTACTGCTGGGCTCGATCTGCTTCTTTACAATCCCGCTCAAACTTTCTCTTACACTGCGCACACACACACACACACACGTGTTAAAACATTCATAGATCTAGATGAATATCCTTACAGATGTTCTGATGCAGAACATTCACATCTTAATTAGCACACTCACACATGTTACCCACCAAACGTGTGTGAAGTTCTGCCGTACAATAAACCATCATCCAAAATCACATTGTTTATCCTTCATCTCTCTCTTGCACTCATTTATTTGAAGGGACAATCAACATTTGTGTCCACACTGACCATTGAATCACCCGATCACGCAAACACACACAATGAGATCATTCTTACACACTGACACACACAGGCAGTGCTCTCTTCTCTCTCTCTCACACACACACACACACACACACACACTGAATCAACAAACACAGCCAGAAGACGGCTAACGACAACACAATCTATCTCAAACACCACACACTCTGCAGACAGTGGGCGTACAGAGGAGAGTTGTGATATATCCTGTCTGGGTTCAGTGTGTGTGAGACACACACACACACACACACACACACACAGACACACACACACACACACATAATCTAGTCTGACACCCAAGTTCAGATCACTTCGCTAACAAAAAATTACCATGGTTATCTTTTTTGGTAATACCACAGTATTCACTGATATATTTTGAAGTACAGCATGATATGTGAAGATGGAAATCATTCAGTAGCATGGTGTACAGCTTAGGTTTAATTAAATAAAAATAATAATATTATAATATTTTAATTTTAAAATGTCATGTCATTTTAATATTATAATTTAATTTGTATTAAAATGTTGTATTGAAAAATGCTAAATTAAATTTAATAAATACAAAAAATATTAATAATATATTTTAATTTATAAATTAATTATTTTATTCTATTTCAATATTTTAATAATTTAATTTGCATTTAAATATAGTATTGAATAATGCTAGTTTATAAAATTACAAGAATAAATACAACATTAGTATTATAATAACATGGTATGCGACTTAAATAAATACAATATCAATATTATAATATTTTAATTAAAAAAAGAAGATATATATATATATCTTCTTTTTTTAATTGAGATAGATTGTGTTGTCGTTATATATATATATACACTTTTTAACTTAACTTAATATTAACTTTTTAAATACTTTAATACATTATTTTGTATTGAATAATGCAAAACAAAGGTCTTTTCACTAGTAATCCCAGACTTTTATATCAAAGTAACATGGTATTAAGTCTGGAATATTGATTCATTATTGATTTTGGTTGAACTCACCGACTCCAGCTGTTTCCAACTGGCTTCGACCTGTTGCTGCGCCTTCCGTCCATCATGGAAATGCTGTGAGAGAGAAAGATGTAGAAAATGAATCACTTGTTCATCATGATTTATTAAGAGCATAATGCACATAAAAGCAAATACACATTCCCAAAAGAAAACGATAATGCACACAAATAGCACTTTCATTGTTCAATAGATTGAGAAGTTCTCAATTATGATTCAGTTCTGTATCAGTTTTGTTTCAGATATTTTCCCTAAAATTCCTGAAGAGAAATAAATATTATTTGAGTCAGTAATTTACATAAAGAAAGAGTAAAGAGCTATAAAAAAGTGTTCTTATCGTTAAAAAAATATATATTAGAAATAATATAAAAAAAACAGCTAATAAAAATGACAAGAACATATGAAAAAACCTAAAACCAACAAATGATAACTGAAAATATAATAATAAAATCTCATTCAAAATATAACAAACAATACTAAAATAACACTGTTCAATAACATCAGTCTCAGAATTTGATGATAAATGTTTGAGACACTGTTGAAAGATTATTAGTCTTTTTTCTCAGGTAAAAAAAAAAAATCTCAGAATTGTTTTTTGCAGGAAACTTGATCACACACACATCTCTATTTGCACTCCATTTCATCTTATTACTAATAAATATTGAAAACAAGAATAACTGCAGAATACAAACAGGAGTGTTGTGTGTATGGAAGCGTGTGTGTGTGTTTGCATGTGTGCGAGTAGCCAGGAAGCCATATTGGCGTGTTCTGTGTGTATCCTGTGCGCGTCGTCACACTCGAGGCCGTCTGTGTGTGTTTCTCTCAGCGGCTCCTCTTGGCTTCAGCACTCCAGGGAAAGTGTTCGCTTGGCCAACACTCAAATATCTCTCGCACAAAGAGCTCAGTGTGCCACACAGATAAAGACCTGCTTCTCATGCAGGTCTGAGATCAGCTGAAGACGCCAACAGTCATCAGCTTAATAACAACACATGACAGCTTAAAGAAGACCAATTTAAATAGTCATGTGACATATCAAATCACAAACATGTTTTGCATCCAGAGATCTGGAAACCTTACTTCAGTAAAAGTATGGTGAAAATGACTCCATTACAAGTCACTAATGAGTAAAAGTCTATCTGAGAGTATCTGATTTTAACAGTACTATTTTACTCGTACTGAATGTAGGCTCAAATATGCACTAGTCCTCGACATCTAAAAGGCCGTTTACACGACACCACTTTGAAATAGAAAACTTTTTATGTGCTTTGGCCGTTCATTTACACAACAACGGCATTTTGGGAGCCTGAAAACGTAAACTTTTGAAAACGGGTTTCGAAGTGCAAGTTTACCATTATGAATTTGTGAAAACAGTGACTTCATTGCTCATGTTTATTACGTTTTTAGTCAATAGGCACGTAGTGTTTCTTTACGAAGTGACATCGCCAACTACTGGCCTGGCAGCAGAATACAGCGCTTCTAGATTTGTGAGGAGAGCAAACACGTTTCTTTTCTAAAATCGAAATAAAACTGAACATCTCAATATTGCAATCAACAATATTGTTGATATTAAAACAATAAAACCCTCAAAAAGGGCATTAACTTTTAGTCTAGTCTAATGTTGAGTGTAAAACACATGAATGTTAGACGGTCAGATTAGACTCAAAGTCCTGTTTACCACACAGAGTCAGACTGCAGAAAAAATCAGCAGAGCATTAATATCAGTGTAATCGCACAACACAACACTTTTTGTTGAATATTTTACTGTATTTGAATAGCACAGTGTATATGGTTCCTATGACAAATGTAAAATACTTTCCAGTTTGTTAAATGTGTCAACTACAAATCATGCGGTGTCTGACTTCCTGAAACATATTGTGGTTCAGTGACACTTTCAAAAAACGGATCCGTTTATTTGAGAATAGTGAGAGTATTCTTGACGGATATATATAGTCCTGCTCAAAAGTTTACACACCCCTTGCAGAATCTGTGAAAATGTGAATATTTTAACAAAATAAGAGTGATAATACAGAATAATACAGAATGCATGTTATTTTTTATTTAGTACTGTCCTAGTAAAAGTTCCTTTGTAAAATTTTGAGCAGCACTGTATATTTTTTATTTAATTAATTTTATAATTTTATTTAGAATATTCCTAAAAAATGTTTATGAAATGAAAATATCTATATCTTTTAGATAAGTATTACTTATTCATATTTATTAATAAAAAATGTAAATGTCATTAAGTAAATAAATATAAAATAAGTATTTTACATATATATACACATATAAATACACATTGTATTTAGAATACTGCTGCAAAAATTAATGTAAATTAAAACACTCATACACTGTAAAAAGAAAAAAATTGTGTATGTATGTATATATATATATATATATATATATTTTTTTATTATTATTTTTTTTCATGATTTGTTATCACAACTTCTCAACATTATAAGGCAACAAATATAAGGTAACTTACTTTTTTGAGTTAAACTAACAACACATTTTTAGGTGTATTTCTGAAGTCCACAGTAAAGCCGCCCTTCAGAAACTGAGGACCAAAAGACTTTAGGAAGATGTTTGGATCTGTGTATCATGAGCTGCTGTTTCTCTGTGCTGACTGAGACGTTCAGAATGACAGTGAGAAAACAAGTGAATGAATGAAAGAGTGTGAATGTGATCAGTATTCATCACTGAGAATCTTGGCTGAATAAGAAATGCAGGCATGCAGCGTGCGAATAAAACCCTATAGAAAGCATTATGGGTACAAAACCACACAGTCAGTCAATAGTGAAGGAGTCCAGTTGTGTCTAGAATAGCGATCAAGGCTTCAGAGTACGCCTTCACAAACACACATACACAATAAGGTATATTTATCATTATATTATGGTATTTAAAAAATGTCTTAGTGTGCTTGACCTGTACTGACATTACAATTAGCATACGCAAAATGCTGCGGCCCATTAAAATAAACTTAGAAGCGGAAATCTACACTCAAAGCCGATCTGGATTTACTATTTCATCCAACCAGAGGAAGTCAACCTGTTCTCAAAGAGGAAGTTGACCTCAAGCTGATTTACAAGATCAAGCTTCACTGTTAGAAGAAAAAGAACATAAATAACACCGAGAAAAATATGCCCTGATGAACAGATGAAAGAGACTAGCCTGAACAATACTGTGCTACTTCAGAGAGGATTTGAATCATTTATGCTTCATACACACACACACACACACACACACACACACACACACACACACACACACACACACACTGAAGATAAATGCAGACTTGTTTCCATGGATCAAAAACAGAACAAAAAAAAAACAAAGCAACAGATCTATCTTGAACAATAGCACAATAGCAAATGCACTGACATTATAACTCTTCTATTATGCATAAAATATAAAATAAAATAAAAAAACATAAAAATTAAAAAATTAAATTAAAAACAGAATAAAAATAAGAAAATATATAAAATAAGTTAAAAAAATGTAACAAAATTAAATTAAAACATAAAAATAAAATACAATATATTTTTTAATTAAGTTAAATTAAAGTAAAAATATAAAAGTTAAAAAGTTAACTACAAACACAAAATAAAAAAATTAAACTTAAAAATTAATTTCAGAAAAAGAACTGAGAGCACTGGCTAAATTCACTGCAACTTCCGGGTTTCAATTTCAGATAAACCTGCCCATAAACGACACAAAACTGAGGTTGGTCACTCTGCGTGTCAGTCCGTTGTCTCTTCATGTCTAAGAAGGCATTCCTGGCCTGAATACGACTTAATGCTGTTAGTCAAAGTCTGGCAATGCACAACCAGTCTGGCCTTTGTCAAAAAATGAAGTGCTTTTGTTTCCGTTCTTCTGTTGTTCAGCTAATGACTGTCTCTGGATCAGTCTGAGGAACTGAAGCAGCACCTGTCAGGCTCTGGATTTATCACATCCCAGAATAATAACCTGAACTACTGAGCAGCGCCTACAGATGGAGCTTGTCTCAAACACACACGGTCCAGAACCAGTGTGTGTACAGCTTCTTCAACAATGGGTTTAATAGAGATTTACAGTACCAGACCATATGCTGTCTGGATTAAATCTGAGCAAGACTGCTTTTAATTAGTTCTCCGTTGCAAAGTGCATAAACTACAAAATAAATAATTTTTACATATATATATACACATTTATATATATACACGTATATATCTGAATGCACAAACACATCCAAAAATGGCACGTGTGTCTCAAATGGACAGAATGAACCGGTGAACAGAGGTAGACCAAAGAGACAGATAGACAGACAGACAATTAAAGAGAGTGAAAGAAGAGGTTTATAAAATAGGAGAGAAGCAGCATTCTGGGAAAACGGCCAGACAGACACCACGGAGCCCTGCTCAGAGTGTGTGTGTGTGAGTGCTGAATGCTGGGAAATCGGCGTTCTTCAGGTTGATACTAAAATGCCTTAATCTTATTTGATAAATGAAAGATGAACGTTGTGTTCTGACACTGTTCATGTCATTAGTTCAGCTCTGTCTGGACATAAATCATAGAGTCGACCACCATGAGAGCTCAGTGTCACTCTGGTGATGTTTCTCGTGTGTGTGTGTGTGTGTGTGTGTGTGTGTGTGTGTGTGTGTGTGTGTGTGTGTGTGTGTGTGTGTGTGTGTGTGTGTGTGTTTATGTGGAATGATGAAAACACACACAGACACACAAATGAGAGTAATTCATATACACAACCCAGACACTTTCAGTCTAAACACACAACAGCAGCTCTATTTATGGAAGTGAGGGAGACGAGATGTGTGCTATAATTCTGACAAATATGATCTTTTGGAAGAGAAAACTCTCCTGTTATATACTTATATACTTATATACTATATATAGAGGGCAGTATTTTGTTTTAAAGTCCTAAATGAAATTATCAATATTATAATTACACTTAAGTAATAATAATATACTAATGTATTAACAATATGTATATGTATGTATGTATATAATTTTAAACATAAAATTGATAAAAAATTACAAAAATACATTATATATATATATATATATAATTTATATATATATATAATTTATATATATATATATAATTACATATTTATACAGATACAATATATATAATAATGTAAATAAACTTTATATACATCTATATAAATCAAATTTATATATAAAAATTATTAATTTCCTTGATCATTAAGTCATATACACAGTATATCTCTGTGTGTGTGTGTGTGTGTGTGTGTGTGTGTGTGTGTGTGTGTGTGTGTGTGTGTGTGTGTGTGTGTGTGTGTGTGTGTGTGTGTGTGTGTGTGTGTGTGTGTGTGTGTGTGTGTGTGTGTGTGTGTGTGTGTGTGTGTGTGCTGTACAGTAAAGGTCAAAAGTTTGGACGTTACTATAACATTACTATATTTAATGTTTTTGAAAGAAGTTTCTTCTGCTCATCAAGCCTGCATTTATTTGATCAAAAATACAGAAAAAAATGTAATATTGTGATATATTATTACAATTTAAAATAATTGGTTTTCAATTTATTATACTTTATCATTTATTTCTGTGATGCAAAGCTGAATTTTCAGCATCATTACTCCAGTCTGTCACATGATCCTTTAGAAATCATTCTAATGTGATGAAAACAGTTCTGCTGCTTAATATTTTTGCATAACCTGTGATACTTTTTTAGGATACTTTGATGAATAAAAAGTAAAAAAAAAGTTTTTTAAACTTAATTAATTTAAACTTAGTTATTTTTTTAAAAATATAAATCTTTTGTAACAACAATATACACTACTGGTCAGTAATTTTTTTTCTTTCTTTTTTTGAAATAAATCAATACTTTTATTCAGCAAGGATGTGTTAATAAATAATAAAAAGTGATAGTAAAGAAGATTTATATTATTAGAAAATATTTTTTTATTTTGAATAAATGTAGTTCTTTTTAACCTTTTATTCATCAAATATATTAGGCAGCAGAACTGTTTCCAACACTCATAATAAATCAGAATATTAGAATGATTTCTAAAGGATCATGTGATAGACTGGATGTCACATGTGACACTGAAGACTGGAGTAATGACGCTGAAAATTCAGCTTTGCATCACAGAAATAAATTAATTTTAAAGTATATTCAAATAGAAAACTATTATTTTAAGTTGTAAAAATATTTCACAATATTACAGTTTTTTTTCTGTATTTTTGATAAAATAAACGCAGCCTTGATAAGCATTAGAGACTTCTTTCAAAAATATAAAAAAATGTAATGTTTCCAGACTTTTGACCTGTACTGTATGTATATGTATATATGTATATATGTGTATATATATATACACTTGATCTTTTAGTATATAACTTACATAAAATGCTTTTTTTTACGTTTTATATATATATATATTGAGTGATTAAAAGATTAAGGGCTTTAACCAAAAGAAAATTTTATTACAATTTACTTTTGAAATTAATAGTTTATTGATAATTCACTAAAATAGTAAAATACCTAATAACCTTAAAAAACTACTTGCAGGCAAGCTGGATGAAAAAGTGGGATATCATGAGAAATGGATGAACATTGTGTGTGTTTATATGTAGTTGAAGGTGCCGCATTATTCACATCCTTCAGAAAGTAATCCTAACAAGTTGTCTGTGTTTAATAACCTGGAATAAAAGACATGACTTTAACCAAACTGCACATTTCACAGCTGTAACTTTAACTGAGCGATCCTTCACTCACCGATTTCCTCTCTGTTTTGACTTCCTGTGCGTATCGCGTGAGGTCAGCGATGATCTGTGACGTCATGTTCTCTGCGATGACCTCATGCTGGCCGGCGTAATCGTTCAGCTCGTTTAGCGTCGAGTAAAACGCGCGGCACCAAGTGTACCTGCGACAGGAAGTGACATCATCAATATAAGAAGCCATGAATCTATCTTGACTAGTAAAATGTTGACTCAGACATCTGGTACATGTGATCTATCTGGATATAAACTTTCGGATCAAAATTTAAACATACTTATTCTCGTCTTCCTCTTTCTTCTTAGGCTGGTATTTCTTGGACAGGTTCCTGCACAAAATTGAAGAAAAGCAAATGACTGCATATGTTTGAAATACTAACATACTTCTCATACTAGTTCTACAAGTACTTCTATGAGGTTCACAACATTCTGGAATATTATACGATATTATTCTTTTTTAAATATAGAGTATACAACCAGAACATGCTGTGTGCACTACTACCATATCCCAAAATGCAATGTGATCAATCTGACTTTTTGCTTTCATTAAATGCACAAATGAACCATAAGTAACCAAAAGTAAAATAACCATTTTATTTCCAATAAAATAACAGGAAATAATACATGTGAATGAATTAAAAAATATACATTGCAGCATAATCTAAATGTGCAGTAGCACACTACTGTTTTAAATAAATACCATGTCTACTGTTTTACATACTATAAAAATACATATTCAGTGTATCCTCTGCATTATGCTAATACTCAGTCATTTTAATAGACAAGCATGTTTGAAATGTTTATAGACCAATCAGAAAGCTCAATTAAGAAAAGCGACCAATCAAAAACAATATATTAGTAACAACCAAATCAACAAGTTCAAATATGAACTTCAGAGAGCTTTTTGTCTTTGCCTTTGTACATGTATTTAAAGTGAATGTGAGGCTCGATGCCTGTGTGTGGAAACTGTGACACAAATGCCGTGTTTCTTTGTAGCCTTTCTCGTCACAGCCAGATGTTATTCTCTTTGTATTCTATTATCAGCATGTATACATACAGAGCGTCTGCCCGTCATCAGTGCCTCGAGGAAGGTGTGTGTGTGTGTGTGGGGGGTGAGGGTGCATGCATGTTTGCATGTGTGTCTGTGTGTGTGTGTGTGTGTGTGTGTGTGTGTCTGTGTGTGTCTGTGTGTGTCTCTGTGTGTGTGTGTGTGTGTGTGTGTGTGTGTGTGTGTGTGTGTGTGTGTGTGTGTGTGTGTGTGTGTGTGTGTGTGTGTGTGTGTGTGTGTGTGTGTGTCTATACTGCACCTTGCCAAAGGGTAAAATACACACACTAAAATAAACACACACTCACGCACGCGCCTACAGCGAGACGCCTCTCGTCCCCCATCAGCCCTTCTGTCACTGTGTGTCTTCTGCACATATTCTACAGCTGTGTTCAGAATAACACACTAACACGCTGCTTCTGTTACTGCACAGCATTCTCTACACACATATAACACACACTGGTAACGTACTACACTTGTCAAAATGTGCACAACTGTCACACTACATAGAGTGCTGTATCCCACAATGCAATGCACTCGACTTCACCTTCCATTTCCAATGTGATGAATGACCTGGAAGTAACATCAACCATAATTATTAACATTAATGAGTATCTATCTATCTATCTATCTATCTATCTATCTATCTATCTATCTATCTATCTATCTATCTATCTATCTATCTATCTATCTATCTATCTATCTATCTATCTATCTATCTATCTATCTATCTATCTATCTATCTATCTATCTATCTATCCATCCATCCATCCATCCATCCATCCATCCATCTATTTCTATCTATCTATCTATCTATCTATCTATCTATCTATCTATCTATCTATCTATCTAGTTCTATCTATCCATCCATCCATCCATCCATCCATCTCATATTCATGTATTTTTCTACCAATTGTGTCCTACACACAATATTGACTATTATCTTGGCAAATTCTCTTTCTCTCTCCATGCATGCAAGTCCCTGTCTGGATCAGGATATCTGGGATATCAGTGTCCGTGTTTGCTCGCTATAATATTTGTGTGTGTGTGTGTGTGTGTGTGTGTGTGTGTGTGTGTGTGTGTGTGTGTGTGTGTGTGTATACACATGCATGTAGTATGTTTGTAAAAACCCTTAAGTGCTAGTGCATGTATATAGACAAAATTATAAGCTGTATCCCATACAACAAGTGCCATGGTATTACCATAAATATATATCATGGGGGGGAGGGGGTAAATTAAATCATTTGTACATGATTAAAATGTATTCACTTGTTCATTTCATCAGAATGTGCCGACAGAATGCAATTCTATCACGCAGTGTATTCGAGGTTATAAGTGCAGTTCATGGCATCCAGTAACAGACTGGTGTGTGTGTGTGTGTGTGTGTGTGTGTGTGTGTGTGTGTGTGTTAGACGGCTGAACCCCTGCTGCGTCTGGGAATTAAAGGGGTTTCCCACTGTTATCTGGAGGGGGTTGATGTACAGTCAGTGTGTGTGGATGTGTGTCCTCCAGTGTCTGTGTCTGTGAGCTTTAAATCCTATCACTGGAATGGGGGGTGGGGTCGAGGCGCGTGATTGGCCCGTGCAAATGTAGGTCACCAACGAGGAAAACTATGCAGACACCTTGTTACCAGGGTAACCTGCATTTTCTTCCCAAATTTAAACACACACACACACACACACACACACACACACACACACACACACACACACACACACAGAAAATACAAATGTTGCCCTTTCTTCCTGTATCCTTGAGCTGTCAGCAGCAAGATCACATCTGTAATTAGTGTGTGTGTGTGTGTGTGTGTGTGTGTGTGTGTGTGTGTGTGTGTGTGTGTGTGTGTGTGTGTGTGTGTGTGTGTGTGTGTGTGTGTGTGTGTGTGTGTGTGTGTTTAGCTGTCTGGCCTTTATTTTCACACCAATACACTATAAAGTACAAGCAGCTGCACCTGTGTTCATTTGTATGGACACGACAGATGCTTTGCAGAGGTTACAGTGGGATTTTGGTGGTGGCCGAACCCTAAGATCTGGTGGTGATCCTGCTGCCCTAGGCGAGATGACTTGACCTCTGACCTATTAATCCCCCAAAAAGTATTCCACCTAATTACCAATGTTAAAAAAACAGCTTAAACAGGACTCCAAGCCAGATCAGACTTGTCTGTTAACTGGTTTTAAATTGGTTTTCACCAGCTTGGAAAGGTTGAGAGTCCAGATTAAACCAGCTCAAACCAGCAAACCAGCTTAAAATGGCATAATCTGTCTTTTACAGCAGGAAACATTTACTAGAAAGCTAAATAAATACATACATATAAGCATGAATATATGTTGTTACGTTTATTAATGTTATTTAAAGGTGCGCCATGCCATTTTTTATATGTTTTGTTAAATCTGCACGATAGAAACATTGGTAACACTTTAAAATAAGGTTTCATTTGTTAACAAGACCAAACAATGAACAATATATCTACATCTACAGCATTTAATAATATTTGTTAATGTTTTCAACATTTAATAATACATTTTTTAAATCAAAGGTTGTATCTGTTAACATTATTGTACTGTGAACTAATGTTACAGAAATGTCCAATTCATATTTGCGCTGACTGTTGTACTAATTCTTACTAATTTTGCAGTATAATCAGTATAATATGCATTAAGAATATAACCAAATATCTAAGGTCAAATATATATATATACTTTAATATATACTATAACTTTAATATATATATATATATATATATATATATATATATATATATATATATATATATATATATATACATACACACATTAGTCTTTAGGTATAAAACTGCAAACTGATTAATTCATCAGCGAGGTTAATGTAATACTCACCTGATCTGTCTTGCATAGTTAAGCTCGATCTCTGACCTTTCCTTCACAAATTTGGTGTATTTTTCCACGAAGTCGATTCCCCACTGTGTGTGCTTTTCCAGGTTATCAAACTGATCCTGAGAGGCAGAGAGACAGAGAGAGAAACATGTTAAAGTTGGCACAATAACAGTGAAAACTGAAGTTTCATCACTTTGAATCAGTTGTTGAAATCAAAAAATGTTCCACACCAAAAAAGGTTCACCAAAGAGGCAGAACAACACATGTTTGATGACAGCAGCCAGTGCACGGGGTCACAGGCAAAGGCGTCGTTCTACTGAGGTCAACAGGAAGTGGACAGGAAGAGCCCACCCTTAACCCACTAGACATTGAGCACATGACATTTCTACAGATGCTGCAATAATCCATAGTATGGCGTCACACTCTGGGCATTGATGAAGAACTTATTGTTCTTCTATTGACCACACGTCTACAAATTCACAGGTCAGAGTTCACCAACTTTAACTTTGGAACGCAGAGAAATGCGACATCAGAGATGGTCTTTTTATTTGGAGATACGAGGGTCTATCACTGGAGAAAGCATAACGGCTAACTTGGACCCCGTGTGCCTTGATAACCAATCACATTACAGCCTTCACGTCGCTGAATTTCGTTCATAGTTGTGCGACAGTTAATCAGTTGCGGATACCATAGAAATGAATGCCGTAAACTGAATCACATCCGTCACACAAACATGTTGAAGATTAGACGATGGGCTGTCTATTTATTAAATGATACGCCGTTTTCCCACATAAGCAGTTTATTCAGCATAGTGAAGCCTCTGACATCCATTCAAAAAAAGGCCTTCCCTGCTAACCTTGCGTTTAATAGGGATAGTTCACCCAAAAATGAAGATGTTGTCTGACTCATCAATGTTGTCATTTTAAACCTGTATGAGTTTCTTTCTTCTGTTGAACACAAAAGAAAATGTTTTGAAGAATGTTGATGACCACACATTTGACGGTAGCCATTGACTTCCATAGTATTTCAAATTCGCGATCAGTTATTTTCTATGTCGGGAGCGGTGGCACTGAACGCAGATTTTTAAAACAAGATATTTGTCAATGACTAAATCATCCGTCATCATCCTGTCAGTCATCTCTCCTTACTCTTGTCATGTGATCAGTGAAATCACCAGTGCCATTGACTACCGCAGCAAGCCTACTCGTGACCGCCCCTTTATACTGACATGACAGTGAGTACTGTGTCAAAAATAATGAACTTTTTAATGAATGTTAAAAAAAAAAATTTCACTTGATTTGCTGGAGTGATATTTCTAAAGTACTAAGTGCAAAAAGATTTAGTTTACACTTTATTATTTTTACATGGAATTGTCAAATTTCCAGGTTATAAGTAAAAATGTAAACAGACCATATTGGTCTTCGTGAAACACAAGCAAAACAATTTTATGAGCAAATTATTGTACATATAAATTGTAAAATGCATAATCAGTGTAAATACAACCAAATAAAGGTTTTTCTAGCTTGGATCATCTACTGCATGTTTGGGATGTTTCTGATGGTTTCCTAACACAAAAACACAAGAAACCAGATTTATAGACTATACGGTCCAAGTTTTATTAAACAACTTAAATCTTGTGAATACATGTCCTATTTGTTTTAAAAAAAAAATGTTATGTGCATTTTTTTTTTATCTAACCACAATCAGAGGCAGTGGCACATTACATCAGTAGTGTTTAAGTTAATGGGCCTGAAAGTTTTCTTCATGTCTTAATATGGTGTGGTCATCTATAGATGATATATAATGAAGGTATGATGATGTGGTATGAGGTATGGAGTGTGTGTCAGGTTTTAATTTGTCCTTTGCAGATGATTTCCGGTAAAACCTCTTTGCAACACACAAATACACACCACAGAAATTAGTTCTAGTCTAGATTACACCTCAACAAAAACTGATCACACATTTTGAGACGTGACAGGCTCAGTTTACAGTAAGAGCCTGATGCATGCTGAGTAAAATATGACAGAAAATATTTAGACTTTATGGTAATGTCCCTCTAAACTATTTCAGAATCCTTTTCACATTTCTATGGAAAATAAAAGTTCCAATTAGAATCAAAACTTATTTTACAGCCTGATGTCATAAAAGAGCCTGTTTAAGAACAATGAACTTCTAATCCTTTAGAAAATCCATGAAATGAAAACCCAGAAACCAAAACACTGATTTGAAGAGCCTATAATGAAATAAAGACCTCAAGAAAGCAACTTAAGAATCCTACACATCCAAAATGTGTCTTGACAACCAAACATTGCTTTGCCGAACCTAAGAACCATTCAAAAACCCATTCTCAGCACAATAAAATCACATGATCAGAACTTTGACAGAAACTACACTGAATAAAACGCCAAAGTGGTACTGCAATAACGCTTCAATCACCTTCGTTTGACTCCAGCATCCCCCCATTCTCTCTTCAACCATCTCGAAGTCTGCAGAATTCGGCCAGATTTTCACTCACACACGCGAGAGTATGAGAGTTAGATTCAAAAGAACATTTCACTTTCTCCTTGTGAAAGAACACACTAGTTTAATTCATGTTCGTGCAAACCGTCCGCATGCATTCAGCCAGCAGACAGGATGAGCGCTCAAACCTTTGCGAGTGTGTTTGTGTGCACAGGATGTACATGTGGGTGATAAGCAAGGTTTCTGCACTCCACATTAAAAATTTGGTTGATTATTTAAAGGTATAGTTCACCAAAAATTAAACAAAGTCATTTGCTCATATCGTTCAAAACCCATTTGAATTTCTTTCATCAGGAGAAATTTTTCAATAATCTTTATGTAGCTCTTTTCAAATTACAGCAGTTGAAACCAAAAAAGTATTATAAATGTACAGTTAAAGTAGTCCATACAACCTGAGCGCTATATTCCATGTTTTCTGAAGTAATGTGAGTGATGAACAAACCAAAATGTTTAAATTTTTTATAATTTTAAGGCAATTTAAAAAAAAAAATTGTGATCATTATAAATTGGAGCTGCACGATTAATCGTTAAAATATCACAATCTCGATTCAAACACCCACATGATCTCATTCTGAAATGACAATGATTCGGCTGTCTATTAAACCTCACCTGAACATTTAAATCTGCATTTGCGCTGCCGCTGACCAAGAGAAAACAGCTTCACTAACTGTCTTTACAAACAAACAGTATCATTATTTCTGTTACAAACATTCAAATGATCACAGAATAGCTTTACAG
The DNA here is from genome assembly GCF_964197995.2 of Scardinius erythrophthalmus. NCBI lineage: Eukaryota > Metazoa > Chordata > Actinopteri > Cypriniformes > Leuciscidae > Scardinius > Scardinius erythrophthalmus. The sequence continues at coordinate 8,896,255 of NC_138237.1, read as the reverse complement.
CTTGGATATAAACGCTGATGTCTGCAGTAGCCATCAAAACAGAGCAAATCTTTTTGAAAGTAACTTGACACTTCAAATAACTATTGTATCAATTACATTGAAAAAAGTTACTTAAAATGTATGTAATTGAATTATTTATTTGATTAGTTAAGGGATTAGATAATAAATTCTGATTCATCTAGTAATGAAACAAAAAGTATCTGTGAGTGAGTCATTGAATCATTCATTCATTCAGAGTCCCAACTGACAGTGCGAATGCAACCATGAAAATGGCCCTGGGGAATATTTAGTTGTCGGGGGACCGCCCTGGAGCCGAGTTCCTGTATCTGAGTTCCTATAACAACGAATGCCCCTAATGACTGAATTTTCATTTCTGGTTAGCTATTTCTTTAAGGCTATTAAGCAATGGAAGAATAGAGCTAAGAAACACACACAGTGCCAAAGTCCCCGCTCAGCATCTGGGTAATTCAAATGACCTAATACGATTAGCCAGCCTCATTTAAACACAGATCACCTCCTCTTACACAACCCAGTCTTTAGTGCACACTACAAAAGCAGCTGAAGGTTTAAAGAGAGCAAAACGAAAATCTGCCGTTTGATCGCAGATAGTCTTGTGGTTTTGATCAGTGAGACAGCGTATTATGCAATAAACGGATGTCTGGATGTCTAACATTTAAAGCAATGCAAAGACGTCTATGAGTGGCTCCAAGTGCAAGTCTGTAGACCTGGGGCTATACGAAACTTCCTGACTTAAGATTTGAAAAAGCTCTATTTCCTAAGTGAAATGACCATGGTTTCTAAACAGACAGGATAAGGTGTTTCTGTAATACTGACCCTGCTGTCTAAACTAGTCCATCCACAAACTATTTCTTTGAAGATGTAGAAGTGAAGATGCTTTATGTTGCTGTTCATGTGGGCAGGTTTTGCAAATCTCGAGAAATAGAAAAAAAACACATCAAAACTTCACATTAGCTTGGGGACGTCCCCACATGGAAAATTTCTTCATAATTTGTGTTATTTTACATCTAAAAATAGTAAGGATGTATTTTTGGCTCAGTTGGTTTAATATTAAACGTGAAGGTTTGGCATTTCAATGCATCATCCAGTTTACATGTGCAGTTATTTATTTAGCAGACACTTCTATCCAAAGAGACTACAACAAAAGTGAGTCATCCATGAAAAAGTACAATAAAAAGTAAAATTATACATGTTAAAGTGAAAAAATTATTGAAACAGCAGATATTTTTAACACTTTTTAAACACTACCATTAAACAACAAACCAAGTAATTTCACTGAGAAATACTATAAATACAACCACAAACTATGCAAAATATGCAGACACTTCAAAATAAGGCTCCATTTGTTAACATTAGTTAACAATTTAAAATACTTCTAAAGCATTTCTTAATGTTAGTTTCAACATTTACTAATACATTATTAAAATCAAGAGTTGTATCTGTTAACAGTGTTGGGGTAGTTACTCAAAAAAAGTAATTAGTTACTAGTTACTAGTTACTTCTGTAAATTGTAATGAGATTACTTTACTAGTTACTGCGTTTGAAAAGTAACTTCACTACTTATTACTTTACTTTCCCATTTCTTAATTTACCCTGTAGATACCGACAAACATCATAGCCCTATCATCACTTAGCCTGTCCAAATAGTGTTTATAAATGTAGCCTACAAAATGGCATGTAAAATATGAAAGAATAATATACATGTCTGCACAAAGAAATATGCCTCACTGTAAAATCCACAAACAACAGGATAAAGGACAAATGTCTGCGGTGGTAGACACATAATCAGGGCTGGACTGGGACAAAAAAAAAAAAATCGGCATTTTGGCCATAATAATAATAGCACACTAATATACATATATTGTAAAACAAAAGCACTGAAAAATAAAGGAAACTTTCATAATTAGTTTTGTACTAATTTCTATACTTGAAAGAGATATAAGCACATAATCTTTTATTTTGACGGAAAACATGGTTTACAAACGCGTCTCATTAAATTTATAGTAAATTACGGTAATCGTCAACTATGCAGATGTGGAAATAATGTATTACTGGGTAATGGGTTCCTACACTCATGACATTCCATACACAAAAGATAAATATATTTGAAATATATTTTCAGAGTATATTTTAGAATATATGCAAATATTTCAAATTGGCCCAATAAATATATTTCACACTTAACATCATATATTTTAGTTGTATTTCAGAATATATTTCAATGTATTTGGAATATATGCCACATATATTTTGACACTTTTGGGGATCCAAACAGAAAAAAAGTACATTGAAATATATTCTGAAATATAACAAAAATATATGATGTTAAGTGTGAAATATATTTATTGGGCCAATTTCAAATATTTGCATATATTCCAAAATATACTCTGAAAATATATTTCAAATATATTTATCTTTTGTGTATGGGATAGCCTAAGTGTTTTGAAAGTAACTGTTAGTTCTGCTTACCGCAGGCTCTACACTTTCTCATCTCTGTCCTGATCCTCCTCACTATCCTCATCATCAGCCACAGGAGCTGATGAAGGTCATGCTGCTGCAGAAAACATTTTGACACATTTTACAGCGTCTGCTTGAAGGGCCTGTGTCTATTTTTCACGCTATTTCTCTGCACATTCCTTGCGTTTCTTCTCCATCTCTCAGACTATTTTGACAGATACACACTGACACACGTGCACGCTCGATCAAAGCCCAAAGGGGGAGGTGTTTAAAGATGTGATTGGACCAGCCCAGTGTCAATCAAGAAAAGATCCAATGGGCCACGGTGTTTCATGGACCGGTCAGCTATCAGGAAAAAAAACAAACTGACACAGACTTTTTTAACTAATGCATTACACCGGCACGCACTTACTTAACCCAGCGCCACCAATTAAGCAAAACGAATGGGCCGCCGATGTACGAGTTTTATGGTCCGTTAAGAAGAAGAAAAAAAAATAAGAGATGTCGACCCAAAAGGCACGTCCGCCCACTGGGAATCTCCCGGTAGTCCCGATGGCCAGTAACTTGCTGCCTGGGCATACAAAGTACATTTCACGCGAATATTTTTGTCCTTTCGAGCAATAAACTGAAAGTGATGTGAATATTGCCACTGGCCGGACCCCCCTGTCTCCGTCTCCATTTCCCGCTCCCCTTCGCACCAGCAGCTACGTCACTCAAATCGATCTCTATGACAACGGTGCACGCGCGCGCACACACACATACACAGACAGACATGTACGCAGCACAAACAGATCAGAGCTTTACACGCAGGCAAAAATGGCTTGGGTAACGCAGGAAAGCGCGTTCCTATAGTCTAGTAAAGTAGTGTAGTTACCGATATTTTTAGTGTAATGCGTTACTTTATTTCGTTACCCAAAAAAGTAATATCGTTACTGTAATTCGTTACTTTGTAACTCGTTACCCCCAACACTGTCTGTTAATATTATTTAATAGACATGAACTAACAATGAACAGTTGTATTTTTATAGCAAATCTTAATAAATACTGTTACAAATGCATTGCTCATTGCATTAACTAATGTAAACTAATAGGACCTTATTGTAAATAAATAAATGTTTCCTCTTAAAACACAACATAATGATCTTTGGTGTAGTAATGCAGCACAAAAGCATTAGCATGGTTCATTTACCCTCTGAGTCGGCAACATATTAGTCCACATTTGTCTGAATGACGGAGTGGCCCCCATGTCCACTGCGCTCAAGCCAGTTTCCATCAAATCCTAAAGTCAGAACTGAGCCAGAACCGCCTGTCCGGTTCAAACCAGTGTCGGTCAAGTCCACCTGCACAACTCTCCAGTCCAAACCAGTCAGAGTTCGTCTGCAAGCTCCAGTATGATAATGGTGGATTATAATCCAGATTCTGTCTTTATCCACAGATTAACCCCCTCAAACCAGCATAAAGCAGATATATTGCACATCTGGAGCTGATCCACTGAGCGCCTGGGCACCAGATTTACAGTAGTTCTGCTACTTAATTCAAGTCCAGACATCAGCAATGACCGAAGAGAACCAGAGAGATGCAACACACTTCCTGGTGGCAAATTTTCCATTCATATTTACATCCTGGTATTTAGCAGAACTTTCTATTTAAAGCGACATACAAATTAGGAATAGGTCAACAACAGGCGATTCACAACGTTTGGTGGAGCGCTACACAGAATTTAAGGTCAACATTTTTTAAGCATTAAAACGTTTTCTAAACATTCCACTTGGGTTGTGCAATTGTAAAAATCTCAGTTTTTAATGCGTCAATGTAACTTTCTTATTTGCATAAACATAACATAATATTCCTAAAACCGCAAACATACGGATCAAACTTTTTAACATTCTTGGAACGTTGATTTGTAATGGTCCAATTGCAAATTGTGTTGTTTAAAGTACAGAACTACAGTTTCATAAAAAACTACATTTACCAAGATGTTCTTTTAATGTAGTAAAAATCTATAAAACACTAATATATAATAATAACAATATAATTCGGATGGTACATCGCAGTTAAAGAAGTATTTGATACATTTGATACATCTCGCAACGTTCTGTGTGCTACATTTTACATGTGCTAATGTTTGTAAACGTGCCTTTTTTAACAATTTTTAATGTTATGTTATATTGGCAAGTGTAAAAATTCCATGATTACAAGTGTGTTCTTTTAACATGGCACTTAAAATATTGTGGCTCATTAAAACATTCAGAAAGAAATTTATAGTTTACACTGAAATATTGCACGGAATTTAATGTAACAATTTAAGATTGTATATAAGTGACAATAATACTTTAACTCTTTCCACGCCATTGAGGGAATTTTCCAGCAATCCGTCATTTTCACTGTAACACTGTAGGGGGCGCTATCACGCATCTTCTGAAAGAGTACAGAATCTCTGGATCCACAAACAAGCAGAAACAAGTGATAAAAGCATTGCTTACTTATGATCAAAATGACACGATCATCAAACATTAAACAGCATTTAAATCAAAACCGCCTAATGTTACCGAATGAAATGTTGACCCATGAAGAGGTATTGGACTGTTCAACGCTTTAAGGGTGTTGATGGACTCGATCTACTCCATCTATGCTTTGATCATCGTTCTGAATCAGATCTGGACATAGTCTTTGACAAAAATTCGATTTTCTCAGCTTTTCGTTCAAAAAGTAGCTTTTTTATGAAACGTACCCACATTCAAGTCTTGATTAAAAAAAAGAATCCATCAAGCTTGAATAAAATGGGTTTTTATATATTATATTTTCAGGTATTCATATGCTCAACTAAATATTCTGGGGGCCATGAAAGTTTTGTGAAAATCATCAAAAATGCTGGAGCTCGCTGGTAAGTTTATTAAAAAATAAATATAAATAAATAAATCAAAATGCTGGCAGGGAAAGAGTTAACCAACAATTTACACAGACATTTTTGTCTGCTTGTTTCATGAACTGGCCCCAATTTGCAAATTTCATTATCAGCTTAAAATAATCTAATGGACATTCAAATAATGTTGCACCAAGAAAAAAAATTCAAAATATCCAAGCACTGTGAGAACATTTATCAAACACTATTAACCTCATATGGCCCGTTTGATCCCAACATTTACACAATGTTTGCATTGTGAAGTTCACCATTAGTTGGAGAAGGAACATACAGTCATTATGTCCATTATACGTCTGTTATGGTGTGGATTAATGAGGGTCACGAAGGGTCGCCAGCTGACCCTGGACAGAGACAGAACAGATCGCAGAGCACCTGCATCCGCTGTAACGAGTCTACTGGATGGAAACGAGGGATCAGGGAGAGGTTTAGCACACACACACACACACACACACACACACTCGGCTGTAGGCGTCTGAGCTGCGCGCGTGTAAAAATCAAAGCCGTGCCAGGTGGTGACTGAGCAACTGGAGGGAAATATGGAGAGAATGAGAGGGAAAGAAAAGAATTTAAAAGACGTCTGATATTCAATACAAAGAAACACAAGCACACTTTCATGCATGAACATACCTGAAAGGTTAGCTGTCATAATTTACTTAAAAACGTGAGGTGAGTATCAACATTTTCATTTTAAGCTGCACTATTAAACACACACACACACACACTCTTATAATCAATGTGATGATGTCATTGTGGATTCTGAATCAAAAAATGAGGTCATACTCTATATATGGAAGAAATAAAAAAGGTTCATTATAATTATTCTCGTGTGCATGGTAGAATGCTGAGATTCAGTCTGAAACTAAACACACACAGCTGCACAAAAACACGAGCATGAGAATAGCAGTGTGGAGTGTATTTCATCATCCAGAAACACATGCACACACGCCTCCTCTCTCACTATAAATAGGCATTGCGTGCTCTGATGGGACACAGAAATCCTAGAGTTCACTCGTCTCTCATGAACTCATTAAATCCAAAAACTCAGAAGAGCCGAGCACTATTCAGACGCTGAGAGTCTGACAACCATCACTATTACTAGAGCTCATACTGAGAGTTAGAGATTGACAATTACTACACTAAGGTATTCTTGGTGGAAACTGTACATTTTTGCATGTGTTATTCTCTCAACATAAGTAAATGTGTTTTTAATTTACCCTCCTGCTATGAACTCAGCAAACTCTCAACATGATTCACTCACGATCCTTGTGAATCTGGCCTTAATTTAGCCTTAGAGGAAGAGCTTCATCAGGCTTCTGCTTTGTTACTTTGGGACAGTCCAATTAACCACGATGCTAATGAAGAACACCACTCATTACCCACATCACAGAGAGCTGAATATATCACTGATGGAGACTTTCTGAACATTAATGTCATTTTAAACTGAACTAGAATGCAAAGCTGAACACATGGAGCTGAATGTATGATCACAAACTACTGACCTCAGATCAGTTTGCTGCTTGAGTCTCTGGTGGAACATGGTTAATAAGAACAGGGTGATCTGATCACAGGTCAGTATTTCTTCCAAAATATAACGTATGCACAAGCCCATTACATTTATCATATTCATTTGCATAATCTTTTTCTTGCTCATTTGAGAATAAAAAGTTGTAATGAACATCCTATCTATGCCATCATTTGATTGAGATGTAGACATACATGTTTACATACACAAATAGATGCTACTGACACAGATATAAGCGCTAATAAGCCAACACTCTTTGTGTGTGTGTGTGTGTGTGTGTGTGTGTGTGTGTGTGTGTGTGTGTGTGTGTGTGTGTGTGTGTGTGTGTGTGTGTGTGTGTAGGGAATGAGGCTGTGTACGCCAAAAACAAACAGGTGTCAGTGCTACAGACAGATCATAAGTGTATTTGGTTAACACAAGACAAATATCAAATGAGATTCTTAAAGGTCACTGGGGACGCTACACTTCGGGTCATACTGAATGCAACACAGCAACTGAGTCCCACAAGGACTGCTCATTAGATGATGGTCACTTCTAGGAAGTTGAGATAAAAAATTAAAATATATATGGAAGGGTATATATCATGGTCACTTCTAAGAAGCTTAAAAAATAAAATGAAAATAAAATAGTGAAGGGTACATATAATTGTCACTTCTAGGAAGTTAAAAATAAATATAAAATAAAATAAATATAAAGTGAGGAGTACATATGATAGTCACGTCTTGGAAGTAATAAAATAAATAAAATGAAATAAAATAAAAATGAAAAAAATGAAATAAAATATATAGTGAATGGTATACAAGTTTAAAAAGAAGAAAAAAAAGGAAAGTCTGCTCATTGGGAAACAGGAAATGTGTGTGTGACAACTGCAGTTCCACTGCCGGACTCTTGGAGCAGTAGAAAGTAACTTTTCTCATCACTGACCTATCAATCAGCCAAAATTATCTAGAAGTCTCTGATGTGAGCTTGTGATTTAATTACCAACAAACCGAAAGTTTCCAAAACTCCAAACACACACACACACATCAAGGGCTCTGTTTTGTTCATCAATTCCCCCCAAATTCCCCCAAAAAACCCTCATGTACAGAGTCTGATTCACACAGGTATACAAATTACTGTGAAAACCGCTAGGGAACAAAAAGTTGACAGTGTGCACGCACACAATGTCATGTGTAAAGGCCGTTTCACACTTCATTTTTCCATGCAACCCTTCATACGTCAGAACGTTGCAGACGTTACAGACACCTATAGCATCACTATCTCACCTGAATTTGTCACGTTAAATTAGCACTTAGTAATTTGTTCTATTTTAGTTTTCTGCCTCTGAGGAACATTAAAATAACACTCGGCAGAATCCTGCTGACCTAAAAGCAGCTGACAGAGGAAGTGGCTTTGAGAAGGTGCAGATGTACAGCGTTGTGTCAGTAGTGGGCTCTTTAACACATGAGGCCAGTGTGATGATCTTATTAGTGCCTTTTGCTCAACAGACATGAATGATACTTCGAATGCCATGGCCTGTTGAGAAGTTAGTCCAGTTAGTAACATTAGCTATGTTTACATGCAAACAAATAATCCATTTGATGGCTCAATTGGATTTAAAAGCCTTCATGTAAACACCTCAATCGTTCCGACAGAGCTTGCTCCAAATTAAGTTTCAATACGATTGACAGGCGTGGTCAACAGGAGTCTGAACCTGGGATGTCAATATACAAAAATTCCCATAATCAATCATTGTTTAAATTAACAATTAATCATTAATCTCTTAAATCCGAAGCAGGGGCGCTACTAAGTTATCATGTTACTTAACAGCCATTTGCTTAAAATAGGTGTTGTTTTAAAGCTAAGAAGCTTGGCTTTACAGTGAATATTGGGAATATGACCATCATTTAACAAGCCATTACATGAAAACATGATCTGTGGTTTGTAGCTTCGCCCAACATTAGTAAAACGTAGTAGAGAGCTTATGTTAATTTAAAACAGGTGGTCTTGAACAAGCCCAAACACAACATAAGCCAATGCGTAGATGACATGACATGCTTCTTGGCTACAGCTATAGGACTTCCAGCGTCATTTGAAAGTTCAACCAATGGAAACTGGATCTTGAGTGTGGTGGGTGGAGACGGTGTGTAGAGACCAATCAGACACTGTTTTACAGCTGGAAAGCACTTGGATTGGTTTGATTTGGACATGAACGCCCTCTCAAGCCAAAATTTTAATGCGATGAGGTCGTATTCTCGACTTCAGAAGTAGAAAATATCCAATAGCATTACTTCCCGATAACAGCCGGTAAAAACTGATGGGCTCATCCGTGTAACTGAAGTCAGCGCTGTACGCTTGCTAGGAGCTATTTTACTTTGTGGAAGTTTTGCGTTTGGTGAGTTAATAATATTAAAACTCAAATGAATATTTTGTGTACAATTATTTATGCCAACCGGGTGTCGCAGTCTTGCTCTATTGTTTCATACAAATGCAGATGCTGCCATTTTCCAACGATTGTTTTGTATACTGTAATGGATTATAAGATAACAAACAGGTAAGATTTTAAAACCGTTTCATCTCAAATCAATATCTCTTATCCTCATAATTATTTATGTGGCAAAATGCCAAAGTAATAAGTGGTATGACTGAATACCGTATCCCTTAAATGTCCGTCTATTTTGAATTTGCCAAGCTAGCAACTGCTCTCTCTCACCGCGGAAGCTTTGCATTCAAAGAACTAATCAAATATTTCAGTCAATATTTCATGTCTAATTATTTACTTATGTGGACAGTAGCTGTGTAATAAGTGGGATACTGTACATCCAGCAGGTTGTTATCGCAGAATAAACCCCTTCAGGGTGATGTAGGATCCTGATCACCCTGTCGGGGTTTATTCTGCAATAACAACCGGCTGGATGTACATTATCCCTTACATAATTGATTGCCGATTAATCATTAGCATCCCTAATCCAAACAATTGGAAAACACGCGATTTATGTCTTAAGAACAACCGCACGTTTCAGTCTTTTTTCTTACTAATTTGTAAGTGGAGGAGACTGAATAATTAATTACTAAATATTTCATAACAGGCATAATCTTTTTAGAAATGTCATCAAGGTAAAAACGACAATTATTGCATGTCAACAAATATATATATATATAAATGTTTAGTGTTCGTATAAACAGAACTTTCAGAATCTGAAATCAGATCGGATTCATTCCGATTGATTCGCATGTAAACATGTCTATTATGCATTATGTGCCCTTAGTGTGTGTGGGTTTTTTTTTAATCATCATCATCATCATGAGATGTTTTGAGGTTATGCTCATTGTGGAAAACAGAATCATCTCTCTCTTTGTTCAATAGCCTCTGTTCATTGTGGCTGGAGCTCGTAGGCGGTTTGCATTCAGGGAGAAATTTTTGTGTGAGACGTCGAGAAGTTTGTGTGCTTTTCTGTGTGTGTGTGTGTTTGTGCGAATGCCAACTCATTGGTCTTTCACACAGGGTCTTTGTGCTGCAGAAACAGGCAGAACAGAGCTACTGTAACCTCTTAGTCATGATACACAGACGGGTCACACACACACACTCTCGGATGGTCCTATCACCAACATTTGTCTTTGTGACATGAAAACGTCCAACATGAACTTAAACGTCTTCACTACACACAGTTAGTGCAGCATAACAAGTACACTGCTCTGATTTAAAACGCCCAAGAGAACATCGCCACAACCACTGCATAAACATTGCTAGCATCATAAATCTCTACTGCTAACACGAAAATCCCTTTCCGCTTCTGAGAGAAGGTCTCAGATGTTCATAAACATACACAAACGCTCAACACAACCAAAAACTGTGGGCTTTTAGACTGCTGAAGTTACTGGTTTGTGTATGTGTGTACATTAGCACATTGCAATGTGGTTGCCATGTAGTTTTGTAAGGTTGCTAGGGCATTCTGAGTGAATTTCTTTACAGTTGCTGGGGTGATCTGAGTGGTTGTTAGTGCGTTGCTATGTGGTTGTTAGTGTGTTGCTATGTGGTTGCTGGGGTGATCTTAGTGGTTGTTAGTGCGTTGCTATGTGGTTGCTGGGGTGATCTTAGTGGTTGTTAGTGTGTTACTATGTGGTTGTTGGGGTGATCTAAATGGTTGTTAGTGCGTTACTAGGTGGTTGTTAGTGCGTTGCTATGTGGTTGCTGGGGTGATCTTAGTGGTTGTTAGTGCGTTACTATGTGGTTGTTGGGGTGATCTAAATGGTTGTTAGTGCGTTACTAGGTGGTTGCTGGAGTGATCTGAGTGGTTGTTAGTGTGTTACTATATGGTTGTTAGTGCGTTGCTATGTGGTTGCTGGGGTGATCTAAATGGTTGTTAGTGCGTTGCTATGTGGTTGCTGGGGTGATCTGAGTGGTTGTTAGTGCGTTTCTATGTTGTTGCTGGGGTGATCTAAATGGTTGTTAGTGCGTTACTACGTAAGAAAACGTGCATGCGTTCTTTTGCCTTAAGAAAGCATTTTATTTATTTTTTTGCGGCGTCGTTTTTCACCAATATTTAACAGCGCTTCGTCAGAAGTACAAATACAACAGCCGTTTTTTAAATCCTATCCAATGGTTGAAAAGAAATGAGTAAACACGGTCACTAGAAGGTTGTGACGGCTGTCAATCAAAATGTGAACCAGTGATTCGCTCCATGTATTCCCTGTCAGAAAACAAATGGATAATTCGGTCAATTAAAATTTTAATTTAACAAAATGTATCAACTTGTTGCTTGCTGTGGTTGTTTTAATTCACATCCTTTCTAAAAAATATTTTTTTGGTTTAATATATTCTTAATATATAAGACTGTCAATGATCTAATTTCATGTTGTTTTATATTTTATTTGTTCATTGTTTATTTTAGTTGGACTTGGTCAGAACTGTTTCAAAGATAGTTATCTGCATGATGCCTGCTGCCTTTGGGCTCAGTCATGTTGAATTTAAATGACATGTGAAATAAAAACATGTTATGTTACATTGTGATGTAATGGTGTTTTCTGGAAGGGACTAAAGAACAAAATAACTTTTATCAGCTGAAAGGCAGAATACAAATGTTTTTATTAAGTTAGATAGACATTAAATAACAGTTTCAGGTTATGTTTTAGTGTTGGTAACGTCCCACATTGTCCCACATAAACTTATAATCGTCCCAGATTTGGTTTGTCTGATGGGGGTCACCCTTTGCAAGGGTTCATCTAACTGTATCTGAGAGAGATAGAGAGAGAATAGCATGAAGATAATTTTTACACATTTCCTAGCAGCTTCAGTTTTCAAAAAAAGAAAATGAAGTGGTTTTGGGTGTGAGTCCCATCTGTCAGTCACATTGAAAGTCCCACCCACAAGTGAAAGTTGGAATTTCGAGTCATTTTAACTGGAAGAATGACACATCAGCACACACACACACTCGTGTTCATCCTGTGTGATCTCAGCCACACAAACTCACTTTCAAGCTCTGCTGATGTGTGCTGGAAACTCAAGTGTCCAAGCTGACACAGGACTAACCTCCCTGATAACTAGCCTGAGAGAACTATAATGAAATTCACTTAAAACTCAATTCATCTACTCTGATTAATCAAATTCACTGAATAATATTCAATTAGTTGTCTATTAAAGCCTTCATGGAAAATTGTGGCAATTTCATTGCAAAAGAAACATTTACAAGCCAGTGAAATCTTTCCATTAGCTAATTTCATTTGTTTCTGAAAACTGTAAAATTATCGATTCTATTCATAAACTCTATTGTCTTAAAATGGTTTTAGTAAGTACTCCTGTTAAAAAAATAACTATTAAGAAAGGGTTTTTAGGAACACTCTAACAAACTTCTTAAAATGTATTCATATAATACTTTATTAACATAAATTCATTAAACAGAAGTGTATGATATCCTAACATTAAGAATGGATATTTAGAGGTTTTTAATGGTTTTGTTCAAAGATTTGAATTCTTCTTTAAAATCAAATATTTAAGGGAATACAAAATTATTTTTGGGGGAATACAAAACATTTTCTTAATGTTAAAATTAAGAAGAAAACAATATGTAGAATTTCATTCTTAAGATTATTTCAAGCCGACTGGACATTTTTACGCGGCTGCTTACCAAATAAACAAACATGAAATATTGCCTTCAAAATGGTGCAGAGGCATGAGACATCAGTCTGAGACAATGGTTAATTATACAGCATTGCAGCCAATTTACAAAAATATTTCACTGCAGAATGCCACGTCTGACCAATCAGAATCAAGTATTCCAAAGAGCCGTTTGATACTATAGTAAATCTACATAAGGCCTTGTCATTGAGGGATGCAGTCATTATGACTACTCACATTGCTGATCATCTTTATCTCCAGGAGCCTCTGCAGGTACTCCTGCAAAGGGGTGAGAGGAAGAGGGCTCGGGGGGTCCGGTTCCTCCAGGAACCAGCGGAGCGAACCCATCGACTGCCGTTTGTTCAAGAAATCATACAGCTCTTCATGCATCATCATGAGCCAAATGCGCAAATGCAGCCAAAAAGCAAAGAATGAGACAATTTTACGAGAAACTAAGAAATATGAGATTAATAATTACACTTCTCTATGACGGACGGATAAACAAATCGTAAAACAAGTTGACAAGAAATGAAAGAAATGAGTTTCAGCTCTGATCCACTGTGGAATGTGCGTGATTACCCATCATGCACTGGGAGATTAAGTGACGCAGTGAACTTTGCTTGATGCCGTTTTTGTTATTAAGCCGATTACCAGCTAACTCGGCTCGAAGAAACACACAAACACTGAGAAGTTGCATCAACAATACACTTTCATCCACACACATGCACACAATCCTTAGGCTGATTTATGCAACTCAAACACACATCACTTATTGTTCAGGTACTGTCGCATTTACAGCTTTCATCCATTTTGTTCACCGGTCAAATGATCCTGTTTTATTACATTACATAAGACGAGTTCTGACTTCATCTCTGAGGATCTTAAAACTGAGATTTTCACAGGTAGTGAAACTCAGAAATGAAACTAAGAAGAAGTGGTGGGCCATGGCCTGATTTTATACACCGCCAATCAAAAGTTTGGAATAATTACGTTTTTTTATAGAAGTCTCTCATGCTTACCAAGGCTGTTAAATACCGTAAAAACTGTAAAATTGTGAAATATTGGCCCTTCAGATCCTTCATTTGGTGCTCAAATATTATTGGTGTATTTATAATTATTAATAATGGTTCTTCTGTTTTGTTTTTTGACACATTTTTTGTGGAAACAATTCTTTTTTCAGAATACTTTGATGAATAGAAAGTTCAATTACAGCACTTTTTAAAATATGAATCTTTTGTAACAAATGTATTTACAGTCAGCTTTGATCAATTTAATGCATCTTTACTGAAGAAGTTGCCAATTCATTTCTTCTGTTGTTGTTGTTTTTTTCTTATCGCAAACTTTTGAATGGTAGTGTATCACGGTTTGCACAAAAATATTGCTCAGTACAACTATTTTCAACACTGATGATAATCAGAACTGTTTCTTGAGCAGCAAATCATCATATTAGAATGATTTCTGAAGGATCATGTGACATTGAAGACTGGAGTAATGATGCTGAAAATTCAGCTTTGATCACAGGAATATATTACATTTTGAAATATATTACAATAGAAAATTTAAAATTGTAATAATATTTCACAATATTACAGTTTTTAGTGTATTTTTGATCAAACAAATGCAGCCTTGGTGAGCATAAGAGACAAAAACATAAATAAAAAATATGTATCATAATTATTCCAAACTTTTGACCGGTAAATGTACATAAACACACAAAAAATCCAGTGATTGGTCATTTAACATGTTGATAAAAATGTACAGACAGTGTCTTCCTGTGTCTAGCAGGCAGTTCTTGGCCAGAATAAGTATCAAATTGGCCCAGACTTTACTTTGACACTTAAAAGTCTGGCTTGGCAAGACTAGAATCGTCTAGACTTCATGATTTGCTCTGACAGCGTGCAGCAAAGCTGGTTTCTGTCCTGTTGTCTTTTGGGTTGCCTCTGAAAATCCATCTTTATAGGAGGTTGCCCAGCCGTCAGGAATTACAAACACACAAACAGCTGTTCGAGAATAGTGCACATTTATGTGTGTTTCTTTAACAGGGACAACACAGCAAGCCTGAATGTGTGTGTGTGAGAGAGTGTTTAATAGTGAGAGGGAAAACTATACTGGTTATGTGAGGTATGTGTGCCAGTGGAAATCTGATACACACTCACCCAGACACACACACACACAGCTCCATGTGCCAAATACACGGGCACTTTTAAACTTCCTACATGTGTTCTCAACTATTACAAGGTGAAGCATTTTAAGTCAACGTTTGAAACTCATTTTAACTCATTCAATGAGGATTTGTTTGAGAATTGATTGGATGGTGGAAAGTGTTTCTATATGAAAAGGCAGTTTGAGGGGAGGGGCTTAAACATTAGAGGGCTCGATGATGTCAGTGGAAAAGGAAAGTCGTTTCAGTGGCGGAGCGAGTTAGTGACGAAAGTTTATGATAACAAACCAGTCATATTATTGTTAACGAAAACTAAAATTAAAACTAAATGAAATCATTTTCCTTATCTGAATTTTTTTTTATTTTTTTTATAATGTTTTAAATTAGAATACACTAAACTAACATTTTATATATATATATATATATATATATATATATATATATATATATATAAAGATATATATTTATATTTAGATATATTTATAGATATATAGATAGATATATATTTAGATACTTGATGTATTATAAAACTTGAAACCTTTACAACCCATTTGAATTAGAAAGTACAAGTATTTAAAATAAATATTTTAAAATGGTACCAGTTAGTGCATTAACTTTGGCTAAAATGCTAACAAAAAAACAACATCTATGTAGTATTTGTATGTATAACATACATATATAACTCTGAGGGGGAAAAAAACTAAACTAAATCTACCAAAGATAAGAGGGAATTCTAAACTGAATTGAAAAGACTAATTTAAAATAAAATAGAAATAAAACCTACATTTAAAAAAACAAAAAACTACAATGACCCTTATACAATGGTTTGTTTCTTTGGACACGCGATAAGCAACGGATCGCACACAATAAGACCATGAACGTGTGCTGAGAAAAATGAATAAAATCAACATGACATCAGAATTGACCCTAAAGTCAATTAGAGAGTCTAAATTGATACACACTGATCTTGCGGCTCAGATTGCACTCTGGCATGAGTTAACAAATTGTTATTGATCATTCATATTCATTTCACACACACTCCTTGCTGTCTGTTCAGTGTGATGTAAGAAGAGAAGGCTTCTCAGCTTTTTCTCAGCTCTCCAACCTGAAACACACACATACACAACCTGAAACACACACACACACATACACAACCTGAAACACACACACACATACACAACCTGAAACACACACACACATACACAGCCTGAAACACACAAGCATTCATTTGATAGCAATGACCGTGGTGTGGACTGAAGTTTAGGCAGGAATACATTAAGATTAAAGGTTGGATGGTAATCCAAGGATTCAGCTCACAGACCTGAAGAGGTGAGAGTGAAAAACTAAAATTAGATGCGCACAAGCACCTACACACACACACACACACACACACACGGTACTCAGATTATCACAAGCACTTAGATACTGAAGGAGGGAAGTAAACTCTTCTTCCGCTCAGGGTATAGATAGCTAGTAATCAGATTTAAAAACAAGTATGCATTAAGAGAACAGCAATGCATCCTTATTAATGCTGAACGGAAGATGTCACTGCAAAATAAAATATACACTAATCACCCAGACCAGAGAGGGCGCTGTTTGCATCCTGCTGAACAGAATATGAGTCGAAATTGTAAGTTGAACAAAATGGGTATTTATAAATTAATTTACTCCTTTCAACAATCCAGCAATTTTTTTTTTTATCAACAAAAAGTTTTTTACAAACATTTGTGTATACATTGAAATACAGCATAGATATAACAAAGACTTGCACACTAGGGGGCTATTGCTAATTTACATGAAGATATTAAAGCATTTACAAATTTTCAATGTTTTAATTGCTTTTAGCTTCATAGAAAATCAGAGTGAATCAATATAAAGCTTCAATATAAATTTCTTTCCTGAATGAAATAAAACAGGGTTTTTTTACAGGAGAATTTATATTTGTGAACATAAAATTTTGTTTCAACTGTCACAAAAGGTGCAATTAACATCAATATCACTTTTAAATTTTATAAAGTAATGTTTTACAGGGTATATTCTATGTATCAATTTGAATGATACCTCCTTAACTTTGGTTGTAATTAAATATTAATTAGGTATAAGCCAAACCTTTTTCCACACAATATCTTCTGTAAACGATTCCAGTAACAATCCAGCAATATGCAGAACTGCCTGATGTTTATGACAAACACTTTTTTTTAAAAGTTACTTCTGAAGAACGCTTGTTGCATCAGTTTGTTGTATTTGTTGCAACACTTGTTGTATCAGTTCACTTGCAAATCTAATCCACACACTTACATTACCGATCAATGTATCAATGTTTTTTTTTTTGTTTTTTTTTTTAGAAATTCAAACTTTTATTCAGTAAGGAGTCTGGGCTTTTTATTTATTTACTTCCTTAGAGTTTTATCTACTAAAGTACTATTTATAATTACATAAAAATGAAAAGAGAAAACAGGAGGAAGCGGGATAAGACAGACAGAAGGAAGAAAGGCATGTAGGGTGAGGTAATCTATTGCTTTTAGTGAAGGGAAATTTAATGATCTTTCACTGTGCTGAATTCACAGAGCCAGATCAATAAACCTCCATCCATCCACTCGCTCATCAAATAACCAACATCTGGCAACCCTATTAACCCCACACACACACCGCTGTGACTGTGTACAGGCCTGAAAAAGATTTATCATGTAAACACTGTTGCCAAAACAACCTAGAAAGCTCATTTACTAGTGTAAAATTAAACTGCACAGGGCTGCCAACTTTTGAGTTTAGCTAGGAGTGAGTATTATGGAAGGGTTTCGTTGTATAAAAGAAACCAATAATAAGTGTATTTGTGATTGTCAAGACATTTGGTAACTAAACAGAATTTCATTAAGTTTAGTTACAACAAGAATTGACAGTGTTTACATGGTACAATGACTGTTTTTATTAGCTTGACACCAATTTCACAGATTTCAATCCATAAGCTTGCGATTTGATTCCGATCTTGATCGATTAATTTGGATAAATATTAGGTACAGTACAATGGCTACTTGTTAATTATATCTCTCTATATATACTCTAACTAACGCTTAAACAAACAGGAAGTCCTGTCAGCTGGTATTATTATAACCAAAGGTTCAAATTAACCACTCAAATTAATAGAATTAACCACTCATATTAATATAATGCTTTTTATAATAATAATGTTATACTTTTATTTAATGATGTGAGTAAAAATATAATAAATATGTAATATTGCATACATTGCATATATTTAGCAAAATACTCCTCTCTAATTTGTTAAGCTAACTAACATGCTATGGTCAATTGGTCATTAAATGGCTTTGCTGAGGTAAATGTAACGTTACGTGACATATGTATTGAAACTTTAAGTCATTTTCATTTCTATTTTCTTTGATGAAAATGATGGTTAACCCTTACCACAGTTTCACTGGCAGAAACTATGACTATCATGGTGAGTTTTTCTTGGTCGGCGAACAGTTTCTCTCACATTTAGAAAGTTTGCCAGTAAATCTACATCACATTAAGGCCGAAAGCCCATAAACCACTTGTGTTCTAGTTCTTTGTGTCTAATGCATTGAAATGGGTGCTTGTAACTACTTCCTGTTTCTGCCTCTCACTTCCTCTTTCAAAACGACACAAACAAAATACATAATCTCCACCTTGGCTGCAAAATCAAGAATAAACCACTAAGAATCATTCTGAATATTGAAATCCACAATGACAAAACTTATAAAGAGGTGCAACAATATTACCATATTTTTTTAGACTGAACAGTAATCTAAATACCATATTTTGTGTCAGTTAAACATGACTAAAATTGTTACTAGCGCTGTTTTTACTGGCACTGCCAAAACAAGCATGGTTGCCATGGCCATGACTGGCACGGTTTCCAAAGTAACGAAACGCTTTAAGATTGGACGACGGCAAGACGGAAGAAATGGCAAGTTCTGAAAGAAGAAGTCATTGAGTCCACGACAAGGACAAACATGGAACTGAGAAACGAGAAGTTTTTCTCTTAAAAAAAAAAGAACAAAAGTCAAAAGTGGAAATGTGCACGTGCACATGTGTCATACCTTGATTTGAACCCTTACAAAAACTAACATACTACTTACTATTTCTGTAGTACACACTATGTAAGGTGTGCACAGTATGCAAATGTTCAGTATGCATGCAATTTCCGTATTGAATAGCCAAGAGGAATGGTTATTGCACAGCCATGCATGAATATATAATGTGCAGTAAACAACAAGGCAAACTGTATCCCATAATGCAATGCACTTTATGCATCTTTTTTGACTCGGTATTTCATGCCGAAAGTAAAAAAAAAACGAAAAAACTAAATTTATTTAAAATTGCAAAAAATATATATATTTTCCAGACGGAAATGCCAGACGGATGCCACTTACGTGCAACATGATGCGGTCATGTGTCAATGTGGCACAATATACTTTACACAATTTTGCCCACAGCTAAAGTCTATTTTAATTCTGACAGCCAAGCAACAGGACAAGAGTGATTGACATTATGATGAACCAATCAAAAGCAGCCTGGGAATAAGAAGGTGGGTTCACAGTCAATGAGAAGAACTGACAGCTTTATCAGAGTTTCCCACAGTTTCTCAACTCACTCACAAAGCTACTATTCATACATACTATTCATATGTGTGGTCAGAAAGATCACACTGCGTTATCAACCTGAACAAATCTAAGATACTGTAGTAGGTTTATAGTAATGCTAGCAGCAGGCGAGCTCAATCATTGCCAATGACACAAACTGAACTCTGAAAACCCTTACAAAAACTGCAGTACAATAATACAGCGATATATCATGGGACCGAATGCATAACATATTCATATATTACATATACCTTTTTATATACATGGTATTTACATGAAACACGTCCAAAAATCTAGTAAAAACTATGGTACTTCGATATACCCCATGTTGCCAAATTATACAATATCGTTCAAACGTTCTCTTCTGCTCACCAAGACTGCATTTATTTGATTAAAAATACAATAAAATTAGCAATATTGTGAAATATTAATACAATTTAAAAGAACTGTTTCCTATTTGAATAATATATTTTAAAATGTAATTTATTCCAGTGATCAAAGCTGAATTTTCAGCATCATTACTCCAGTCTTCAGTGTCACATGATCCTTCAGAAATTATTTTAATATGATTTGCTGCTCTAGAAACATTTCTGATTATATCAATGCTGTTTAGTATTTTTGTGGAAACCTTAATTTTTTTCAGCATTCTTTGATGATTAGAAAGTTTAGTAAAAAATATATAAATGTCTTTACTGTCACTTTTGATCAATTTAAGGCATCCTTGCTAATAAAAGTATTAAATTCTTTAAAATAAAATTGTACTTGTCCCAAAAAGTCTGTATATACCGCATGGAATGGAACTTTTTACCATGCAATATATTTTTTTTTTTAAACATGGTGACGCCTTGGTACTTTTTGTGAGTGCAACAGCTCTGATTATAAATTTGCATGCTGATCTCAGTTCACAGTTTTCATATTAACTAATTTTTTTGCATGAGCAAACACTTTTTGAAGCATTGATTGTAGAGTTCAAGATACTTTCCTAGATTCGAAACAGTGATGTACATTTTCTCACCTTTGCATATATTAGGAGCAGCGCTCACACCGCACACAAATATTTATTTAGCAACCTCAAGGTTGCTATGCAACAGCAAAGGAAGAAGGAAACACCAAATTGATACATCCACACACACCGCTGATAACGGCGCTTCAAAATCTGTTATGCAAATGGCATTTGCACACACACACACACACACACACACACACAGAGGAAAGATCGAGCCCTGCGAGACATTCTGGTAGCTGAAGACCAAGACTATTTTTAAGGAAGAAGTAAACATTTATTTCCGTAGACCTCAACACAGCCTTAAAGAAATTATTTGTGAATCATTCAGAACTGAATCAACTGACTCATTGAAACGATTCAAATCAAACGAACAATTCATTCGCAAATCAGATGTGGCTATTTCTCTCAAGAATTTACATTAATGTCCCATTTCAGATTGATAATAAAAAAAAGATCTCTGAAAACTGACAAATCACACACATTCCAGAGAAGCATAACAAGACTGTGTGTTGCATTTAGGTGTAAAACACACATTATCTACAGGAGTCGCACAGTCCAGGTTTTATTAGAGGCCTTGCGACGGCATGTGGCATTCAGATGTCAAATACGGTAATTTGTCTCATCTGTAATTCTTAACACACACACACACACACACACACACACACACACACACACACACACACACATTTGAGGTGCCAAAATAAAGGTAATTTCTACAGGTAAATAACCTCTGCAACACACACTTACATGTTTAAGGAAGTCGGGAGTCTAAAATGTCCTGACAAAAAATCCCACAAACAAATATGTCATGTCTAGCCTTGGACTAAATGTTATCAAAAACAGAAGATCATTAATAGTTTAGCAGTAGGGGGATTATTTCACGGTATTGCAGTATTTTAAACTCACATTTAAAGGAACAGTTCTCAAAAAAAAAAAAAAAAGTTCACCTCATTAATTATTGACTTACCTTATTGTCTTTTAACCTTTACTTGCATGACTTTTGTTTCTTCCATAGAACAACACAAAAGATTACATTTTATAGATGACTCTTTGATGGGGACCGGCACTGCCGAGCTCCAAAAATAAAAAAAATAAAAAAATTGGAAAAAACTGCATGAGAGCCAAATATAAAAGTAGAACATATAACTCAAATGTGCCATTCTAGGTTTAACAGCAATGTTAATTAAAAAAACAACAACAAAATAATAAATGTTCCTTGATATGCCTTGATGCATATTTGATCATAAAACAGATTTCCAGCAAGCTAGAGTCTTAGATTTCTGTATGTTCCTCCTATAAAGGTTATCGTGTGGCTTGGCTTCAACATATATTTAAATTTGAGTCATACACTGTACTTTTGTAAAACTTCTATGGTGCTTTTATGTCATTTTTGGAGCCAGACAGACCCAGTCCCCATTCACTTTCATTGTATCTGTTGTTCTAACTAACTAAAACTATTCTATAAAGTGTTGTTAATTGAAATAAAGCTGAAATAAAACTACTAAATAACAAACTAAACCTGAAATAGAAATTTCTAAATAGAAATATAAAAAAAAAAAAAAAAATAATAATACAAAATGGCGACAGCACATAAATTCACTAAATCTTAATCTAAACTTAATCTGAAATTAAGAGGGAAAAAAAGAAGAAGAAAAATCCCCTCATGTTCCACTGAAGAAATAAAGTCATAAGTTTTTTTTAAAAATGATACTTCAGAATTTTCATTTTTGGGTGAACTATCTCTTTAAATGAAAAAGCAAAATCTCTAAAAGTTTCAAGTTTCGTACAGATAAGGCAGAGCATCACCACAGCGTGTGTGTTCCTCCGATCAGGCGACCTACTTCAGGTGCACATTTCCCTCATGGCCTAGCACAGCTCCACAATGCACTATGTTTAAATATTTCCCACTTTTGCATTTCCTGTTCTGATTTAAAAAACATACAAACACTGTTATTAAGTTGTCTGTGCGTTACCATAGACACATGCCCACACACACACGCAAAACATTCACACACATGCAGCA